>NC_042618.1:178887028-179228440 GCF_901001135.1 Rhinatrema bivittatum
TGCATATGTGCCTAATTTGGAAATTCTGTCGTTACAGAGAGTCCTATATTTGTCTAATGAGATACAGCTACCTGGCTTCTTAAAAAACCTATACGGACAGCCCCTGAGGCAGCAATAGCGAAACGGGATATCACGTCGGGCAGTGCTATATGGGGGAAGTATCTCGTTTTTCACTTTTACCTTAAGCTTCAAAACCCTAAAAAAGATTGTGTTGATTCATTGCTGTTTAAAAACTGGACCAATGATTTAAAAAGACCCTAAAGCGAAAATTAGGGAACCCGATGAGAGTGGTCCCAATATTCGCTGATCCTTTTAAAAATTTAAAAAATTTTAAAATTAAAGTTTAATAATTAAAAAAAAATCTTTTGAAACCATCTACTTTGATGTAGATCAGTCTTTCTCTTGAACTCTAAAAACTAAAATTTGTACTGCAGTTATGTTTGATAATGGTAATATCTTTGGCTTCTCTATAGTTCATCTACAATATATTGACTATATTTGGTGTGACCCTATAGTATAGTCATCACAATGGATATACCACACAGTCTACTTCTGCCTCAAACCTCACAGAAATGAGCTCTGCACTCAAACCAAAACAACTGCTCAGCTGAAAAGAGCTTTTGAGGCCTGAGGCTGCTTTTCAGCCTCAGGCCTCCAAATGTCTACAATGGCCTTTGGCCACAGTAACAATATCAGTTATAAAGGGAATAAGTATGTGCTTGTTGCACTTGATATTCCTTCAGCCTGCAACACCATTGACCACAAAATTCTGCTGTATCCCCTCGGGGAACTTGGATTATCAGGAACAACTTTCAACTGGTTTCAGTTGTATTTGAGTAATCCAATTTACAAAATACACTGTGGTACCAACCAATCTGCCTGGCATTCAATTGCTACTGGAGTTCCGCAGGATTCAGCACTATCTGCTATGATGTTTAACATGTATATTTCACAAATATGTAGGATAATGGCTGGAATCTGTGAGGGCTAGTTTACGCAGATGACATCCAATTCTACATCCCATTAGCATGTTCACAGGCTAAATCATTTGCCATAATCTCATGTTGTGTGGTCCACCCCAAGACAATGGCTGACTCACAACAAATTAGCGCTTGGCCAAAACTGAGATTCTTATAATTCAGCACAGAAGTGCAGTTGAGCTCCCTAAAACCATACAGATTGAGAATGATATTATTCAACTGTCTCCTTGCATTAAAAGTTTAGTTATCTAGATTGGCTCTAGTTTGACCTTTAAATCCCAGATCAAATCAGTCATACCATCAGGTTTCTTCAAATTGTGAGTTCTTAGAAGGCTAAAACCTTTGCTGTCTTCCAGAGATTTTTGGGCAGTGGTCCAAGCATTCATTATGCCACTACTTGACTGTTGCAATTCTTTATACCTTGACCTTCCTTCATTTGAGTTAAAAGCTCTCCTGTGAGATATCTCACTCATTTCTGGCTCTCACTCATTTCTGGCTCTCCTGTGAGATATCATAATACACAAGTATTACATAATCTCCGCTGGCTACAAATTCCATGGCAGTTCATATACAAAATTGCCATCTTAACACATAATCTTTTATCGCTTGAGTCCCTTCCTTGGATTAACAAAATGTGGCAAATTCACCATGCCACACATGCCCTACAATCATCACAGCGAGGTCTACTGTATGTCCCTATAGTGTAACATGCTCACCTGGCAGTTACAAGAGAGTGAAATTTCTCTGTGGCAACCTCAGAACTGTGGAATTTTCTTCCATAAGAGTAAAGTCTTCTCTTTTGCAGAAAAACTTTAAAAGCCTACCTGCTGAGACTCCATCTCCTTGAGTTCCTGATACTATTTATTGTGATGGTAGTTTCCTGTGTTCTATTATTTGTCCTTTATTCTATTTTTATGTAAAATTTTATTATGTATGTTTCTGATGTGCACCACTTAGTGCCTTGTGCATTAGCGGTATATACATTTTAATAAATACAAATATGCACACAATGACAGAAAAAACCTTTGTCCTTTAGCGAGAGTACATTAAAAAAAACATAAATGACATTTCAAAAGATAAAAACAGTATCATCTAAAATGCAATAGGGTTGTGCAGCTTCCAGATTTTAAGTTTGGTTTGGTTTTTTCATTTTGGGATTTTTTTTTTTCATCTAGATTCTTTTCTTTCTTTCTTTTTTTTTTTTTTTATTCAGATCATTTGCTAAACCAAAAAAAATTGAACTAGGAAAAAAACATTGAAATAAAAAAAACCCCAAACCATTAAGAAAATTGACTTCTGGATGACATGGCTGGGCTGTTCCAGGCCAAAAAATGGCCTAGACATGGCACCAACACTGAGGCCTAAGCCCGGCATCAGGGCCAGACCTTAAGGCCTAGTCCTATTGCAGAGGCCTAGTCCCTGAGATGGGGCCAGGCTCTGAGGCCTAGTCTCATCACTGAGGCTTAAGTCCAGTGCCAGAGCCCAGCCCTGAGGCCTGGTCCCATTGCCAAGACCTAGCCCCTGTGCCAGGGAAGCCCAGTTCCATCACTGATGCCTAAGCTTAGGCCTAGGTCCTTCATCAAGTCATAATCTAGGCCCAGAGGTATAGGACCAGGCCTTCCAATGTCATCTTATTTCCATGCTCTTCCAAAAATGATACTGCTCACTTGAGGATGGCACGGGAGTAACATAACTGCAGTGCCTTGCTCCAGAATAAATGGCTCCATTTTGATATACAGCCAAACATTTCAATGGCCATACACCAAAATAGTGTCATCGGTCTGGAGGAAGGCACCTCAGTGACATCACAATGGTGCCATCCTCCAATGAATAGGGTCATTTTTTGAAGATCCTGGATGGAAGAATATGTTGGGAATCCTAGCTCTAGTCCTCTGGGCTGGGCCTAGCCCCTGGCAATGGAACCAGATTTCAGGGCCAGGACCCGGCAATGGGCCTAGGCCTCAGCAGTGCTGGATTAGACCTCAAGGCCTAGGCCTTAGCAACAGGATCAAGCCTCAGGACTGAGATCCAGTGCCAGGCATAGGTCCTGGTGACAGGACCAGGCCTCAGGGCCGGGCTTCAGTACCAGACGTAGTCCTTAGCACTGGGAGTAGGTTCAGAGCTGGCCTCAGAGCTTGGACCTGTTCTCAGGACTGGGTGATCATACCAGGTCAAGGCCTAGGCATTGAGATCAGACCTCAGAGCTGGGCCCAGCGCTGAGCATAAGCCAAAGCCAAAGCAATGGGGCCAGGCCTCAAAGCTCTGCACCAACACTAGGACCAGGCCTAGGCTTCAGTCCTGGGACCAAGCCTCAATGCCAGGCCCAACACAGGTCTGATACCGCCAGAGGCCCATTCTCTAACCCAGTGGTTCTCAACCTTTTTTCTGTCGGGACACACCTGACAGATGGTTCTCACATGCGTGACACACTGACCCATGATCGTCACAGGGCTAGATGTAAAAGTACAGTTTGCATCCACGGGAACCCCCCCCCCCCCCCCCCGACCCACAATAATGGATGTAAAGCAGAATTACGACATTCCCCATACAACTCACCCTACAAAAAAGATATTCTGGTTCTGGTGTCATCTCAGTAACAGCAACTCAAACTCCTTCTACTTCCAGGCTCAATAGGCCTACTTATGAAAAGACAGCAGTTTACCTCCAATGCATGTCCTCTTGAGAAAACACAACAAATAAGACTGATACAAATGCTTACATGCTAGTAAAATATCTCATCTCAGTAACAGACACAGAACCGACCTAACATACTCCCAGGATCTGTAGTAATGCACATAAACTAATCCGCACACAGTTACACCTGTATTATGGAATACACTCAAACAGGAGCAACCCTATCTATGAAAAGGCAACACTACAAATATTAAATCAGGTCCTAAAAACCAATACACCTCTTATTAGGAAAACAGAACTAGCAAGCAGCTATAGATCCCCACACAGAAATAATTGTAAAACTATACTAATAAGCAGAATAAATGTTTCACAACTATGAACAGAATAACATCCAACAATTAAAAACTCATAAAAACTATTAAAAAAGTCTCCAAACACCAATAAAATATTTCAAAAAAAGCAGACACATCACATAATATTAAATAATTAAAATGGCAGTCAATCAAGAAAAATAAACTTAAAAAGCCACCTTTACTTACCCCCTCCAGCAGCTCTCCTACTCCTCTTCCATGCAGGCTGTAGCACACACCAGAAGCAGCAGTAGTGGCTAAGCTCTATACTCATGGTCCTCTTCCTTAGGGCCCATGTCTCTCACACACACACCATATCAGTCATGCCCCCATGACCAGTTTCTGTCTCTCACCCACCAATCATCTCCCAAACAGTCTTTGACAAACACACCAGACACCTTCCTGAACAGTTTCTCTCATGCCATACACACACACAGGCTTCCCACTCCCGTGTTCCACTTACATATATGGGCTTCTCACTCTCATAATCACTTTCTCTTTCTCATACACACTCACCAGTCTCTCACTCCCATCCTTGTTCTCTCCACATGCACAGGTTTCTCATTCCCATAATCACTTTCTTTCTCTCACACACATACACAAACACACACACCAGTCACCTGATCTCTCTCATGCATACACACACACACAGGCTTCCCACTCCCATGTTCTCTTTCAGATATACAGGCTTCTCAGTCCCATGCTGTGTCTCACACACACCCAGGTTTCTCACTCCCATGCTCACTCTTCATATGCACAGGCTTCTCATTCCCATAATACTTTCTTTCTCTTTCTCTCACACACACACATACACACACACTAGTCACCTGATCTCTCTCATGCATACACACACAGGCTTCCCACTCCCATGTTCTCTTTCAGATATACAGGCTTCTCACTCCCATGCTGTATCTCACACACTCCCAGCTTTCTCACTCCCATGCTCACTCTTCACATGCACAGGCTTCTCATTCCCATAATCACTTTCTTTCTCTCTCTCACATACACACAAACACACACCAGTCACCTGATCTCTCTCATGCATATACACACACACACACAGGCTTCTCACTCTCATGTTCTCTTTCTGATATACAGGCTTTTCACTCCCATGCTGTGTCTCACACACACACACAGGTTTCTCACTCCCAAGCTCACTCTTCACGTGCACAGGCTTCTCATTCCCATAATCACTTTCTTTCTCTCTCTCACATACACACAAACACACACCAGTCATCTGATCTCTATCATGCATACACACACACACACAGGCTTCCCACTCCCATGTTCTCTTTCAGATATACAGGCTTCTCACTCCCATGCTGTGTCTCGCACACACCCAGGTTTCTCACTCCCATGCTCACTCTTCACATGCACAGGCTTCTCATTCCCATAATCACTTTCTCTCTCTCTCTCTCACACACACGCACACACACACGCTAGTCACCTCATCTCTCTCATGCATACACACACACACACACACACAGGCTTCCCACTTCCATGTTCTGTCTTACATATACAGGCTTCTCCCTCCCATGCTGTGTCTCACACACACCCAGGTTCTCACTCCCATGCTCACGCGGCACGGCTCTTTCTTCTTCCCACGCACCGCGTATCACTTCCTGTTCCGGGTCCGGGGGTGGGGGGGGGGATGCAGGCGCAGGAAGAAGAAAAGGCCAGCCATGGATGCCACAGCTTCTTTTAGCACTCTGTCGTTCCCACTGGGCTTGAATGTGCTGATAGCCCGGCGGCAATGGCAGCAGGGAAGAAAGAGCAGCGGGAGAGACCGGGAGCACGCGACACACCTGCCAGTGCTTGGCGACACACTGGTGTGTCGCCAAACACCGGTTGAGAACCGCTGCTCTAACCTGCCATCTACTACGGACTCAGACCATTCTCTTGCCTCCCTCCTGGTATCAACCTCTACTACAGACATTGACTTTTCCTTACACACTGCCTGTCCTGACCTCAGCTCATACCTGGATCCTATCTTCTTGCTGCCAGCCTTGACCACTGCCCATACCTGAATTCTCTTTGACTGCTCCTTAAGGGACACTTGCCTAAGCCCTGCCAGCCTTGCAGCCCATGGGCTCAACCTGCGAGTAACAAATCTAGTATAGGTGAAGCTCCAGCTCCAGTCCCAGTAAGGGCGTGCCCACCAGCTATCGGCATGGACCTAGTAGGTTCACCTACTAGGCTGCATTAACCAAACCACAGCCCATGAGCTCACATCCTTAAAAGGCACAAAGACACCAAAACATCAGGAGAGATACAAAGCAGCCACCCATAGTGCACGAAAACCTCAAGGCTCCAAAAGAGGTGCAAAGGGCACCAATCAAATTGGTAGAAAGCCTTAGGCGGGGAGAAGCCAGAGGAAATTCCTGCAGGAGGCCTAATGTCATTTTCATATGGCATCAACAAGTGAAGTTGCTAGCTATATGGGCCTGGAGTTGGTCCTCACTGGAGGCTAAGATGCTACTAACTAGAGGCACCAAAATCCTCTTTAGTCACTAATGGCTGAATTTTTAATCACCAACTCCAGGCCTAATCCTTAAAGTAATCTGGGGGCTTATATAGATAATCCCATCTCCAACAACCATAAGTCACCCAGTAATATTTGAATAAATTGATTGTACACAAAAGTCTTATTCTTTTTTTCATTATCTTTTCTCTTTTAACTTTTTGTGGGACCTCCAAGTACATAGTATATATAAGTCACAAACTGCTTTTACTCATAAATCCAACTTTATTTTATTTTATTAATTTAATATTTATTTTATTAATTTAATAGTTCAAATTATTTCTTATTTATATTGTTATCATTGACAGCTCCTGTTACTTGTATTTTATCTGTTGCCTGGTGCGCTATCGTTCCACCTTCCCTCTTAGTTTATCCAACCCCATTCTCTGTTTTATGTACTTTCCAGCTTTTGTTCAGATGTGAACCGGTATGATGTACCTACTAATGCCGGTATAAAAAAGTTTTAAATAAATACATGTATTAATTCCTATTTAAAAACTGTGCCCGGACCTTGGGAGCTCTAACTTCTTTTCATTTAATTGTTTATGTATCAAAGGTCCCCACCAGAGCAGTCTTTGTAAGAAACAGTCTCCTAACAGAGAGAGTAAAATACGAACTCCACACTTATCTTAATATTGCCATCATTGCCCCGACATGGATCCACGTTTCGATGCATCGGGGGTCTTTTTTTATATATTAGAAACTCTTCTCATCTTTATTCAGCAAGATCGCTCGCAAACAACAGCTCCAAAATCTGCTTCCTACGATGGAAGTTAAAAAATGAAAGGTGGATCGTAGGAAGCAGTTTGTTAGTTAAAACAGTAAAAAATAAAGTAATTTGTGCTTACAGTGCCTGAACATAATCTGCTTTGAAGTGGAATATAAATAAATAAATAAATAAATAAATAATGATGGGATAAATACAGGGAATCTTTAAGAGAGTGATGGGAATTATAAAGCTAAATTAATTGGGCAGATGAACAGATTAGATGGGCCATATGGTATTTTTCTGCTGTCATGTTTTTATGTTTCTATCAGTACCCAATCATGATACATCAGGGGGCAATCCACATCTATCTGTCGCAAAGAAACCTGTCTGAAGAGTTCTGCATCTCCAGTCTAGCTGCCAACCCTCCAGCATCTTTCTTATGGCTGATAGGATATTTCATGAGGTATGGGGCATTTCCATCACTTGGGAGTGTACTGTGTAGCACAGCCCACCTACACCCTGATGCTTGGCCCCTGTTAGAGCTGATCCACATATCACTGGTGACATGCTCCTCCCCTCTGTCTTAGCCATCTACCCCTGGATGAGACTACGGCACTGATTGCACAGGGTGGGGATATCCTACCTACTAAATCTAGTCCTGGAGGGGATTTCATAATTGGGTGCTAACACATGCAGCAGATGCTTAAAGCCCATATTCTCCACTACTTGCATCCAAGGCAATCATTTCCATGATGATCCTCAGGACTACTTTGGATGTGGCCTGCCTCTTGTCCCAGGCCAGTGTTACAGAACACCACTCCATTTCCTCTGGTTTTTACTTTGAGTTGCAGAAGGGTCCCCAACCTAGCACTGTCACACTTCCCTAATGCCAATGCTAGTAGATGCTGTTTCTGCAAGTGGTGCAGCATACCAGTGTTTGTCAGATGTCCAACTTGCCTCCCTTGACTGGTATTCTTACTGTAGTGAATAAACTGATGGGAGTTGGCAACAGGGCGAGGAGAGGGATGAATGCCAGCGACGGGAGTGGCTGTTAGCTTGTACAAGGGATGCCCACACTTGCGAGGATGTTAAGGGCATAAGGGATCACAGATACATAAATCCACAGGACTGACTCCATTAAAGATATTTAAATAATTAACCGCTAAAACTGTCTGAACAATTAATTCACTATATCAATTTCTTTACAGCTATTACAGGATCAATATATTCAAAAGTGGAAAGGGGATATTGGTATCTTAGCTAACAATTTACATGATGATCCTTCGGCAAACCTTGGAGCCTCTCATGGTGTTGTCCACCTCAGCTTCCAGTCCTACAGGTGGATCTGGTAGCAAATGTTCTGCAATCTCCACTTCTATCCCAAAGCACAAAGCAATGTTATGAAGCATGCAGCAGGCCATAACAATGCTTGCAACCATTTCCACACTGCAATGCAGGGCACCACCAGACTGGTCCAAACATCTGAATCAGCACGCTGAATGTATGTTCAATAAGATTTCGTGTGCTGGTATGTGCCTCATTATAACATCTTTCCGCCGCTGTGCATGAGGACAGGAACAGAGTTAGCAACGATGGCTTAGCGCCATAGAGGCCATTACCTATAAAAGGGGAAATAAATATTGCATGAATAAACACAGACATGAATCCATATGCCAAATACTCAGTGGTCCAGAAATACTTTCATTAAATAAACAGTAAACAACATACATCTTTTTCACAATAAGCCAATGTACTCCACCTGGACCCCGCATGCCTCCATCCAACCTGTCTGTCTATAACCCCAGCCCAAAGCAAATGTTACTTATCAAGCATCCAGCCATCAACGTATCTTCCCCGTGGGAAATGGGTTCCAAGCGACAAATGGGCAAGTATGTAGGAATAATAGCAGCTCCCAGGAAATGTTGACACTACATTCAGTATTCGAAGATGTGCATCACATACAGCCTGCACATTCATGGTATGGAATTCCTTGTGGTTACGGAATGCATTCTCTTGTTCCCACTTCAGCATCAATGATATGAGTGCAGACTATTGCACCCAACGCATTGGGCATCCTGGCTATTTCAAAGAAACTACGCAGGATCTCCTCCAGTAGGATTGGGTCCTCAGGATAGTAGATGTACTGCTTCATCCGCTTCCTCATTGCCCTCAAGACTTGTCCTAAGTGATGAGACAGAGGACTGATCCATCCCAGAAGCGATACCAATAATATTTTGGAAACTTACAGGGTCAAAAAACTGCAAAGCTCACAGAAGTTTCACCAACCCAGGCACAACATGGTTGCTATATACGACGGGGTCAAAGTCAATGCACAGGTGCTCATAAAGGGTTAAAATTGCCTGAGAGCTGAGCTGGTATCTTTGCACCACATCTGTCTCAGGCAATCCAAGGAGGGTTTTCCTTGGCCGAATGATACAATGCTGACAGGGTCTACGGATGGCTCCAGGCTATACCTATGAACAAATGAACAAAAAGGAGCATAATAACATAAAACATGCCATACTTGGTCAGACCAAGGACCCATCAAGCCCAGCATCCAGTGTTTAACAGTTGCCAATCCAAGTCACCATTACTTCACAATTAAAGATAACAGGTAGGAATAGAAGCTGTCCACTAATTGAAGTAAATATAACTTTCCCCATCTGATTCCTACAAACCTGAACACATGGAGGGAATAGAAGGACAAACTAATAGGCTACACAGGGATAGTATAAACATGAAAACCAACATTTAATTGAAGAATGTGCATTATTTGTGCATCCATATGCAAACCATGGGCACTCCTGGCTTGGACGCCCAGGACTTGGGCACCCGAGTACACGATTGTAATGGTCACCTGGGTCCCATTCCTCAATTGGACGTCCAGGACATGGGCATCCATTAGTCAACATACAGCTATCCCTAATTTAAAGGAGCTATTTGCTTACCTGTGCCTGTGAAACCACATGGTTCTCTGGATTGTTTGCTTGAATAATCACTCTCCTTTGCCTTTTTCTCGCTTGCATTTGCAAGAGAAAATTGATGAGGACAAGAAAATGAATATAATCTATTGTTGAAAGGGTAGAAATTGTAAGGAAATCTTTCAGGAACATCTGCTACTGTCTGCTACCGATAGCACCGCCACAATAATGCCAGGATAGGTATGGCGCTAAATTTCATTTGTAAAAAAAATTGTTATGGACGCACTTGTTTTGGGCGCGCATTACTGCATGGGGCGTAATAGCTAATTTGGTCATTTACATGAAATTTAAATGCGATGGGCGCTATTTGTTACGCGCTGATTTGCACGCACGTTATGGATGTGCTAATCCTGGTACCACATTGGGGGCACATTTAGCGCTTCCAAAACGCATATCCAATGCGTGTATAGGGGCGCACTGGTCTGAGCGCCCAATATGGCATCGGCCTGTAAATGAATATAGACAAATTTGTTGTGTTTTAACCATTTGTTTCAAACAAATGCAAATCCCTATTTGTTCCTACTCCATGAAGACATTTTTAAGTACAGGGTAAGCGGGTTTGAGGATTGAGGGAGAATGGGAGTGGATCTGTTTTTGACAGTGGTAATGGTGTCTTTTTTTTTAATAAGCAAAAGAAAAAATACAATTTTGCTCATTTTTATTTCATTTAATTTTAAAAAGAGAATAGAAACAAAACAGGAAATTTCATTAAAATGACATGATTTGTTTCAAACAAATGCGCATTTCTATTTTTTAACACATGTGTGTTGTGCTCAGGGGTGGACTCTTGTCTTGGAGCAGTGGAGAACGGCTCCCTGGTAGGGACCAGGAAGCAACTGCCCCCAGGGGGCGGAGCACAGGAGGAGACAGAGGCTGGGATGAGCTTCACCACTGGAAGCCCAAGGTCGCCCTGGGAGGAGCCCGTAGGGACCCGGGCCGCTTGGACTTAGGTGGGCCTCGCAGGGTCTCCTGGAAAGATGGAAGTCCAGCATGCCAGACAGAAGGGGAGCGTGGTCAGGTTCGAGACTGGAGGTCAGATGGAACAAGGAGGACCAGAATAGCGTAGGTGATGACAAGGCTAGGAACAGAGCCAGAATCTAGAGAAGTGGTCAAGCAAGCAGAGGTCAGAGTCCAGGGGTCAGTCTGAGAAGTAGTCAGCAAAGCAGAGGTCAGGTTCAGGAGGTCAGACGAGGTCACAGGCAGGCCGAGGTCAGAAGGCAGGCAGCAGGCAGATGAGTCTAGGAACAAGCTGAGGTCAGAAGGCAGGCAGGCAAGTCGAGAGGCAGACTGGAGTCAGAAGGCAGGCAGCAGGCAGGCAGGTCAAGGAGCAAGCCGAGGTCAGTACCAGTGAGACAGTCCGGGGGTACTACCTGGGCAACCGGACAGACAACAAGAACAGAAGGACGTTGGAGTACTAGGATGCAGGAACAAGGCAGGAACAGAACTGGAAGAGAAGGATCCTGGAATGAGACTTGGAACAAGGCTGGAACAAGGTTCAGATGGCGTGACAATCTAGCAAGACACTAACCTGATTGTCAAGGCAAGGAAGTACAAGCAGGGACTTCCTTATATCCGGGAATAAATCAGGACGCGCCGCAGAGCTAGGACCTGCACTTGGCCCTACAAGAGGCCGGGCGGTCTGCACGCGCGTGTTGGAGCGTGGCCAATACAGCTGAGGATGCCGAGCTCCGGTGTGAGGCCTGGTGAGCAGTGGAAGGCCCGGCGACCGCCGCCGCAGGACGCCGAGATCTGGAAGCCCTTGCAGCTGCTGCTAGGGAGGCCGACCCGGCACCTGCCGTGGAACCATGGAGGTGAGCAGGCCCGTGCACAGGCCGGGCGCAGACGGGGTGCGTAACAATGTGCTTGGGTTGAGCATGTGTTTGAAATGAAATATGAAATTTTAAATGTTCCTGTTTCATTTTAATTTGTTTTTAAAACTAAAGAAAAATATATTAAATTTTGTTTGCTTTTGTTTCTTTTAAAAATGTCACCCAAAAAAACTAGCCCCTTCTCCTGACTCCCCCAGACCCTGAACCCTCATCCCACAGGGCAAAAGTGATCCCTAGTTGACCCTGTCCCACTGGTACCGCAATTAAATATGGTGCCAATGGACCAGGGCCAGAGCCATAAAAACTGGCACCAGCCTGGATCACTCCTGTCCCATGATGAATATGAATATGGTAAGATAATTCAGGACTGGGAGTTTTGGAAGGAGGGCCCGGTGAGGAGGGAGTGGAATGTGGCTCATAATTTGAGGGGGGGGGGGTTATTATAAATAAATGAAAAGCAACAAAACAAATAAAATGAAAGAAAAAGAAATGAAAAATAATTCCAAAAAAGTCTTTGTACACCTCTAACATGCACTTAAATATTTAGTACATCACATGTTAAGTGACATTTTAGTTTAAAGCACTGAGCAAACATTGACATTTTCTTGTTAAGTGTCATTTTAACATGCATGGTAAACATTTTAGCTGGCACACACTAAAGAAATGTGTGCATGATTTTAATGCATAAGCCACTTGGTCCTCTAACTTTTTCTAGGGACCCTAACAGAAGCATTATTAGGCAATTTAAATGTGTCTCTTTTGCAATGTATGCTCATAGTAATTCAACAAAAATCAAAGATTCAAGCACCTCCATGACTGGTTAGCCTTCTTATTAGAGGAGCGATACGCTGACCATGTGTTTGGAATTTAATTTATAGAGGTATACAGTAGAGCTAGAAGGCATGAAAGATAGCATTTAGAGCATGTCTTTTGATTCAGTCCTCATGCCCTGCCCAGCCAGTGTGGTTTTCAGGATTTCATAATAAATATGCATGAGATATATTTGCATATAATGAAAGCACTGCATGCAAATATATTTCTTGCATGCTTGTTGTGGATATCCTGAAAACCAGATTGCTTTGGGGTATTTAAGAGCTGAATTGAAAACCAATGATTAAGAGTATATTGCAACATAGTCATGCAGCTACCCCATAATACTCCTGCATAACTTTTCTCTGTCTTCCAAATGTTAATTTATTTATTCTTTAACCTATACAAAATGTAAATATTTACTTTTCCTCTTTTTCTTCCCTGTTTTCATGTCTTGCATGTCTTATCATTGAATAGACTTCATTAGGTTAAAAAAAATCCCACTGAATAAACTAATAAAGTGAAGGTTAACGAAATAAACATTTTCCAAATGGAAATACCTGAAATTCCTCAACAAAACCATGAAAAACGAATGCTAAATTTAATCTGATTTTCAAACAGATTTTAGATAGTGATTCATGTTTTTTCCAGTCAAGAAAAGTAAACTTGTCTGCTATAGTTTAGATATTGGTTAAAAAAAAACTGGAATAAGTGTTTTCGTGCCTTTGTTGTCACTGCCAGAGTGTATGCTGCTGTCCAGGTGTCAATATTTTCCAATTAGAAATAGCTATTAATGCTGAAGTTAGGAATCTGAAATGAAATAATACATGAGGCACATAGTGTTTACATTCCAGAGATGCATCGAAAATAGCTATTTTTTCTTTCTTTATAAGTAGACATCCTTGGAGTGTATGTTCTAGAATCTAGAAATCTGAGATAATACAATATAAGCAAACCAATTCTTGCTAACTTACTAAATTCAGTAACTTAATTACCCAGAGTAATCTTCAGATCTATATGAGTGTTTTGAAGCTATGACTAGAAAGACATTGAAATAAATGATAGATTTACACAGTGAGGTTAATATTCAAAGATATTTGGATGGATAACTCACAAGTTATCCATCTAAATGGCAGGGTTTGCAATACTAAGCCACATATCTGGGGCATGCCGAAATTATATGGCTAACGTGAGCAAATTTCAGTTATATCCAGCTAAGTTCGCAGGATAACTTTAGTCTTGTAACAAAGTAACATACATAATAAAACCAACAAAACAAGAATAACAAAATATAATCTTACCACTCTGAATATATATTGCTGTGGTATACATAGCAATTATCGAGGTGGTAAGCTTTGTTGTTGAGAGCTGCACTATGGGGGATTCCCACTGCTCAGTATAGTTGAGGTGAATGCTGTTGAAAATAAATATGTTTATAGCGCCTTTCTGAATTCCTTCGTGTCGGTAAGAGTACGCAACTGTATATGTGGTGATAGGGTAGTAATCGGGCCAGCAGGCCCACAGAGAAGTTTATGTTTTTTCTTACAGGACTGCCAATTAACTGGATAGCTTTTGAAGATATCTGGTTAAGTGACAGGTTATCCAGCCACACAAGGCCAGATAACCTTAGACCTAACTGAACACATTTAAAATTTGGCAAGTTAAATTTAAAGTTATCCGGCTATAGTTAGATAACTTTAATAAGGGATATTCAGTGGGACATTTCTCCCACTGAATATCTAGGACAAGTTATCTGGCTAACTTTAGCCAGATACTTGTCCACTAACCATTTACTGAATATTGGCCTCAGTATGATTAACCAGTATGCTTAAGCTAGGTTAAATGTTCCCTAATGGTGAAGCAGGGCATATGTGCTGGACACAGTTGATTTTGTCTCCAAGGGTCCCATGTACTAATGAGCAGTAGAGTTAACACCTATGTTAAGTGTACATTAATGCAGGAGTTAACTAACATGGATATACAAAGTATGTTAGCGCAAGGTATTTGCATGTGCGTTAGTATTAACAATGGTTCTTTGATAGCAGTACTATTTCACATGCAAATGCCTAAAACATATGTATAATAATGGGCTTATTAAGTATTAATGCTAGACAGAAAAGCTAACTAAACCTGAAGAGCATTAATGCGTACTAGTGGACCCCCTCGAACAAAAATATGTATAGGTATCATCCTGTCAGTCCCCTACTAGCATCTAATTAGTAGACTATACCATTAGAGGTATAGACATTAGAGGAGCAGACATAATAGCAATGTTATGGGTATAAAGCCAGACTACCATCTTGCTGTGTGAATTACCTATTTTCTTTTGTAGAGGCAGCATGTCTTAGCTGTCCTCTGATTTTTCAATTAATTGAGTTGGTGCCTCCATGGAGCATTTAATTTGGATATGAGTTTATCTCCAACCTCACAGTCCATTCTGTATTCTTAAATTGATTTATTTAAGTTTGAGTACCCACTAAATTGGGACTCAACTAATTTAAGTACTTTATTGCTCTAACATCAATTGGGAGAGGTTCCCTTCATGTAAGAGGAATCTGAGATCATCAGGTTCCAAGGAAAGGAATGACTTTCAGCTATTCGGGTGAGAAGAAAAAGAGAGGGGAGAAAAGGAGTTGTATGGACTCTCAGAAGGGCCCAGAAACATCTACTGGAGATTTGGAAAAGAGGAGCAAAAGGTATCACCTTGATACTGAAAAGGAGATGATGAGAAAGACTTGTGACTTTCAGATACTGTGAGGAGAATAAGGAATGTGAAGAAACATTGTGGAGGAGGTAGGAGATAAATGACTATGTAATATGAATTCCATCTTTGACACATCACTTACATTGGGAGGGAAGCAATCAACTTGCCCTGTACCCATGGAAGAGAAGAAATCATCAAACTAAAGACTAAATCATAGTAACATAGTAACAATGGCAGAAAAGACCAAAATGGTCCATCCAGTCTGCCCCTCAAGTTTCTTAAGGTAGTAATTGCGACTCTGGGCAAGTTACTCCCATTTTTCTGTTAAGGGTAGTAAGTGTCACTTCCTGCAGGTTACCCCCAAGCCTTATGTTCATAATAGTAATATTTACAATCAAAACCAAGAAACTGTCAAACCCTTTCCCATTTCAAATTTACTGCTAGCAATACTTTTAAGGAGTGAGCAGCCTTCTTGATAATTCTGTTATGAATCAGAAGTTGGACCCCTGTTCCGAGGTAGAGTCAGTGCTACCTAAAAGAAACAATCCCCTTAGGTCTCTACCATCGAAGGGCGAGCCTGAATGCTGTAGCTGTTGAAAGAAGATTTCACCCTGGAAGCTCGTGATCCCCCCAGGAGGAGCCCGTAGGGACTCGGCCGCTGGGACTTAGGAGACTCCCCTGAAGACTGAAGAAAGGTCTGGATGCAGGCACCTCCTGCAGGTTGTGGATTCCAGAAGGCTGGTGTCTCCAGCAGGTCATAGTAGTCTTGAAGAAGGAGTCGCAGAGTAGTCCAAAGCCGGTCCAAGGGTTCAGTACACAAGAAGGGTCCAAAGCCAGTCCAGGAGAAATCAGGAGAAGGGTCACAAGCCGTACCAGGATCAAGCCACGGAAACACAAACGCCGGTCCAAAGGTCAGAAACCAAGAGTCAATCCAATGGAGTGGGGAAGCAGAGCGGAACGAAGAACTAAACCGGGAACATGGAGCTCAGGATGAAACCCAGCCAGGAACCTTGATACCAAGGCAAGGTCTGAGGATCAGACCTTGCCTTAAATACAGAAAGTCAAGGGAGGAGTCTCGAGAGGAGCCATGACTATTTCCTGTCATGGCTCCTTTAAGAAATCTCATCAGCCGCGCTCGCGGCTCTTAGCAGAGGCAGAGGGGGAGGAGCCAGCCCGGCCAAAGGAACCATGTGGCCAGGCCTGGCAGTGGCAACGGCCACAAGAAGAAAACCAAAGAAGGCTGCTTGCCCCGGCAGGAGCCCTCAACGAAGCCCGACGCCTCGGGTAGGTTTATTTTCGCCGCGGGGGAAGCCTAAAGGAGGAGGTATTGTTAGAGCCGCCGGCCGCGGCAGCCCGAGACCGGGGCCAGATGTCATGGCCGCTGGCCGTTGCCGGCGGCTCTAACAGTACCCCCTCCTTTAGGCTTCCGCCTAGAAGGCTTGGGTTTACCAGGGTGTATGGCGTGAAAGTCCTTGAGAAGAGACTTATCCAGTATATTCTTATCAGGCTCCCAGGAATTCTCCTCAGGTCCGAATCCTTCCCACACTAGGAGGTATTCCCAGGTGTTGCCCCGTCTCCGGACATCCAGAACGTCACATACTTGGTATATGGTTTCGTCCACTGCTCTATGTTGCGCAACTTCGGGAGTTTTCCGGGTAGGCCAAGTGAGGACCAACGGCTTCAGAAGGGACACATGGAAGGAGTTGTGGATTCTCAACGTGGCGGGCAGTCGAAGCTGGTAGGTTACAGGACCTAATTGTCACAGCACCGGAAAAAGTCCAATGTAGGGAGGGGCTAATCACATAGAAGGAACTCTCAAATGGATGTGTCAGGTGCTAAGCCACACCTTTTCCCCTGGACGAAACTGGGGAGCCCGTCGTCGATGTTAGTCGGCAAATCCATTTGCGGAGTGAGCTGCGTTGTGTAACATCTGTTGAGTATGAACCCAAAGTGTTTCAGCTGTGCAGCAGTTAGCTGAGCCGCAGGCGAAGGAACAGGCAGTGGTACAGGCAAGTGTGGCCTGGGCTGACGACCAAAGACAATCTGAAAAGGGGATGCCCCCGTCAAGGTACCGGCATGCAAATTGTGGGAGAATTTGGCCCAGGAAAGAAGTGACGCCCAATCATCCTGTCGAGAGTTGACATAGAGCCATAGAAATTGTTTTAATGTTCGATTCGTACGTTCCGCCTAACCATTGGCCTGAGGATGGAACGCTGTGGTAAAGTCCAGAGAAATACGAAACTTCTTGCAGAGGTTGAGCCAGTATCGAGCCATGAACTGAGGACCACGGTCTGAGGTGATGTGCTGTGGCAGTCCGTGGAGACAGAAAATGTGAAGCATGAATAATTGAGCCAGCTGAGGAGCAGACGGGAGGGAGGCAGCGGGATAAAGTGGGCCATTTTAGAAAAGCGATCCACTACTACCCATATCACAGTGTTGCCTTCAAATGGTAGAAGTTCCACAATGAAGTCTGTGGAGATATATGCCCATGGTTTCGTGGGAATTGGCAGCAGTTGAAAAAGGCCCCAAGTTTTTCCTGTGGGAATTTTATGTTGAGCGCAAGTTGGGCATGAGTCCACATAAGCTCATATATCCTTATGCATCTCAGGCCACCAATAGTATTGTTAGAGGAGTGTTTGAGTTCGAACTCGTCCGGGATGTCCGGCTAACTGGGAATTGTGACCCCAAGCCAATACTTTATTATGGAGTCTTTTAGGCACCACTGTTTTACCCGGTGGAACCGTGAATGTCGCAGAGAGAATAATGCGAGCCAGGTCAATAATATGTTGTACGGCCTCTTCAGTTCGTCAGTGGAGAAGGATCGGGATCAGCTTTAATGTTCTTATCGGCTGGTCGGTAGCATAGTTCAAAATTAAAGCATGTGAAAAAGAGTGCCCAACGAGCCTGACATGGGTTCAAATGTTGAGCTTGCTGAAGATATATCAAGTTTTTATGGTCCGTGAAGACTGTTATGCGGTGTTGCACTCCCTCCAACCACTGCCGCCACTCCTCAAATGCCAGCTTAATGGCGAGAAGCTCCTTATCCCCGATGGAATAATTGCATTCTGCCGGAGAAAATTTCTTGGAGAAATACGAGCAAGGATGATATGTTCCCGATGTGTTGGTCTGACTTAAGATGGTTCCAACTCCCTCTGCTGATGCATCCACTTCTACAATAAATGGAAGTCTGGGATCAGGATGTCGAAGACATGGTTGTTACAGGAAGGATTTCTTGAGTGCCTGGAAACCTTCTTCAGCCTCTATGGGCCAAGCCTTGATGTTTGCCTCCTTACGAGTCAGAGCAGTGAGAGGTGCAGCTAGTTTAGAAAAGTTCTGAATAAAACTACGGTAGTAGTTAGCAAATCCAAGAAAGCGTTGAAGTGCACGTAATCCATTAGGCCGGGGCCATTCTTGGATGCATTTCAACTTGGAGGGGTCCATCTGAAAACCCTGTTTAGAGATAATATACCCCAGGAAGGGTAGTGATTCTCATTCAAAAATGCATTTTTCAATCTTGGCATACAGCCGGTTCTCTCTTAGGCATTGCAAAACCTGAATGACATGTTGCTGGTGTGACTGTAGATTGGGAGAAAATATTAAAATGTCATCTAAATAGACCACTATGCAGACATAAAGTAGATCTCAAAATATTTCATTAATGAGGTGTTGAAATACTGCAGGAGCATTGGTCAATCCGAATGGCACAACTAGATATTCATAATGGCCATCTCTAGTATTAAAAGCCGTTTTCCATTCATCACCGTCACGAATCCTGATCAGGTTATATGCTCCTTGGAGATCTAATTTGGAAAATATCTGGGCTCCTTGTAAACGATCAAAGAATTCAGAAATTAGAGGTAATGGGTAGCGGTCTTTTATGGTGATGGCATTGAGCCCACGGAAATCGATACATGGACGCAGAGTCCCATCTTTTTTCCCCACGAAGAAGAAACTGGCTCCGGCCGGAGACGTAGATCATCGAATGAACCCCTTCTGTAGATTCTCTTGAATGTATTTGGTCATGGCGTGGGTCTCCAAGGCGGATAATGGGTAGACCCTACCCCGAGGTGGAGTCGCTCCCGGAACCAGATTAATGGCACAATCAAATGTGGAGGCAAGGTATCAGCAGCTGTTTTGGAGAAACCAAAGAAGGCTGCTTGCCACCGCAGGAGCCCTCAACGAAGCCCGACGCCTCGGGTAGGTTTATTTTCGCCGCAGCTGCTGGCCCAACCCTGGTTGCAGCCCGCCGTGGCCAGCGGCCATGACATCCGGCCCCGGTCGCGGGCTGCCACGGCCGGCAGCTCTAACAAATTCAGTGTTGCTTGAATGTGTTTTGCTTTTGGACTTGACTGTAGAAGCAGTCCTGTGCTTTTTCCCTAATGTTTGCATTTCAGTACCCTGGGTCATAAAAGTTGGGGCCCAGCACTGGCTGTTGTCTGAATCCTATTTCCCTTTTTTCCTTTTATCCCCACCATCAAAGCAAAGAACAGTTTTGCAGTTTCATCAAAAGCATCAAAGATAATTGATTAAGAGTCGTAATCCCCATGCCTTCTGTTAAGGGTAATATCTGCTTTTCCATTCAGATTACCCCATGCACCCTTTGCTTCATTTCTAACCTTTAGGGATCAGCAGTGTTTATCCTATGCTCTTTTGAATTTGTTTACTGTTTTCTTCCTCACCATCTCTTCTGGAAGGGCATTCTGGGCATCCACCAACTTCTCCATGAAAAAAAATTTCCTGATGATGGTTCTGAGCTATCCCCCCTATAATTTCATTTTGTGACCCTTAATTCTATAGTTACTTTTCCAGCATAAAAGGTTTGAAGTTTGTGCATCATTAAAACCTTTCAGTTATCTGAAGGTCTTTATCATGTCTCCACTGTACCTCCTCTCTTTCAGGGTATACATATTTAGATCCTTCAGCCTCTCCTCATAAGTCTTCTGATACAGACCTCACACCCTTCTGGTCACCCTTCTCTGAACCAACTCCATCTTGACTTTATCCTTTTTGAGATATGGGCTCTGGAACTAAACACAGTTCTCCAGGTGAGGCCTCACCAAGGACATGTACAAGGGCATTATCACTTCCTTTTTCCTGCTAAATATTCCTATCTCTATGCAGCCCAGCATTCTTTTGGCTTTACCTATTGCCTTGTCACCTTGCTTCACCACCTTCAGATTCCCAAATACTATTACCCCAAGGTTCCTCTCACAGTCTGTGCACATTAGTCTTTCATCCCTGCCCCCCCCCCCCAATCATATACTATTCTTTTGAATTACCACACCCCAGATGCATGATTCTGAACATTTTGGCATTGAATCCCAGCTGCCAAATCTTCAACCATTCTTCAAGCTTTCTTAAATCACTTTTCATTCTCTCCACTCCTTCTGGTGTGTCTACTCTGCTGCAGATCTTAGTATCATCCAGAAATATACACACTTTGCTTTCTGGCCCTTCCACAATATTGCTCACAAAGATATTGAACACAATTGATCCCAAAACCAATCCTCATGGCATTCCACTATTCTTTCTTCAGAATAGATTCCATTTACCATTGTACACTGACTCCATTTACCATTACAAACAGTCAACCAGTTTGTAATCCACGCCACCACCTTGGCGCCCACTCCCAATCTTCTCATTTAATTCACAAGCCTCATATGCAAGACCATAATAAAAGCTTTGCTGAACAATGCCCAAACAACTGAACAATGCCCAAACAACTTTAAGAAAAGATTAAAGATATGGCTGTTTGGTGAAGCTTTTGCCCAACTCGGTTGAACATTACGGTTCAGATTAGGCAACATTGTTGAATCTACATCACAAGAAAGCAGCTTTGAGGAGAGTTATTCCATCACTTGTTCCTCAGTTGTATTACTCGTACCAAGTTATCTAATTGTTTTTCCCCGTTTTGCTTGGCTCCAAGTCTTGATCCCCTGTTCAATGTAATGCATCCTTGTGCAAAGTTTATTGTTCAAATGTAAACCGAGGTGATTTGTAACTTGTTTACAAGAATATCGGCTTAGAAAAATGCCAAATAAATAAATAAATAAATAAATCCATGTAGATCACATCGCATGCACTTTCATGATCACATCACAAGCTCTTTCTTGATCCAATTCTCTGGTTAACCAATCAAAAAAATCTATTAGATTTGTCTGATAGGACCTTCCCCTGGTGAATCCATGCTGCCTTAGGTCCAGCAACTCACTGGATTGTAGATAGTTCATTATCCTTTCCTTCAGCAGTATCTTCATTCATTTTCCCACCACTGATGTGAGGCTAACCAACCTGTTGTTTCCAACCTCCTCTCTGTTACCACCCTTGTGAAGCGGTTCCACCACCATTCTTCTCCAATCTTGTGGCACCACTCCCATTTCCAGGGATCTACTGAATAGGCATTCCAGCACATCTCACCAGCAAATCAATTAGTTTTAACATCTTACACTTTGAACAATACTGTAAGAAGTCACAAACTTACTTAAAAGCACTTGTGCCATCTAGAAGTGAATTTATCAGCTATAAAGACTTTGATGCATCATTTTAACTATCATTAAAGAGTTTTGTTGGAAACCATTTAAGACTTGAATGTGCTTCATATGGTTCTGAATGTAATCTTCATTTGTGCGATTATTAGGGATGTGCATTCGTTTAATTCGTTTCATACGTTTCCCATTACATGTCAATTAGATGTGCATTCGTTTCATATGCTTCATACGTTTCATATTACATGCTTGTATAGGAAACGTATGAAACGGATGAAATGAATGCACATCCCTAGCGATTATCAGCAATGCCGAATATAAACACTTGAATTAGGAACTGAAAGTAGCAACACAAAGGGCCTTGAAAGAAATCTTTCCCCCTGCTCAGGAAGCCCTGCAATAATATCTGGAACCATCTTAAAGTGAACTGCTTGAAACTGTAATTTAATATATGGTCATTGGAACTACTATCCAGGTTTAACCATCACAGGGGTTAGATCTGCATCTCTGCAGCCCCTCCAATTACCTTCCATCAAGAAATGTGTGGACCAGAGCCTCAGCAGTGCCATTTTGGATTTAGTACTGCAGCCAGGAGGAGGGAAAGCAGTTCTTAGCATTAAAACCAGCAGGTAACTAGAGGTTTACTTAGATATTTTTTCGTTTTGGGGTGTTTTTATTTTTTGGGTATGTTTTCATTTTGTTTGTTGTTTTAATGCTGGTTAGCCAATAGACCACTCTAATTGCCTTACTGACTCCAAAATCAGAATCTTCCTGAATCAACAACTCTGATCTAAAAATTTTAATTTATCATCTTATGCATAGGTATGGTAACTTTCAAACTGGAGCATGGGTGCACATTTGCGCGTACTTTGGCCCATGCCTAGGGACGTGCCTATTTTATAACTTGCACGCGTATATGTGCACACGTTATACTGAATAATAGCCTGGCCGCGTGCACATGTGCGCCAAATTTTAAGTGGGAATGCGCCTGTGCGCGCAAATGCCACTTCTACCATGTAAATAAGGGGATTTTAAATGGGACGTGCGCCAACGCTATTCCCAGTTTTACCGGTTCGTACCCAGTTCGCTGAGTTAAGAGAGAGGTCCTCCAAACCCCCGTTTAATAGCCTTCACTCTGCCCAGTTACCTTAAAATCCCACAACTTGCCTATTTTTCTTTATTTTTTTTAACTTACATGTCATCCATAATAGAAGTAAAGTTACGTGGCAGGGGGCTTCGGCACGCGCCGGGTCAGGTCAGTATTTACACGCTCATCTCTGGATCACACCCCAAAGTGACCATGCCCCCCCCCCCCCCAGACCTTGCCCATACCCTGCCCCTTTTCAAAAACATTCTCGATATGTGCGCTGCAAGAGATAGGTATGTATCTTGCCATCTTTTAAAATATGCTTGGCGCGTGCGACAAGCCTGACTTATTCATGCATCCCCTAATTAATGCACGTGCCTGGCTTTTAAAATTCACCTTTAATTGTTTTTGTAGTCCAGGAGCTCATCTACTTTCCTCTTAAGCCTGTTCATAGATGTGGCCAGGAAAACTTCCAGCATATTCTTTAGATCTCAGTAAAACAATCTCCTCATGCTGTGGATAACCACCTATATTCTTCTACTCTCAAAGGATGACCCCCACATAGATCTGTGGGCTGTTATCGGTCTAAGTTATTCCAGTTTTCAAAGCAAAGTTTGCTTTGAAAATTAGTCCATGAAAACTACCCAGACAAAGTTACACCTGCTACTTTGTGCAGGAAAAGGTTTTCAAGGAAGTTTGCATGCATACTTTGAAAATCAAAAAGTATGTATGTAAATTCAAACCATGCCCAGACTTCACTCCGGGGCATCTTTCTCCATGCACTTAAAATTACATGTATTCAGGTTGTATGCATGTAATTTTACATGTGAATCAGCCAGGCAATTTTCAAAAAAGCCATTTGTGCAAGCAAAGCACAATTTTACCCACCGAAGTCCCTTTGAAAATTATCTTTCCTATGCATATTTATAAAATAATAATGACCCTCATCAAAAACATTTTTTTCCTAAAGAAAAATGCCTAATCTGATGATCCGTTCTCTATAAGAGTAGCTCCTTTAAGTCATGGGACAAATGAGTTGCGAAACTAAGCTGCTAGGGAGGACCAGAAAGGAGATAAACAGTTGCATTCTAACTCAAGGCAACATGGTAAACTTCAGACTGTGTTAACTGACTCTGCATGCGATTTCCAGCAGCAATAATTTAATTTGAACCAATTCTCTACAATATTAATTTGGAGGCAATAGGAAGGGAAATGTCACTTTGAGAAGAATCTCTACCATTAAGGGAAATAGAACTGGATGTGAAGGATTGCACTCTGCCTTGTGCAATGTGTGTATCTAGTTGCCTTCCTATCTGTCAAAACAAACTAACTGCTTTGATGATAAATAAGTGTAGATCTATTAAGGATGAGGTCTGCACTTCAACAGGAAGTAGAAACTATTATTTAATTTAATTTTCTATATTCTAGAGAGTACAAAATATCCACCTGCCCCCATCTCAAAGCAAAGATCAGGTCATGTACTATAGTTTGATGCTTTAGGTCTTTTGTACATATTTGATCCAAGTATTCCTTGTTTTACAAGGGCTACAGTATCACTGGGTTATTATAGGATCCCTTGATTTACAAAATATTGTAGTCATTGAAGGCTTGCTCGATTTCCTTCTATCCCACAGGGCTTCTGACTTATATCCCTGAGTGCAGGCGAGGCGACTTCTCTTCAGCTTGTTCTCTCCTGTTTCCATGCCCTGAACTATACTTAGCTAAGCCATGAGAGGACTCAAGCTATCTAACATCTACCTAATTCTGTCTGGGCAAGCCTGGGCCCCCAAGTGGCCTGTTACGAGTAAGCTTCTCACTCACATAGATGGCAGAAGAATATCAAGCAGTCACCTTCCAACTCACAGTGACCCTGGATGGGTTTGATTACCATCTGAGTCGGGAGGCTCTTAAATACATATACCTGTCAAAGATAACCTCATAGAAGAAACATTTAATTCATAGTAAGAAGATTATTCTTGCAGCTGGCTAGTGGCAATTGTAGCAATGGTGGGTTCCTTTTGTGTCAACACTTTTCTCAACAGAAGTATGGCATCTTCTTTCTCCTGCAGCCCAAGAGACTACAGCTGTCCTACTATGGCTGGATATTTGAGCCACATGGAAAGAAGAGTTGTACCGAGTAAAGCGCAAGGGTTAGAGCCTTGGCAATCTGTTGCACTGGAGGTGGACCCTTGGTCTGTTGCAGGATTGGTACGGCCCTCTCGTCAGACCCAGAGAGCGCCTGCCACCAGGAGGCGGAGCACACAAGGAGACAGAGGCTAACTGGAGCTTCACCAATAACAGTCCGGGGTTTCCGCAGGTTAAGCCCTTGGGTACCCGGACCGCCTGGACTTAGGTGGGCCTTAGGTGGTCTCCCGGAAAGGTAGCAGAGGGGTGTGCCCACCACAAGCAAAGGTGCACGGCTGATGCAGAGTGGATGGACTAGACCCGAACTGGAAGCTCTGGAGACCTCAGGAAGGCAACAGTTCAGGAAGGTCCTCCGGGCGTGACAGGCAGTGCCTGAGGGTCTAGTCAAGTGGTAGCCGAGGTTAGGTTCCAAGCAGGTTGGTCCAATAGTCACAGTAGGCCAGAAGAGAGTGTCTGAGTGAAATCCAAGGGTCAGAGCCAGAGTATCAGTCCAGGAGAAGTCAGCCAAAGCAGGGGTCAATACCAGGGTCAGTCCGAGCGTAGTCAAGGCAAGCCTGGGTCGGTTCCAGGTGGCAGACAAGGGAATGGTCAGGCAGGCAGTGGTCAGTTCCAGGTGGCAGGCAGAGAATGGTCAGGCAGGCAGTGTTCAGTTCCAGGCAGCAGGCAGAGAATGGTCAGGCAGGCAGTGTTCAGTTCCAGGCAGCAGGCAAGAGAATGGTTAGACAGGCAACGGTCAGTTCCAGGCTGCAGGCAGAGAATGGTCAGGCAGGCAGTGGTCAGTTCCAGGTGGCAGGCAAGAGAATGGTCAGGCAGGCAGAGGTCAGTACCAGAGGTTAGTCTGAAGAGGTACTACCTGGGAAGGATGCAGGAACACAAGGAGCCACTGGGAACAGAGAGACTCTCGAACAGGAGGCACTGGAACAGGAGAAGGCAAACTAGCACACCAACGGTGTCGACCCGATTGCCAAGGCAGGGATCAGGAGCCTTATCCCTACCTTATATACAGGGCTCTGGTGATGTCATCCAAACACGCCTCCCTTGGTTTTAAGAACATAAGAACATAAGAAATTGCTATGCTGGGTCAGACCAAGAGTCCATCAAGCCCAGCATCCTGTTTCCAACAGAGGCCAAACCAGGCCACAAGAAACTGGCAATTACCCAAATACCAAGAAGATCCCATGCTACTGATGCAATTAATAGCAGTGGCAATTAGGGATGTGAATCGGGCTTCGGACGATTGAAAATATCGTACGATATTTTCAAAATCGTCAGAAATCGGGGGCTCCCCCAAAACGATAGGAAACCCCCACGAAATTGTTCGTGGGGGTTCTCTTATCGTTTTGGGGGAGGGCGGGAAAAACGGCACATAAAAATAACCCCTAAACCCACCCCGACCCTTTAAAACTAATCCCTTAGCTTCCCCCACCTCCCAACCCCCCCAAAAACTTTTTACAGGTACCTGGTGGTCCAGTGGGGGTCCCAGGAGTGATCTCCCTCTCCTGGGCCTTCGGCTGCCACTAATCAAAATGGCGCCGATGGCCCTTTGCCCTTACCATGTGACAGGGTATCCGTGCCATTGGCCAGCCCCTGTCACATGGAGGGAGCACTGGATGGCCAGCGCCATCTTTAAAAATGGCGCCGGCCATCCAGTGCTCCTTTTCCCCCTCAGCTGTCTCTTCTCCAAGCTGAACAGCCCTAACCTCTTCAGCCTTTCCTCATAGGGGAGCTGTTCCATCCCCCATATGAGGGGGATGGAACAGCGGTTTCCCGTGCTTGTCCCTTTAAAAGCCAGGACTTCTGCCGCACGCATGCCTAGAGGCGGGGCAGAGACGGCCGAAGACGCCGAGCCCCGTCGGGAGCTCCGCTGCGAAGCCTGCAGGGATGAAGACGTTGAGGAAGGCCATGGTGAGGGACGGGGACATCGGGGGGTTAGCGGCGGCAGGCAGGCCAGCGCTTGTGGAGGGCAGCGCGAGGTGAGCAGGCCCAGCCGCAGCACCCACAACAGGATCCCTCCTATCAGGGATCACATCAGCAAAAGAAAAAGAACTGCATCTGAAACAAAGAGAGTGAAAATTCTACTAACTGTGACTAAAAGGCAAAGATAACATCAGTGAAGCCATCCATCCAGAGCTTCAATCATCGCTGGGGAGAGAAATAGTTTATATCTTTCTGTGCAGAGATAGTAATCAGGTATTCAAGTCAGTTGGAAGGGGTGACCCCGTAATAAAAGGGACACCTTGCACCACCTGGGACTCTATTTTTCCAAGCCTTGGAAGGTAGTCTTTCCCTGGCGCTGGCACACAAATATTCCTGCACAGATTGAGGAAAATCCTGTAAAGAACATATTTTTAAATATATCCGAAGCAGAAAGCCTGTGAGGGAGTCAGTTGGACCGTTAGATGATCGAGGGGTTAAAGGGGCACTTAGAGAAGATAAGGCCATCGCGGAAAGATTAAATGATTTCTTTGCTTCGGTGTTTACTGAAGAGGATGTTGGGGAGGTACCCGTAATGGAGAAGGTTTTCATGGGTAATGATTCAGATGGACTGAATCAAATCACGGTGAACCTAGAAGATGTGGTAGGCCTGATTGACAAACTGAAATTTCAGACCTATTAGTAAAAATTTGTAACTTATCATTAAAATCATCCATTGTACCTGAAGACTGGAGGATAGCAAATGTAACCCCAATATTTAAAAAGGGCTCCAGGGGCGATCCGGGAAACTACAGACCGGTTAGCCTGACTTCAGTGCCAGGAAAAATAGTGGAAAGTGTTCTAAACATCAAAATCACAGAACATATAGAAAGACATGGTTTAATGGAACAAAGTCAGCATGGCTTTACCCAGGGCAAGTCTTGCCTCACAAATCTGCTTCACTTTTTTGAAGGAGTTAATAAACATGTGGATAAAGGTGAACCGGTAGATATAGTATACTTGGATTTTCAGAAGGCGTTTGACAAAGTTCCTCATGAGAGGCTTCTAGGAAAAGTAAAAAGTCATGGGATAGGTGGCGATGTCCTTTCGTGGATTGCAAACTGGCTAAAAGAAAGGAAACAGAGAGTAGGATTAAATGGGCAATTTTCTCAGTGGAAGGGAGTGGACAGTGGAGTGCCTCAGGGTTCTGTGTTGGGACCCTTACTATTCAATATATTTATAAATGATCTGGAAAGAAATACGACGAGTGAGATAATCAAATTTGCAGATGACACAAAATTGTGCAGAATAGTTAAATCACAAGCAGATTGTGATAAATTGCAGGAAGACCTTGTGAGACTGGAAAATTGGGCATCCAAATGGCAGATGAAATTTAATGTGGATAAGTGCAAGGTGATGCATATAGGGAAAAATAACCCATGCTATAATTACACGATGTTGGGTTCCATATTAGGTGCTACAACCCAAGAAAGAGATCTAGGTGTCATAGTGGATAACACATTGAAATCGTCGGTTCAGTGTGCTGCGGCAGTCAAAAAAGCAAACAGAATGTTGGGAATTATTAGAAAAGGAATGATGAATAAAACGGAAAATGTCATAATGCCTCTGTATCGCTCCATGGTGAGACCGCACCTTGAATACTGTGTACAATTCTGGTCGCCGCATCTCAAAAAAGATATAATTGCGATGGAGAAGGTACAGAGAAGGGCTACCAAAATGATAAGGGGAATGGAACAACTCCCCTATGAGGAAAGACTAAAGAGGTTAGGACTTTTCAGCTTGGAGAAGAGACGACTGAGGGGGGATATGATAGAGGTGTTTAAAATCATGAGAGGTCTAGAACGGGTAGATGTGAATCGGTTATTTACTCTTTCGGATAGTAGAAGGACTAGGGGACACTCCATGAAGTTAGCATGGGGCACATTTAAAACTAATCGGAGAAAGTTCTTTTTTACTCAACACACAATTAAACTCTGGAATTTGTTGCCAGAGAATGTGGTTCGTGCAGTTAGTATAGCTGTGTTTAAAAAAGGATTGGATAAGTTCTTGGAGGAGAAGTCAATTACCTGCTATTAAGTTCACTTAGAGAATAGCCACTGCCATTAGCAATGGTTACATGGAATAGACTTAGTTTTTGGGTACTTGCCAGGTTCTTATGGCCTGGATTGGCCACTGTTGGAAACAGATGCTGGGCTTGATGGACCCTTGGTCTGACCCAGTATGGCATTTTCTTATGTTCTTATGTTCTAATGGTGCTGTGGATCAGTGTTGTGCCATTTTACAACCATTTGCAACAAAGATTTATTTGGACACTAACAAATTGGCTCCAGTGACTTCTTTGGCACGTTCAACATACACAGTATCATTAATAATTATTATATCACCCAAGAAAGTCAGGAGAGGAGAGTTAGCCACCCCGCATTGGGAACCGAGAGGACTCCTTTCATCCCCCAGTCAAATGAACCTACACCTTGAGAAAGAAGGGAGACTGTACAGCTAGCCAGGGTCCCTGCTCTGAAGAGTTACAAATTAGTTTATGGCCTCACCCATGCTAAGGTTGCACACCGGGATGGGGTTACATTTGGATTAGCAAGATTTTAAACATAACACTTTGGTATTATGTGACCTTTGATATAGTGAGATTATCCCGAAACAGTCATTAAACAGGCATATTTAAGGACCAGATTTTCAGAAAGACAATTGTTATAGTATAAACAGAAAAAAGATGAAAAGCCATTAGTATGTGTGTTACCTTAAACTGACAGGACTAAAGAAGTGGAATCCATTATACGGAAACACTGGCATGTGTTGACAATGCATCAGATATTTGATGACAACATCCTCAATTTGTATATACAAGAGGAAAACACATTCGGGACCGGGTAATGCATTCATCAGTAACTATAGCGACGAGAAAGTACAGGGAAGGATCTCATAACCAATGTGGAAAATGTGAATTTTGTAGTCAGTCTTTGACAGGTTCAACATGGCAATATAAGCCAGTCAATGGTGATTAAGAGAAGATACAATACGGATTGCATGATAAGCTTTGTAATTTATATGATTGTCCATGTAACAAAATGTATATTGGTCACACTTCTTGATCATTGAAAACTCAATTAATAGAACATAATAGTTGCATGAGTAAACAAATAATTTAAGCACCAATGGTAGTCCATTGTATTACAGCAGGACATACTTTAAAATGGACAGTCATAGATCACATAAAAAGTAACATCAGAGGGGGTGATAGTTTGAAGAAGTAGGCCATGAGGGAGGTATATTGGATATATACAGACTGGACACAGTGGTACCTCAAGGGTTGAAAGAATCTTTTGATTTGTTTGAGATCATTTGATTGATGGGTGATGTAGCAAATGTTAAGAGGTATATTAATCAAATTGTGGAACTGATAGCTGCTATTTCCATTGTAGTAAAAAGAATCCATTTGAATAGTGACAAATTCCCCTGAAGCAGACAGTGGACAAAAAAGATTCTCAAAATGCCGTTTGGTATCAGATTGATGGTCCAGTTTTGCCTGAAAAGATAATGGGTAGAGTTTCATACAGGGCGCCCTCGCGTACTTTTGTAGGCGCATCAGGCGCAAACAAAAGTACGCTGGATTTTAGTAGATACGTGCGGAGCCGCGCGTATCTGCTAAAATCCTGGATCGGTGCGCGCAAGGCTACCGATTTCGTGTAGCCGGCGCGCGCCGAGCCGCGCAGCCTACCTCCGTTCCCTCCGAGGCCGCTCCGAAATCGGAGCGGCCTCGGAGGGAATTCGCTAACACCCTCCCCTCACCTTCCCCTCCCTTCCTCTACCTAACCCACCCCCCCGGCCCTGTCTAAACCCCCCCCCCCTACCTTTGTTGGAGGATTTACGCCTCCCAGAGGGAGAAGTAAATCCCCGCGTGCCAGCGGGCCGCTGGCGCGCCTAGACGTGACCCGGGGGTGGTTCTAGAGGGCGCGGCCACGCCCCCGGACCGCCCCGGGCCGAAACCACGCCCCCGGGCCCGCCCCCGAAACGCCGCCGACATGCCCCGAAAATGCTGCACCGATCGGCCCCGCCCCCGACATGCCCCCTCGGAAAACCCCGAGACTTACGCGAGTCCCGGGGCTCTGCGCGCGCCGGCAGGCCTATGTAAAATAGGCGCACCGGCGCGCAAGCCCTGCTCGCGTAAATCCGGGCGGATTTACGCGAGCAGGGCTCTTAAAATCCGCCCCTAAATGTATAAATGGTTTTACATGCAATGATTTAAAAAACAATAAAAAGTATATTCACAAGACAAATGATGAAAATTTTTTCCCGCAGTGTGAAATGCTATTGAGATATAAAGTTTGAAGGACTCTTGATAAGCATAAATATAATTAATGTTTTTTGGAGTGATTTTGAATAAGGGGTTGTAGTTTTGTTTTTTTGGAAAAGTCCATAAAACATTGTTAAGGTGGACTTGGGTAAATCTACTACGTAGCTCCGGGATAAGCAGCATGGAATCTGTCTACCCTTTGAGATCCTGCCAGGTATTTGGGACCTTAATTGGCCAATGTTGGAAACAGGATACTGGGTTTGATGGACTTTTAATCTAATCCAGTATGGCAAATCTCATGTTCAGCTAGCCATATTCTTCCCAAAATGCATCTGTGTCTTCTATTCTGGATATTCTTTAGGACAGTCTTTCTAAAGATTTAGAAAGCAATTCCCTGAAGTTTCAGGTTGTAGCCATTGCATGCTATAGAGGCCAGCTTTTCTATAGGTTGTTATTGCCTTATCCAGAGGTTTCTCATTTTCTGAGAGGAATCTAGCACATTCGACCTCCACTGTGAGATCCCATTCTTTCCTGGAATCTAAACTTGGCCTTATCCTTTTTGGCAGGTTCATAGTTTGAACCTATTAGGGATCTTTCTCTAAAGTTGCTCACTCTTAAAGTTGCTTTCCTAATGGCGATTTGTTTGGCAAGGAGAATTTTGGAATTACAAGCGCTGTTTTGTAGGGAACTTTTTCTGGAGATTTCTAAGGTTATGGTTCGGATTTGTACTGTTCTTTCTTTCTTCCAAAAGTAGCATCATCCATTCATTTAAATTAGGTGATCTCTTTACCTTCTTTTAGTAAACATGGGACAGAGAAGAATTTTCGGTTACTTCACTCCTTGGATGTTAGGAGAGTACTCCTCTGGTATGTCAAGGTCACAAATGAGTATTGTAATTCTGACCAACTTTTTGTCTTATTTAGTGGTGTTAGATGGGATAAGGCTGCTACTAAGGCTTCCTTGTGAGATAGATTAAAAATGTCATTGCATATGCTTATATCAATAAGGGTAAGCCTTTACCAAAGCAGATTAAGTCTCATTCCATTGGTGCGTAAGCAGCATCGTTGGTGGAGTTGCTTTTAGTTTCTCCACATGAGATCTGTAAAGGAGAGGCTTGATCTTTTTTGCATGCTTTTTTTCAAACACTGCTGTTTGGATGTAAGGGCTAAGGATCAAGCCCTCCTTGAGGAGGAGGTATTAAGAGCAGGATTGGCAGCATGCCACCCTGTTCTGAAAGAGCCTGGGTACATCCATGCTACTGGATGAAGAGAAAGGTGAAATCTATTCCTACCTGATAATTTCCTTTCCTTGAATCCAGTCAGACCAGTCCAGAACCCACCCTGCTGTATTACCAAATGTGTTGCTTATTCTTCAGCGTTCTAAGAAGTACACTGCTGAGTGCAGTATACTACTGAGTGCAATGCACTTCCTGTTTTACAGGTAGGTCTGGAAATGAGCATTGTATATAGTCCAATTCCTTTGATTAGTTTGTTTCTTCTTGTTGTCAACCTTTTTATTCTGGATGTAGAGGACTTTAAATTATTGAAAATTAGTTTACTATAGGTAATACTGGCAGACTGAAGTCAGTATAGAATCTTAAAGGGGTGATATCAGCAAACCTGTTGATCTCTGTCTCCATCTGCTGATTGTTGGGTATAACCCATGTCTCTGGACTAGTCTGACTGGATTCAAGGAAAGGAAATAATCAGGTAAGAATACATTTTACCATTAAAAATTTGATAAAATCTCTTACTTCACTGTTGTAATATTTAAATTGACATTTTCTAATATTTTTAACTTTACCTTCTTTACATATGTAGCTAAATTCAGTAGCTGTCCAAGGATTTTGGCTTGAATTATTCTGTGCATTAAAAAAAGTAATATTATATTGCCTCATTTTGTGAACGATGGTGATCAAGCTTACAAGAGCTTTTGTAGACAGCATACCTCCTGGTACAGACATATAGCTATAGCTACAGCACTTGCTGTTCTCAGCCTCCCTGACTATATGAGAAGTCTTCTAAAGGGTAGTGTCTCTCCAACACACATCTTGTGACAGATTTCCACTTAAAACAATTTATGTTTCCCATGTGCAGATATATCAAAATGTAGGATTCTGGAAAGGAAATGCAAAAACCAGTCAAAACGGAATAGAATCGAAACTTGCCAGGTTAACCCTAAAAATGCAATTTTTCTTAAGAATCTGACTTTTATTGGTGATGCACGATCCCTGGAACACTTGACTTCAGTTTTTCTTCTCAGATTTATATAGCTCTGCTATAAAAAAGTGTATATTGCTGAATGATTGTAAAATTTAATAGCAAACAGATTATGTACTTAGCAATAGACTAAGCACAATTAGGTCCTACATTCCTCCCACTGCTATAAATAACCTGCAGTTTCCTTTATATGTCTGCGAATTTCATTAGGCGGATGGAAAAAAAAATCTCCTTTTCACATTGAAGCACAGATCCAATCACTCAATCAGGGGCTTGGTTCGGCCTGCAGGGCAAAACCATAATAACTTCCCTCCTAGGGCCATGTGTTCCTGGCTAGAGGGGAGGAATCTTCCACATATGGTTTAGGAATTCACCTGCTCCGAATGGCGGCTAGCTCATGCACGCACTCCATTACTTCCAGAAAGCTGGGCTTCTGATGTTCCAGTCTCTTAGACTTCCAAAAATCGTTGTCTGTTATTCTTTTTTTTTTTCTGATGATCTAACAATTTACTATATTTCTCTTAAGTGCCTCTGTCGGAGAACTCACACAAACCTGAAAGGTATATGTGGACTGTGGTGGGGATTGGAGATGAAAACATGCTATGCAGTGATTAAAAACAAAGGTGATCGGTTTCACTTTCACAAACACACACACATGCACACACACACACACACACAGCCTACCTTGCTATCTTGTTATATAGCACATAGATTATAGCAATTACGAAGATAAGATTTATGACAGCAGAGTGCAGGAAAATGAAACCATGAGTCTATTTGCGTTTGGATTTTAAAAGCTGGATCTCCCAGATGTGCACAGATGTCAAACAACTGTTCTCTCTGCGGATGAGCTTAAAGGAGAATAGCTGACGCTGTAATTACATAGGCTATGGAAAGTAATTGTAATATAACTATGCAATCAAACTGAAAGTAATTCCTTTTTTTTTTAAGATTTAAGAAACACTTAAATATATAACCTAGCCAAAGCAGTCACAACCATTTTGTTTGCTAGTGATGTTTTTAATGACATAAGTTATATTTTATATCAGTTCAAGACTATTGAAGTAGCTGCATTTTACTTTTCACTCTGGTTTATGCTACTTCCTTTCAGTTATAAAGTTACAAACATGCATACTTGTACAAAAGTTATGTAAGATAATGCTATTTTCAATGTATTTACACTCAATTGAGACTGCGCACATCAGTAGTTACATCACTGGTAAATAAAACGGCTCTCTCTCAGTCAGCTGGATTAAAGTATTACAGATCTTGCAAACTATAAAAATGACTTTACTTCATATCAACCTGCCTAGTACCTTCCACGGTGCACAGGAAGACACCCGATCTTAACTGAAAATCCTTTAATAAACTGTTTGGACCTAGTGAGAAAGTTCAAAAGTGGCATGAGGATCCCTGTGTAGGCTCCCTTCACATTCCGTGATTGGGGTTGCTCCTTGGCCTTTTTTTTGGCTGAGATTGAAGACCTGTGCAATATGGGGGAAGGGAAGGGTTAACAGGCTGCCACCCCACCAGACTGGGTAGATTTCCTCCAACTTTGCTTGCATGCAAAAATTGCTGCGGATTCATCGGTGGAAATAACTCGGTACGTTCAACGAAAAACCACAATAGGGCAAAACTGAACTTGGGTGAAACATTGATAAATCTGATCCTAAGCCCTCAGCCCTCAATGTAACGCTATTAGCACTAAGGCATGAAATTATATATAAATCTGGCTGTTATTTTTCGGTTTGTTCCACATGAAAAATGTATTTTTTTATCTTGAGGGCTTGGAAGTCTTTTCTCTCCTTTTTTTTTTTTTTGCTTCACTTTTGCAAAATCCACAGATGAATTACATCATCTTCTCATTACTAGGAAGGGCAGCAGTAATAAAACCCACATAGGCCAAGATTTCCGTACGGTACTCCAATCCTTAATTTTCTCTAAAATTGACTACTGTAACTCTCTCCTTCTTGGACTCCCTGCCACCCACATCAAACCTCTCCAACTCCTTCAAAACGCTACCGCTCGCATCCTCACTAATGTAAGAAAAAAAGACCACATTACCCCCACCCTCATTGATCTCCACTGGCTTCCCATTCACTCACGAATTATTTACAAGACGCTTACCCTCATCCACAAAAGTATCACCAACGAGCATTACAACTGGCTAAACCCACCTTTCCTTCCTCGTACCTCCACTAGACCTACCCGTTCATCACTCCAAGGAACCCTTATTCCTCCTTCCATAAAATCCACAAGACTCATTTCCACCACCAATAGAGCCCTTTCCCTCGCAGGCCCCTCCCTTTGGAATTCAATGCCTCTTCACCTACGCACAGAAACCTCCACTCCCACTTTCAAAAAGAATCTCAAAACCTGGCTCTTCCTCCAAGCATACCCCCAATCCTTTTCACCACCTACTAACACTCTCACCCAACCTTCATCTCTCACCAATACCCCCCTAAAATCCTTTAATCCCCCCCAGGAACCACACCCTACACTTAACCCCCTTTCCCTCTAAGAACCTCAAACACTTCATTCAACCCTTACTTTAAAATAATGTGTCTGTTTTTATCTGCACTTATACAATTCCATATATAACCAGTGTACATACCATCTGCTCCTCAAATCCATGTATATATCTTATCCTTATGTATCTGTTCTCACCCTCCCCCACCCCCCCTCTTGTCTCTATCCCTCCTTCCCCAAGTTTTTTTTTTTGGTTTTTTTTTAGTTATCTGCTTTGTTACTGTGTTACATATTGTTCTTTGTAAAGGCCTCGCCTATATATTCCTTGTTTATAAGTTACTTGTAAACCGGCACGATGTGCAAACGGTTGCCGGTATATAAAATAAAATAAATAAAATAAAAAAAAATTTCTTTGTACTTTTGTTCACAGGAAGTGAAGCATTTTATCTTTCTTTCTCTCTTCTTATTCCATTTGAAAGGCAGACGCTTGTAATTTTATGGGCAAAAATTAAAGAATAATCAAATAAAAATAGTAGCAGAAAGCCCCATGGAGTCCGATTGGTTATTGCCATATTTTTATGCTTACAGTACTGGAAAGACTATAGTAACAATGCTGGAAATTAAAATGAATAATCCAGGGTATAATAAGTTTCAGCAATGAATCCAAGCAAAGTGTGGTACAAGAAGTCCTGTTTCTACACTAAAATTACACCATCTGTGAATGTCAACCTCGTGAGAGTGGATGCATCTTGGAGGAGGGACAAAGGATAGTCATCTGCTTCTTCTTCCCCACTCTACGACTCAACCAAAGACAGAGGAGCTGGGTCATTAACTGCTATTAATCAAGTTTACTTAGGGAATAGCCTCTGCTATTACTGGCATCAGTACCATGGGATCTACTTAGTGTTTGGGTACTTGCCAGGTACTTGTAGCCTGGTTTGGCCACTGTTGGAAATAAGACGCTGGGCTTGATGGACCCTTGGTCTGACCCAGCATGGCAACTTCTTATGTTCTTATGCTCTTATGACAAACAGAATCATCCCCACCCACTGGAGAAAGAAGCCATACCACATTTCCCCATCATTAAAGGGTAGATCTAGGGGCGGGAAAGTCACATAAGAACATAAGGCTTGCCATACTGGGTCAGACCAAGGGCCTATTAAGCCCAGTATCCTGTTTCCAACAGTGGCCAAGCAAGGTCACATGTACCTGGCAGGATCCCAAAGGGTAGATAGATTCCAAGCTGCTTATCCCAAGATTAAGCAATGGATTTCTGCAATTCTCCCATAATAATTGTTAATACTATACTTTTCCTCCAGGAAAAGAAAAATGCAGCTATACTAATAGTTTTCATCACATCTTCTGGCAACGAATTCCAGAGCTTAATTATTCATTGAGTAAAAAAATATTTTCTCTTATTAGTTTTAAATGTATTACTCAGTAACTTCATTATGTGTCCCCTGGTCTTTGTACTTTTCAAAAGAGTAAACAACTGATTAATGTTTACTCGTTCCAGTCCACTCATTATTTTATAGACCTCTATCATATCTCCCCTCAGCCATCTCTTCTCCAAGCTGAAGAGTCCTAACCTCTTTAGCCATTTTTCATAGGGGAATTATTCCATCCCCTTTATCACCTTGGTTGCCCTTCTCTGTACATTTTCTAGTTCTGCTATATCATTTGTGAGATGTGGTGACCAGAACTGAACACAATTCTTAAGATGAGGTCGCACCATGAAGCGATACAGAGGCTTTATGATATGCTGAGTTTTATTTTCCATTCCTTTCCTAATAATCCCTAGCATTCTATTTGCTTTCTTGGCAGTTGCTGCACACTGAGCAGAAGATTTCAATGTATTTTCAACAATAACACCTAATCCTTTTCCTGAGTGGTGACTCCTAATGTGGAACCTTGCATTTTGTAGCTATAATTTGTGTTATTCTTCCTTAAATGCATCATTTTGCACTTGTCGACATTAAATTTCATTTGCATTTGCATGCCCAGTCTTCCAGTTTTGCAATGTCCTCTTGCAATTTCTCACAATCCTCTTGTGGTTTGACAACTTTGAATAATTATGTGTCATTAGCAAATTTGATCACCTCACTTGTTCCCGTTTCCAGCTCATTTATAAATATGTTAAAAAGCATCATCCCCAGAACAGATCCCTGGGGCACTCCACTATTCACCTTTTTCCATTTTTACCATTTAGCCCTACTCTCTGTTTTCTGTCTTTTAACCAGTTGGCAATCCACAGTAGGACACTGCCACCTATCCCATGACTTTCTAATATCCTAAGAAATCTCTCATGAGGGACTTTGTCAAATGCTTTTTGGAAATCCAGATACACTATATCAACTGGCTCACCTTTATCCACATATTTGTTTACGCCCTCAAAAAAATGTAGCAAATTTGTGAGGCAAGATTTCCCTTGGCTAAATCCATGTTGGTTTTGTCCCATTAAACTATGCTTATCTATATGTTCAGCAATTTTGTTCTTTTTGATAGTTTCTACCAATTTACTCACACACACACACACTCACCAGAGGCATAGCCATGGGTGGGCATTCAACACTTGTGCCCTTTCATTTTTATCTCAGGATATCATCCCTCGTAGCTGGGTCATATCCTAAGTCAGTCCCTTCAAGATGTGGAGTTAGAGGGTCTGCTGGAGGCACTGGAATCACCGCTAGTCCATGATCCCCTGCACCTTTAAGGAGGTGAACTTGAATGGGAAAAATCACTGCCCTTGGGCTAGACATGTAAAAGTTTGAGGCCATCAGAGTCATACAAGCTAATTTTAAAATGAACACATGCGTGTATGGGTGCATGAGCAAAGATATGGTGGAATTTTAAATCGTGTGTGCTCTTGCGTGTGTATGTTTTAAAATGCACAACTGCACATAAGTATGCTCCTAATTTTAAGAGGTTCCTTGAGCACAGCTAGCTCGCATGTCTTCCATAGGACTTTGCTGGTTTTTACGTGCATATATATATATGCAGATTTTAAAACATGCTCTTGTGATGGACAAATCAGTTTTTCCAGTTAGTCGACCAGTTTGCCCAATAAATTTCAAGGTCTTCCAGACCCCTCTGGTTCTTCATCCTGCACGCCCCTTAGTTGACCTGGATGCCTCACCCTGTCCTGTAAGCCCTAAAACCCGAGATCTACAGACTTGCTCCTCATCAGGAGCAGCAGTAAAGTTACGTGGATAACAAGCCGACACCTGCTGCGGTCTCTGGTTTTAAAATATGGAGTTACGTGCATAACTGTTAGCCCTGCTCTGGAAAGCCCATGCCCTGCCCATTCCCTGCCCCTTTTCCACCCTCTTATTTTTGACACGGGCACCAGTATATACGCGTGTACTTTGCAGCTTTATAAAATGAGCGTTGCTTGCATGCAGCCCACATATGCACGTATGTGGGCATTTTTGCATGAGCAACACTTTTAAAATCTACCTCTTTGTGTACTTTCAGTGGATAATTATTTATTGCCCCTCCTCTCAGCTTCTTCAAAGTAGCCTGAGAGATTAACACTTGTATAAAGTAGTTACCTTAACCATAGATAAAGCATGAGAAACAGCAAAGGCAGGCCAGCAAAGACAGGAGACAGTGTTGCCAGAAATTAAAAGAGTATTATAACTACTGAGGCGAAGACCCATATAGGATGGGGTAAGGGATGGGCATAGGGTGGGGGGGCTGGCCACAGTGCCCACCTATGTTAACTTTGGGAACCCCCAAAATATTCAGTTATGGCTACACTTTTGACACACAATCTTGGCAGCGCCAGCAATGGTGCTGAGCAGCTCTGACATGTTGGCCTGAACAAGGCCGATCCATTAAGCCTGTCAAGAAGTTGAACAGGACAGGATTCTTTCAGTAACTGTACTACAACAAGCAGTCCATATGGCTCCTGATCCAGCAGGCTCCGAGACTGAGGAAAGAGCAGGCTGGGCCAGTGAGAGCCACTGAGAGTGTGGCTTTGACTCAGCGTACGAACTTGATGAATTGTACATATATGTGAGAAGTAATAACCTGGTGTGTGTGGCTGTGTGTAAGAGAAAGAGAGAGAGAGAGCGTGCGCAGAATGAAGGAGTGAAAGGTCATGGAAGGTTAGTGGAAAAATTGAGTACCACATCAAGCTCATTTCATTTTTATACCATCAGCACACTAAGCACCCTGCTTAAGACCCTGTGTTCTTTAGGACTTTTCCCATTTTACATCAAACACAAACATCCATTAATAACAGAGCCCAAGAGCTAAACCAAAAAAATCTCTCAAAGAAAAAAAATGGAAGAAATTCCTTGAAGCCTCTGTCTCCAGAGGCCTTATATTCAAAAGCAGGCATTGCAATCAATGTGCTGATGCTGAGTGCATAATGTATGGGTGGATATGAATGCTTTCCCTCAGGTAACTAAGGTAGTCTGTCATTCATAAAAGAATATTTGAAAAATATCTCTTAAGAGCATTGCTAGTATACAGTAAATATATAAATGGAAATCAATCAGTAGAGAGCACCACTGGGTTTGGGTCCTACAGGGGAGACAACTATCATGCCATGCCTCCCACACCATGACGATCACTTTCCTTGTATTGGTTCACTAATTTCTCCATAGCCATGGAGTGTGGTTCTACATTAAAGAGATTATTTTCTCCATGGTGTTGTGGGAGTCTCAGTTTAGTGGACCCTTGGGCCGACCTGCTGGAGACTGGGAAAGGTGGACAATGTCTCTATTGGATAGCAGGCCGGGAGGCAGATGTTCGGGCAGGACGTAGATGCTCTTCACCCTGAAAGCTGGTACTCCCCCGGGAGGAGCCCGTAGGAGCCCAGCTGCTGGGACTTAGGTGGCTTCACCCTTGGAAGCCGAAGGCCCCCCCCCGGAAGGAGCCCGTAGGGGCCTGGTCGCTGGGACTTAGGCGGGTTGTGGATCAGGACAGGTAACTGGAACCAGACTAAGACAGTAGCAATACTGTAATGGGGCTCGGGTTCTGGAACCAGGCAGGAACTGTAGCAAGACTCTGGTTCTGGAACCAGGCAGGAACTATAGCAAGACTCGGGTACTGAAACCAGGCAAAAACTGTAGCAAGACTTGGGTACTGGAACCAGGCAGGAACTGTAGCAGGTAAACTGTAGCAGGCAGGCAGGAACCAAGCAGGTACTGTAGCAGGAACGGAGCGACGAAGCCAAGTGAGTCTCTCCGGGGCACAGCACAACAGGAAACCGGAAAGCTAACCCGTTGCAAGGCGAGGACTGGAGGGCCACAGCCGGCTTATCAAGGCCGCGGCGTCTGACGTCAGGAACTGGGCGGAGTCACCACTGGCGGGAAACAGACTAGGCATGCGTGCGCCTAGGAGCAGGGCGTCCTCAGGCACCTTCGCGGTGGCGCAACCCCAGCGGGGATGCCGCCAAACAAGCCGCAAGTCAGGGCTCCAGAGGCGGGAGCAGGTCCAGGAACAAGGAGTTAAGGGCCTGGTTGCGGTGCTCGCGACCAGGACCGCAACACATGGGGCAATGCTGCATCATGGTGAACATTTCATAGCCATAGCATGAGCGTGAATTGCATGACTCCTCATGATTTCTGGCCTTCGCTGCCATGTGCATCTTACATTCCTACATATATATGGGTATCTGCAAGACATTGCTGTATCCAGTCTGGCTTTCAAAATATTCCTAGTGAAAATGCATGTCATATGTATCTGCACATATCAAACTGCATATTCATTAAGGGCATTATGAAAAACAGTTTGGGTAAAAGATGCTGAAGTCAGGTTTGAGAACTACTGAAGTAGGTGGGCTTTTTGCTGGTCATACATATGGGAGTCATTATATATGAAGCGCCATTCTGTATCAAGCTCTTCATTCATTAAAATGCTCTATAATACTATAGATGTCTTATGGCAGTGGAAGGTCATTCCACAAAAACGAGAAAGAAGAGTGCAAACAAACTTCAAGCTCATGGGAATTATGTCTTAGAAAAACATGTATGTTTTGAGATTATCATTCCCCATATGTGATTGCTTGTATTTCTAAAAAAAAAAAAAAAAAAAAAAGATCCTTTATTGCAGCATCTGTGAATTTATAGATGACACTAATAGGTAGACATAGCTACAACTAGAACAATCATGTTAAGCCAATTTAATTTTAAATCTTTGCTCTCCTAGAACATAAGAACATGCCATACTGGCTCAGACCAAGGGTCCATCAAGCCCCACATCCTGTCTCCAACAGTGGCCAATCCAGGCCATAAGAACTTGGCAAGTACCCGAAAACTAAGTCCATCCAATGCTACTGATGCTAGTAATAGCAGTGGCTATTTTCTAAGTCAACTTGATCAATAGCAGGTAATGGATTTCTCCTCCAAGAACTTATCCAAACCTTTTATAAACCGGGCTACACTAACTGCACCAACCACATCTCCTGGCAACAAATTCCCGAGTTTAATTGTGCGTTGAGTGAAAAAGAACTTTCTTTAATTAGTTTTAAATGTGCTACATGCTAACTTCATGGAGTGCTCTCTAGTCTTTCTATTATCCGACAGAGTAAATAACCGATTCACATTTACCTGTTCTAGACCTCTCATGATTTTAAAGTCCTCTAGCATATCCCCCCTCAGCCATCTCTTCTCCAAGCTGAATAGTCTCAACCTCCATAGTCTTTCCTCATAGGGGAGCTGCTCCATCCCCTCTATCATTTTGATCACCCTTCTCTGTACCTTCTCCATTGCAACTATATCTTTTTTGAGATGCGGCAACCAGAATTGTACACAGTATTCAAGGTGCGATCTCACCATGGAGCGAAACAGAGGCATTATGACATTTTCCATTTTATTCACCATTCCCTTCCTAAAAATTCCTAACATTCTGTTTGCTTTTTTGACTGCTGCAGCACACTGAGCAGACAATTTCAGTGTATTATCCACTATGACGCCTAGATCTCTTTCCTGGGTGGTAACTCCTAATATGGAACCTAACATCGTATAACTATAGCATGGATCATTTTTCCCTACATGCATCACTTGCACATATCCACATTAAATTTCATCTGCCATTTGGATGCCCAATTTTCCAGTCTCACAAGGTCCTCCTGCAATTTATCACAATCCGCTTGTGATTTAAGTATTCTGAATAATTTTGTATCATCTGCAAATTTGATTACCTCACTCATATTCCTTTCCAGATCATTTATAAATATATTGAAAAGCACAGGTCCCAGTACAGATCACTGAAGCACTCCACTGCCCACCCCCCTCCACTGAGAAAAGTGTCCATTTAATCCTACTCTCTGTTTTCTTTCTTTTAACCAGATTGTAATCCACGAAAGGACATCGCCACCCATCCCATGACTTTTTACTTTTCCTAGAAGCCTCTCATGAGGGACTTTGTCAAACGCCTTCTGAAAATCCAAATGGGCAACAATGAAAGTGTTACTGACCTAAAAAGGTCCTACTCTGTAGTATCTTGATGTGCTGAACACGAATATGACCATGAAAAGTTTTTATTGGCTCTCGTTTTGAAGATATTTAATATAGTTCACTTTCTATGTTCTGTCATGTAAATTTATCCAGTAGGACTGTAAATAAGCCTAGAATGATGTAATATGGCATCATATTGCATAATACCATCATGCACACATCATCCAGAGTTTTTTACATCATTTTCTGATGCAATGCAGTTCTACTGCCATGCTGCTGCTGAGTAAGCTGACGTCAGCAGTATACTATATGAAGCCCAGTCAGAAAGGGTGAGCATTTGAAATATTCATGCTGGCTGACTACTGCTGGGCACTCCGCAGAGATGCTCCCAAACAGGTGTACAAGAGACAAGCAAAGAAATCTAAGACGTAGTCTATGACTTCATTTTTCAAACGGTATTAACCGTAGGTCTCCTACTATTGGCATACAATTCAAGATGTAATTATATTATTGCATATTACAAAACAACTAGAGCCAATTTTGCATTTTCACAGTCACATTCATGTTTAGCACATGGAAATGTATAAGAATTGACTAATTTCATTTCAGTAACATGACTTTTGTGAAAATTTGTTGCCCAGTGAGCTATTGGCATACAGTTCAAGATGTAATTATAGTATTGCATATTACAAAAAAACTAGAGCCAATTTTGCATTTTCACAGTCACATTCATGTTTAGCACATGGAAATGTATAAGAATTGACTAATTTCATTTCTGTAACATGACTTTTGTGAAAATTTGTTGCCCAGTGATACACTACATCTATTGATTCACCTTTCTCTACATGTTTATTAACTCCTTCAAAAAAGTTAAGCAGATTTGTGAAGCAAGACTTGCCTTGGGTAAAGCCATGCTGACTTTGTTCCATTAAACCATGCCTTTCTATATGTTCTGTGATTTTGATCTTTAGAACACTTTCTACTATTTTTCCTGGCACTGAGGTAAGGCTAACTGGTCTATAGTTTCCCGAATCGCCCCTGGAGCCCTTTTTAAATATTGGGGTTACATTAGCCACCCTCCAGTCTTCAGGTACAATGGATGAGTTTAATAATAGGTTACAAATTTTACTACTAGATTTGAAATTTCATTTCTTAGTTACTTCAGAGCCCTGGGGTGTACACCATCCAGTCCAGGTGATTTACTACTCTTCAGTTTGTCAATCAGGCCTACCACATATTCTAGGTTTACCATGATTTGGTTAGTCCATCTGAATCATTACCCATGAAAACCTCCGGAATGGATATCTCCCCAGCATCCTCTTCAGTAAACACTGAAGCAAAGAAATGGTTTAATCTTTCCGCGTTGGCCTTATCTTCTCTAAGTGGCCCTTTAACCCCAACTGACTCCCTTGCAGGCTTTCTGCTTCGGATATATTTTTAAAAGTTTTTACTGTGAGTTTTTGCCTCCACGGCCAACTTCTTTTCAAATTCTCTCTTTAGCCTGTCTTATCAATGTCTTACATTTAACTTGCCAACGCTTATGCTTTATCCTATTTTCTTCTGTTGGATCCTTCTTCCAACTTTTGAATGAAGTTCTTTTGGCTAAAATAGTCTTTTTCACCTCACCTTTTAACCATGCCAGTAATCATCTTGCCCTCCTTCAACCTTTCTTAATGTGTGGAAAACATCTGGACTGTGCTTCTAGGTTGGTATTTTTTAACAATGTCCACACCTCTTGCACACTTTTTACCTTTGTACCTGCTCCTTTCAGTTTTTTTCTAACTATTTTTCTCATTTTATCAAAGTTTCCCTTTTGAAAGTTTAGCACTAGAGCCATGGATTTGCTTACTGTCCTCCTTCCAGTCATTAATTCAAATTTGATCATAATATGATCACTATTGCCAAGTGGCCCCACCACGGTTACCTCTCTCACCAAATCTTGTGCTCCACTGAGAATTAGATCTAAAATTGCTCCCTCTCCCGTCGGTCCCTAAACCAATTGCTCCATAAAACTGTCATTTATTCCATCCAAGAACTTTATCTCTCTAGCATGTCCCGATGTTACATTTACCCAGTCAATATTGGGGTAATTGAAATTTCCCATTATTACTGCACTACCAATTTGGTTAGCTTCCCTAATTTCTCTTAGCATTTCTTTGTCCATCTCACTATCTTGGCCAGGTGGATGGTAGTATACTCCTATCACTATACTCTTCCCCAATACACAAGGGATTTCTACCCATAAAGATTAGATTGTGCATTTAGTCTCATGCAGGATCTTTATCGGTTACGCATGCTGCCCGCAGCAACTGTCTCACCTTCTCAGATGGATTCCAGGGCCTGGCTCCTCTTCTCTGGCGGCGAGGGGCCGCCAGCTCCGACCTCAGGTTCCCTCCAGTGCCTCCGGTCCTGCCTCGCTACCCAGTATTACCAGCCAAATGTTTCTGCTCATCGGGCCTCTCTGCATGGCCAGCGGAGAGACGCCACCATCAGCACCGCGCCCCCTCCTAGGCGCACTCCTGCGCATCTCTAGTTCTTTAAAGGGCCCGCGGCAGGAACCTGGCCATGGACCCGGATGCTGACGTCAGACTCTTCAGCGTATAAAGGCTCAGGCCTTGCTCAGTAGCTTTGTCTTTGCAACAGGTCTCCTCGTATTTCGAGTACTCATTGCTGATCCCCGAATTGAGTCTTTGTGGTGTTCCTGTTTTCTGTGGTTCCTGGTTCCTGTTCTCCTTGTTCCTGTTCGTCTATATGTTGGACTGATTCTTGGATTTGACTATCGCTACGCCTGACTACTCTTCAGTCTCTCTCCAACCCCGGACCTTTGCCATGCCTGACCACACCTGCTTTCTCCATGCCCTGACCATTGCTTTGATTGACTATGCCTGCCTTCTCCGTGCCCTGACCATAACTTTGATTGACTACTCCTGCCTTCTCCGTGCCTTGACCATTGCTTTGATTGACTACACCTGCCTTCTCTGTGCCCTGACTCTTGCTATTAACGACTACGCTATAGACTCTCCTGTGTCCAGAGTCTACACCACTTGCCACAACTTCTACTTGCCGCCGGCTCTGATCCTAGTCTGTCAGTGATGCCTCTCCTTGCCTATTCTCTGGACGTGGACTTACGAGGCTCAGACCTCTTTTTGCTTGGGTACCACTAGCTACCTACTGTTCCATTGGCACCCAAGTTCCCATACCATATCCAGTCCAGGATAGGACTACACCATCTACCGGCTGCTGTCCCTGGGCTGAACTACATTCCATCCTTAGCTAACAGTGAGGCCCACCTAAGTCCTGCTGGCCCTGGCACCCAGAGGCTCAATCTGAGGGGAACAAGGGCTGGTATAGGTGAAGCTCCAGTGGCCTCTAGCTTCAGCCCACTCCACCTGCTGACGGTGGGGACCCTTATGCCCCTGCTTGCGGGTTGCGTCAACCCTACCTCAGCCCAAGGGTCCACCTCTAATGCAACATTATCCTGTTGGACTCTATGCCATCCTGGACATAAAGCATCACCCCGCCTCCCAGATGCTCCTCTCTGTCATTGCGATATAATTTGTACCCCGGTATAGCACTGTCCCATTGGTTATCCTCCTTTCACCATGTCTCTGAGATGCCAATTAAGTCTATGTCATCTTTCACTGCTATACATTCTAATTCTCCCATCTTACTTCTTAGACTTCTGGCATTAGCATACAAACATCTGTATGTTTGTATTTTCATTCTGCTTTTTAATTGAAAGGGATAAATTGCTAAATTGAAGAGTAGATCAATTGAAGATTGTGGTTTATAAAGGGTTCTTGGAGAAGAAAGACTTATGTATCAGTCCCCACATGTTGTGCTGTTTAGAATATGAATGGGAGGACTGTTCTCTGTAGTCTCTGATGAGCAGGCTGTGTGGCCTGTGGCTCTGGCATTCTCAACTTTACTTGTATGGATTGAAGATGTGCTTTTATTGAATTAAATCTGACCTATGTGTCCACATCTTCATTGGTCAATATAGATGGTGGAGTTAATGCTCTGTGTGTTTCCCCGAAAATAAGACATCCCCCAAAAATAAGACCTAGTAGGGATTTTGCCGAATTCTTAAATATAAGACCTCCCCCGAAAGTAAGGCATCCCTTGTAAACAGGGGCGGATTGACCTATCGGGGGATCGGGCTTCCCCCGGTGGGCCGGTCAATCCTGTGACGTCATTTTTTTTAAAATAAAGTTTCCAAAGTATTAGGGGCAGACGCGAGCAGTGGTATCCGGAGGGGAGCCGATGCGCCCGGGCGCAAGGAGGCTCATGCGGCCGCTGAGCCTCCTTGCCCGAAGAAAAAGATCGCGTTCAAACGCGTTGATGCTCTTCCTCCTTCCTGCCTGTGCGGCCCCGGAAGTAAACGTTGCCGGAGCCGCATGGGCAGGAAGGAGAAAGAGCATCAGCGCGTGCAGAAGAGGATCCGCCGCGGGCTGCTGCGAATCCCAAGTCGCAGCGGCCCAAGAAGAGGAAGAGGCCCGGTAGCGAGGAAGAGGCCCAAGAAGTTCAGGGCCGCTGCAGAGCCCATCCTGCGGCGACCCGCGAAGAGGAGGCCTGCAGTGGTATCCGGAGGGGAGCCGATGCGCCCGGGCGCAAGGAGGCTCATGCGGCCGCTGAGCCTCCTTGCCCGAAGAAAAAGATCGCGTTCAAACGCGTTGATGCTCTTCCTCCTTCCTGCCTGTGCGGCCCCGGAAGTAAACGTTGCCGGAGCCGCATGGGCAGGAAGGAGAAAGAGCATCAGCGCGTGCAGAAGAGGATCCGCCGCGGGCTGCTGCGAATCCCAAGTCGCAGCGGCCCAAGAAGAGGAAGAGGCCCGGTAGCGAGGAAGAGGCCCAAGAAGTTCAGGGCCGCTGCAGAGCCCATCCTGCGGCGACCCGCGAAGAGGAGGCCTGCAGTGGTATCCGGAGGGGAGCCGATGCGCCCGGGCGCAAGGAGGCTCATGCGGCCGCTGAGCCTCCTTGCCCGAAGAAAAAGATTGCGCAATCGAATGCGCTGATGCTCTTTCTCCTTCCTGCCTGTGCGGCCCGGAAGTAAACGTTGCCGGAGCCGCATGGGCAGGAAGGAGAAAGAGCATCAGCGCGTGCAGAAGAGGAGCCGCCGCGGGCTGCTGCGAATCCCAAGTCGCAGCGGCCCAAGAAGAGGAAGAGGCCCAGTAGCAGGGCCGAGGAAGAGGCCCGAGAAGTTCAGGGCCGCTGCAGAGCCCATCCTGCGGCGACCCGCGAAGAGATGGCCCAGAGGTGAGAGAGAGGCTGAGGGTCTGTAGAGTGTGTGTGCGTGCGTGTATGAGATGAGTTGAGAGATTGTATGTGGGAGTGAGGATCTGAATGTTTGCAGAGGCAGCATGTGAGAGCCTCTGTGTGTGTGAGAGAGACAGCGTGTGACGGTGAGAGCCTATGCTTGAGCAAGACAGCATGTGGGAATGAGAGAGAGCCTGTGTGTGTGAGCGTCAAACAGCATGTGCCAGTGAGAGACTGTGTGTATGAATGATTGTATGAGAGACAGCATGTGACAGTGAGAGAGAGAAATGCATGTGAGAATGAGAACCTGACTGTGTTTGAGGGAAGAAGATGGAGAGAAAAGAAATACGGAAGAAAAAAGGACAATATAAAAGGAATTGGCAAAAAAATAAGAAAGGGAAGGTGGAAAAAAAAAAAGCCTGTGACCAACCGATTAGAAAACTAACAGCCAGCAAAGGTAAAAAAAAATAAATTACTTTTTAGTGATTGGCACATGTAATCTTTGGGAATGTGCAAGAATAGCACTTTCTCTATGCAGATCTCACAATGTACGAGATCAGCATGGAGGAAGTGGAAGCCCACGGGGCCTGCACAGAGGAGGCAGCAGAATGGGCTTCAGTGACAGTAGCAGCAATCGGCACCTCCCCAATAGCCATGCGGCAGCAGTGACAGTGGCAGCAAGATTACTGACATCTGGGGATGGTGGCAGTACCATCGGGGGACCCCTTCCAAGCAGTGTGCAGAGGTTCAAAAGCAGCAGAGTCAGCCCAAGCTGACTACCATGAATGCTGCACACTCTTACCTCTCTCTGACAGCACACTGGTGGGGCATGGCTGACGCAGGGACAGCCAGGAGCTCAACGGTATTAGACATCCCCTGAAAATAAGGCCTAGTGCATCTTTGGTAGCAAAAATTAATATAAGACACTGTCTTATTTTCGGGGAAACAGGGTATCAGTCACTGTGCAAATGAAATGAGCTATAGGACAATGGAATGTATCTAAGTAAATACTGCAGTAGGAAACTCTGCTCTCCTATGGTGTATATGCTTGATGGTAAAATGAATAAACACAAAGGACCTTTAGTATAAAGGAGTTTCTACCATTTTGTATCAAACGAAATAATGCTAAGCACATGTGGTCCTATGTGTATTATATGGAAGCAGAGCATATTCCCTTCCATTCTGTGCCTTTTAGTAATAAAAATGAATTCATGTTTTGGCTCTGATCCCCATTTCGTATGAAACCAGAACATGGTATAATCCTGCTTAGCATACAATATTTGGTTTTGCTTAAGAATGCATTTAACTTCATGTCAAGCCTGTTCTTCAAGCTGCCAGAATTACTATTTTATATAATATATGAGCAAATATTCAAAGGGGTTATACATGGAAAATTAGCATATATGCATGTAAGTAGCCTGTATTTGCAATATCAAAAGTGCATGCATATTTTTTGTTTCGCACACACATTTACTGGTGCAAAAAAGGACATTCTAGGATGTTCCAGGGCAGAATCAAATTGCTATTTTACAAGAGATTTATGTGACTACATTGGCCAGTTTATTCGTGCATTTTTACACTTGCTAATTGATTTGGGCAAGTGAAATAAATCAGACTTGTCTGTTGTCTGATATTTTAAGGTGGGAGATTTGGATGAACTGGCGGAATTTCAAGGTGAGGTACTAGGGTGTTTAGGAGAAATGGAGATGGACTGGGTGAACATATACATTTTAAATATGTACATATACATATTTTAAAATGTGCCTGCCTTCATGTATAAATCAGAGTTTTAGGTATACATTTTTGCTTTTGCACATATGTTTATAAAATAGGTAAAGTATGCACTTTCATTGTAATGCAAATATTTGCGTGTTCTGAAACATACACACGTACTTTCAGAGTAGAATGACACAGTATTTTACAAAACTGTACAACTCCCGACAGACTATAAAATATTAGGATAAATTTCTGTGCATCCACTTATGCATATAAAATCTCTATCATGAATAGGTTTGAAAGTTATCTTCATAATGTTTAACAGGCTCTAGGAATCATGTTTGATTTTCTGTACAGAACTACCGCTACATATTTTCCATAATACATTACCTTATTATACTTATATTAAGCTAAGTCTTTTCTAGGTGGGCCATATCTGCTAAGAAGTATTTAAGCACCATAGGAATTGCTTTATGAGGAAGAGTAGCCCAATAGTTAGAGCAGCAAGCTGTAAATCAGGGAAGCCAGGGTGCATACACCTTGTGACCTTGGGCAAGTCACATCATCTTTCATTGCCTCAGCTACAAGCTTAGTGCCTCATTTACTAAAGCTTTTTCCCCATTATCGTGTCCATGGGAAAATAGTTCAGTAAATAAGGCCCTTGGACTTGTAGGGACATATCTGTAGTACCAGAATATAATCTGCTTCAAGGTGTCATGAAAGTTTAAAAAAATAAATAGAAATTAGCTCTCCATTTCTTTTCAAGGAAGCACAGGCAAGTCAGCAATGTGATTCAGAATTTTGTTTATACAAATATGACAATTGCCATGGTGGTTTTATGAATGTGGCCATTCACCTTCTGGTAACTCGCTCGTCACAACGTCCACCCAGTAGCCTTCATGATCATAACTTTCAGTAGGGTAATTGCAGTGGTGGTTTTACTATTCGGCCATTTGGCTTCTGGTAACTCAGTCATATCATGCAGTCCACCCAGTCGCCCCCATCTGCAGAACTTTCAGCAATTAACAACCCAGGTTTAACTTGAACCAATGACCTGGCAGAAAAAAAAGCCTTTTTAAATTTTTCTATCGTTCCACTCAGCCGTCCAATTTCTCAGATATAATACTTGCTTTATTTTGTTATTGATAATTGTATAGAATTTTTAATATAACAGATACAGGGTACCAATTATATGATACAATATCCCCTATACAAAGAATATACCATTTTCTTATTTAATTGTCATATTCAGGGGCAACAGAATACCTTTTTGGTTGAGGGGCCAAACCAACCAATCTTCGCCACTGCCTCCCCACCCCAAACTTCTTAATTGCCATAGGGGGCAAAAAGTAGGCCAGGCCATGGCCCCGGTGGCCCACCTCATTCTGCTGCCTATGATACAAAGAAAGTAATTTTCAAAATGGTAAACATGCATAATTGGGCTATGGAAAATTGCTATAATATACCGAATGTTACTTTTATGCACATATTCCCTTTGAAATTCATGCCTCAGTTTGCACATGCAATGACTGGGCTAGGAATTAGGGGAGGCACCATTCAGTACAGCCCCTCCCCTTGAAGGACCTGGGATGGCCATGCCCCTTGTGAGTTAATAGAAATAGCTCTCTCCCTTAGAGAGTGGAAAAGTGCAGCTTTGGTTTTGGAGCTATGAGGAGTCAGTTGGAGGTTTTCTGCCTCAGTTGATTTTGGGCCAACTTCTGAACTCAGGCACCACTTGCCTGCAGTTTAGAGGGAAGGTCGGGAAGTTGCCTTTTCAGTCCATTCTCTGGCTGATTAGGTGGTCTTCCAGGTTGTTTTCAGGGATTTTTCCATTTTTTGTTGTAAGAAGCTTAGAGAGACCCCTGGTTTTTTGGCCTGGAGGAAGAATTCGGGGAAGTCTCCCTCTGGGGAAGCCAGAGTAAGGAAGACCTGCCTCTTTGCACCCTCATCGAGGACAAAAGGAATGGTGTTGGGGAGTTGAAAGTGTTCCTAGTGTTAAGATCAGCTTTTGGAAGAAGAGTTTTGGTTACAAGATCTGAAAAGAAGGTTTTGGCTGCCCCCTTCCTAACCTGACAAGAGGAATATCTGAGAGTTGCGTGTTTCTGAGGGGATTCTTTTCCATGAACGGTTCGAGAGAAAGAGAAACATTGGACATTGTAGGAACTGTGCGTAGGACCATTTTGAGATTTTCTTTGATAGCCCCCACTTTGAACCTTCACCTTGGGGAAGAGGTAAATTGGGACTCTGGACAGAGACTGTTTTACCATTTTTTTTTCTTGCCACGGTGAAGGGGGTTTTTTTCCTGCCCAACTAGAATACCCTGTCCATCTGGGGAACCGTACTTATCCAAGCCCTGGAGGATAAGTGTTTCCCTTGTCCTGGTAGAGAGAGAGAGAGACCCTTGCATAGATAAAGACTAAGAACTGTAAATGCCATCTTAGAATTGAGAACTGGAGTGAACTGTGCCATTGATTTTTCAACAAACCTGTCAGTAAAGTTTATTTTTGGACCCTCCCACTGAGTCCCTGGCATTGTTTGTTTGGCACTCACATCCACCAATGGGAAGGAGAAGGCGTACCTCTGCCAGGGAAAGTATCAGTGTCTTTCCTGCCTCCCAGAACCTTGAAGGAGAATTTCCTTCCCCTGCCCGCAAAAGCCCCAGCGCTGGAGCAAACAGACTGAAAGAGAGAGATCAGAGTTAGCCTTGGCCCCAAAAGATACAAATTCTTTTATGGCCCAAGTGGTGTTACTGTTAAGTCCGTCACCTGGAGATGGGGATGCAGACAGTGTGGGGAAATGTTGAGCAGCCTGTGTATTTATAAACCACACAGGTACTTTTTACTGCTCAAACTTTCTACCTAATTTTCAAAAGTAAACTACTCCCCATGGAGTTTTCCTTCGAAACGTTTTGCCCAGCGGGGACCACAGGTACGTAAGTACCCTCAGAATTTACAGGTGCAAACTTCCCACTGGGAGGTGCGCACGGGGATTTAAAAATAAACTCCCAGTAGGACCGCTCTGGCCCCGCACGGTCTGGGAGGGGCTGGTCCTATCTCCTTTCAAGAGATGCTCTCTCTTGTTGTCTCTCCTCAGGTTCCCTTCATCTCAGCTCTCTCCAGACCTGGTTCACCAATGTTAAAGGCTCACTCCTCTCTCCTAGATCCTCTTCTTCCTTCCTTCTAGGGTTGCTTCCCACTGTCCTTCCTCTTCCTATTGCTCCTCCCCACCCCACCTCTCTGGTTCCCTTTTGGAGAAGTTGGGGGCATGGCTGAAGGCAGGGAAATGGGTAAAACTCATCCCCTTACCTCGCCCAAGACTCTACCCAGGATCTGCCTTCTGTGATCAGCTTTTTTTGTTTCTTGATTCCAATATTATCAAAGCTGTTTCATCTTTGACTCCGGGCTGTTTTGTTATTCTTTCTTCCTTGTCTTCTGTAGACTCCGTCACACACACGTAATGAGGGGATGAAGAGCACACAGAGAGAGATCAATTTCATCGCCAAGTGAAGTCTGAAGCCTGCTGAAAAATAATGTACAGAGCAGAGGAATCTCTGCTAAAATGATAATGCCCCATTAATTATAGGATGAAAAATAGATCACATTTCCTTGCTTTCGAAACCGCAGTTGATGTTTTCCCATTTCAAAAGGAAAGGTTCAAAGACGTCAGTCAGCAGTGGAGATGCAGCAGAATGGATTCTCTTCTTTCTCTGGATATCCTGCCGTATGGTATAAATGGTTCCATTTCAATGCTCAGAGTGTCAGAACAAGCCACCAATGATTAAAAAAAACAAAAAAAAAACCCTTTAAATAAAAAATCTGCTTTATGTCCTTCAACGCTTGGCTATGAAATGTTACTCCCTAGGGCCTGTGTATATTTTCACATTTCCAAAATATCTGTCTCCCCACCCTTGCTTTTTTATTAACAATTTCTTCTACTAACATTCCAGCCTTGGGGTTTTGTTTTCTTTTTTCAATTTTATTTTAATGAAGTGCAATCTTTCCCATTTGCTCTTCCTAGCCTGCTCTACTGACAAACTAGTTAAACCTGGATACAGTGCACTGACGGCCCATGCCTTTCATTGCTAAATTGGCTATTATTACCGAGGGTTATTCTCCGACAGCTCACATAGCTGTGAAGTCTGCATCAACACTGAGGACGTCGCAGACTGTACAGACAATTTTCAAAGCGAAACCTATCGGAGACATAAACTCACTTCCAGAATCCTCAGATAAATTATTGGCAGAGTACCCATGCAAATCACCTCCCACAAAATTACACCTGCTCCAAGCAGGGCATAGCTTGCGCACAGTAACTTAAATGTGCAATACTTTTTTTTTTAAATGAAAGGCGTAGATGTGCTGGCTGTACCCTTCCTGGAACGCCTCTGCCAAGTGCGCGTAAAAATACTCACAAAATTGAGTATGCATGTAGGCCTCCAATTGACTTTGAAAAGCATATTTATACGTATAAAACAGGGCTTATGCACGTTAATCCTTTGGAAAATCACCCCCATTATATTTATTATTTTTCAGTGATTCATCCGCAGATACATTTTTACGATACCTAAAATCATAAATGCATAAATTTTACCCCTTTTAAATTATACAAATTAATTATTTTCTTTTCAGAATCCATATATTGTTTTAGCTTCATCCAGTCACGAAATATCATTAGTTATATGTCAGCCATATCAAAGCAAACACATTTTTTATGGGGGAGGGAAGAGGGGAGAGGTAGGGGATATGTGAACTAATTTTGTTACCATGTTCCATTGTACAGCACTTTGGAAAAATGTCTCAGTGGGGAAAATGCTTGGTATTCCTGCTCCAGAGAGGCCTAGGACTGAAAGGAACTTTAATATTCACATTAATAAGCTCTGACAAGGCGATCAGGACCTGGGATCAGCAATGGCTGGGTATACTTGGCTCGGACACCCCGCCATGCTTCAACAAAATGCAGGTGAAAAACAGTATTCAGTGAACAACCATGTAAGTCGATGTGTACATATACTTATTATGATCAGTGGTACCATGGTTATTGCAACCAGAGATGAAAAGCAGTTTGCTGCAGCAAGGATTACAAGCAAATAACTTCCGCCCAATCGCCAACCTTCCCTTCATAGCAAAGATCATGGAAAAACTAGTTAACACCCAATTAGCAGATTACCTCGAAGATAACAAACTCTTATTCCCTTCACAATACGGGTTCCGCAAAGCATTAAGTACAGAATCCCTCCTCATATCCCTGACAGACTACCTCATCATGGGCCTCGACAAAGGACAATCTTTCTTATTGATTCTACTAGACCTCTCAGCAGCTTTTGACACCGTTAACCATTCTATCCTCATAAACTAGCTGTCGACCATTGGAATAACAGGTACCGCAGTCGCTTGGTTCAAAACTTTCCTCAGCAACAGAGGCTACAAGGTTAGAATCCACAACAAAGAATCACCTCGCTATGACTCATCCATAGGAGTCCCACAGGGACTCCCCCACGCTCCGCAACATTTACCTTCTTCCGCTATGCCAGCTCCTAACCAATCTGAAACTAAAACTCTATCTGTATGCGGATGACGTTCAGATCGTGATCCCCCTTAAAGAATCCTACTCGAAAACACTCGAATATTGGGAAAACTGCCTTCAAGAAATCAACCGCCTCCTAGCCAGCCTAAACCTGATATTAAATCTTCCAAGACCGAACTCCTTCTCATCTCACCAGAAAATAGTAATACCACCCCAACCCCTCTAGCCAACCCTCACACCACCCAAGTGAGAGACTTAGGAGTTATAATTGACAACCGGATGAATTTGAAATCATTTATCAACCGAACAACCAAGGACTGTTTCCATAAACTCCAAGTGCTGAAAAGGATAAAACCTCTCTTCACTCACAAGATTTCAGAACGATTCTACAAGCAATTATTTTCTCAAAGATAGATTACTGTAATTCTATCATAATAGGTCTCCCATCCTCTTACACCAAACCTCTACAGATGGTCCAAAACGCAGCAGCTAGAAGACTGACAAACACCAGGAGAAGAGACCACATATCCCCAATCCTAAAAAAACCTACACTGGTTGCCAATCCACTTCAGAATCATATTCAAGTCCATCACCATCATATATAAAGCCATCCATCACCATGTTCCACTTGACCTACAATTCCCGCTCAGCCAACATAACTCCTCAAGACCCACTAGAGAAGCATACAAAAGATCTCTCCAGGTACATCATACCAAAACCACTCGGCATATAACTTTGAGAGAATGGGCCCTCTCAACAACTGGACCATCAATATGGAATTCCATTCCGCCTGATCTCCGACAGGAGCCTTGCCTCCCAACCTTCCGAAAAAGACTTAAGACTTGGCTGTTTAAACAAGCATTTCCGGACTCCAACTAAATTTCACCACATCAACCTCTATATTGCAGCTATTTCAGTTCATTGTAAATAATTCTCTCTGATGTTAATCTCCTTCAGTATTTCTCTCTCCTCCCAGGTTTATCATCCTTGTTCAATGTAACTGCATTCTTTCCTCACACAGGTTCCAGTTTTAGTTTATTTTAATTGTAAACCAGCATGATGTGATTGTATCATGAATGCCGGTATATAAAAACCCTAAATAAATAAAAAATAAAAAAAAATCATAACAGATCATTGTGACAAACATTACAAAATGGAAGTTTTGAACCTCATAAAGTGGGAAAGATTGAAGGGTGGTTGCTAGACAAAATGATATCCAGAGCAACGATTCATAGTACTGTAAAAAAAAAATGTTGTTTGTGTTTGTGGGATATATTCAAACTCTCCCCATTAAGGCATCATTTCACAGAATAATGAATCCAACAAAAATGAGGTGCGGGGGGGTGAAGGGGGGTGGGGCCTACAAAAGCCCGCAACCTTCGCACCATGGCAGTGCGATTTCGTCGGTCGTGGTGTGCCAGCTGCGGGCTTTTGCACCAAACAGCGCCACCATGAAAGGTGGTGCTATTGGGTGCGCTACTGGCAACGATAATGTTGGTAACAGTATCGCCACCAGCAAAGATACTGCCGAGTCCGCCCCCTCACTGCTCTGGCTTCGGCCCAACTCGAATTTGCATGCTATCGCACGTGAAAAGGGCCTTTTCATGTGCGATAAGCCTGTAGAAAATAATCCCGTTAGCTATTGCAGTAACTAGTTTTCCCCAATTTAAAACTAATGGTTTAAATGTTTATTTTAGGTATTCTTTATAGTCATTTATTTGTCTTGGGTTACATGTGGTTGTGATTTATGCTCCTGGCTTTTTTTGTAGCAGGAGGTGGGGTGCTCTTGTTGTTTTATTTGTTTTTCGCTATTTTATCTTATTATTTTGTATTTTTGTTATCTGCATTATGATTTTAAGGTTGTAATCCACCTTGAGTTAGTGATAGTGAACAATACATTTTTTAATAAATAAATAGCTAATGGGTATCCACTTTGAGTGCTTGAGGGCCATCCACCAATCCTGCTTCCAAGATATCCGTTACTACCCCAAACCAAATGTGCCTGATACTTCACTTTCGATGCATATCCAGCATGGCTCTCTGCTTCAACGGCAGGGGAGAAAAAAAGAAAACTGATACTTCACGCATATCCAGCATAGCTCCCTCCTTCAACGGCAGGGGAGAAGAAAAACAACCAATAAGGGCTGTATAACATAGTCTGGGTAAAACAAATAAGCATGGGTGTAGCTTACTTATTGCGGCGGCTACTACCCCTAACTAATCAAGCTAGATATTTCACTTGGATGCAGCTCCATCACTGCTCTCTACATTAAAGGTGGGGGTGGAAGGGAAATAGAACTAAGTGCTAAGAGAAACAGATAAGTATGAGAGAAAAAATGTGTGAAGCTTGCTGGGCAGACTGGATGGGCCATTTGGTCTTCTTCTGCCGTCATTTCTATGTTTCTATATCCACAACGAATATCATCAAGTATGTTTGCAAGAACCAGGTTAATTTGCATAATTTTCGTTATCTTGAAAACCAGATGTTTGTGGCCCTTGAAGGGCTAGAGTGAATACTTATTTATCTGTAACTGGCAGTTTGGTTCATAAGAGAAATGTAGGGTGTAGTGGGAAAGCAGATATGCAGAACAACTTTGAAAACAGTGTGACCTAGAGTATGTCATCTGTATCGCGCCATTGCACAGATGGCAATTCTGTTTAATCATGAACTGTACAAGACAACCAAACTCTCCCAGTCTTAACAACTGTAATATGTGGGAATATGCTGAAAATTGCTAGTTATAATGGTTTCTGTTGTTTCCCATCCAAAACGGCATGAAAAATTAACAAAATTTAGTTTTGTGCTGATATTATTATTATTATTATTTATTGGACTGCATACACTGCATGTAAATCTTAACAAACTACCGAGTATCAAATAGTTATGTCACTTTAGTGAGTGCTAAAGTGTTGTAGTGTGTGCTGTTAGTGAAGCTCACGCTTTGTAAATATATTGAGCATGCTAAAACTGCACGAACGAATGAAACGATGTACATGGGAAAATGAAACCATAGTCATGTCAGAAATCTGAAATGACATAACCTATTTTCTAGCATACCTCCAATAACATGCAGCTTTACTGCCATGTCATAGACCAGGCTGTAAAACCGAAATATTTTGGGGTTATTTTTCTTGCTTGTTTTTTTTCCATGATGTAGTCCATAAATGAAGATGTGCAAAAACAGAAACAAAAACAAAAAAAAAAACCTCTGCATCAACAGAAAAAATAATAAAAACTACAAAGTTTTGGAAAAATTTGTTAAAAACACCTCCTTCTGGGAACTTTTTCACTATAGAAAGTTCCTTTAAAAAGGAACTTAAAGAATGGCTACTCTCACAGTCTTACAATGACTGTTCACCCAATGATAACAGAGCATAAAACCTTTTTCATATCCACCTCTCGGCCCTTTTTATTCCAACAATCCTTCTGACTCTCGCCCGACTTGCAGAAACCTTCTTTCTCATTAACGGCTTCAACCGTCAACTTCAAGCACTGCATACATTCTTATCTAATGTTCAATGTACTTGTTAACTTTTACTAAGTTAATACTCTGTTTCAATCTGTTTTAATGTTATGAATTCAAATGTAACTGGTTCGTTGTAATGTAAACCAGAGTGAAGGCACTGTCAGCTGTACCTCGGTATATAAACAAATGCTAAATAAAAAAAAATAAATAAAAATAAAAGGGCAAAATAAAACCACTCATTAATTATTTCCTTCTTTATTACATTCATGAACTTCTGCCTGTCATGGCTTAACCAGAGGAACTGGCAAATTTCACAATTTTTCCCCCTTTCTTCTGGAAATTCTCCCATAAAAGACTAAGGAAAATAGTATCACAGGCGTGCAAATTTTGCAGAATGCTCATAAAATGACTCACATAATGAAAGCTTTTTTTTGGGGGGGGGGCATCCTTAAAGTGCAGAATTTTGACTGAAGCTTTAACTGGAGCAACAAGCTTAAACTGTGACTTGCACCCACTTCAGCAATCATTTCTAGTCATGATTCACATGAAGGGACTCATATATGAAGGGTTCTCTCTTATGTGTCCTTAGGGAAAAGACATTGTATAATTATTATTATTATTTTTAATCTGGCCGTTTCCTCCTGCTCCTTTGTACTTTCAGCTCAACTGGAACCAGGGCTGGGATCTGGCACCACGAGCCTTCATCTGCAAATATCTGGGGATTTTCTCCCTAGTTTATATTCTGCGCCCTTCCACCAAACCCAAATATGCCTAGTCTGGTCAGTGGAGTGACAGTCCTAAGCGCTGATCCATACACTACAGCTCCATCCAGATCTCTACAATCATGGGTCCTGAATTCAGGTCACTAGTTGTTATCCTTATGCAATAAATACGACTCCCTCCTCCTCCTCCACCCCTCCCCACTCCTCTCTCCTCCATCACCTGGAGGTTGTGAATGCATCCTCCATAGCATCCCTAGCTCTGGCCAACCCGGGAATGGACAACCCGATTTGGTGATGAGCAGCACTACTATTGTGTTGATCACAACGTTTTACAATTGTGTTTTCCTGTTACTTATCAGAAAGTGGTAGTTACCACTTTTTGAATACCATGAGTTCCATGTATTAATTTATTATTTAAAAACACAGTCAAAAATTAACATTGAAAAATGAAAGTGCATAAGACAGGGGATGCTACAGTTCATAATAAGCCTGATTTTCAAAGCCACTTTCGTGCATAAAACCTAGTTTTATGCATGTCAATGGCTGTTACAAAATAGCCCCAGGCTCAGTGCATATATAAAAATGCACGTAAACTGGTTTTGTGCCTGCTTTTATGTGAACTGGAAATAGGTATTCCAGAAGGCAGAGTTGGGGTAGAGATATGATTTAAACACATATATTTCTGTTTTTATAAGTGTAAGGGTAACTTATCACACACAAGTTATGCCATGCTTGGAGCAGGTGGTACTTTGTGCATGGACAATTCCACACTAACCTTGTCAATTAAGGAAGAATCTTCAAAATGAACTTATGCGCTCAAGTTTACTTTTCGACTCCTCAGTAAAGTCTGCAGTGTACATATTAGGGGAGTTATGAAATTACTCTCAACAGGCACAGACAGACTATAATATTGTAATCTGTAGTCTTCATCATAAGCAACTACTTCTCCCCGATAAATAATTTCATATTCTTAAATCAATAAACAACTGTAAGGAACACAATTGGAGTGAATTTAGCAAAGTGATCTAACCTCTGAACTCAAGCAGTAGTCCTTCCAGAGCCAGACCAGGTACCTCGGAGACACTGACACGGCCCACACCCTACCCATTCCATTGATAAATGGAGGGTCTTTCCACAGCTAGCAGTATTACTCTGTCCAGAAGTGCTACGAATCTGTGAGAGCAGGCGGCTGGAGGGAAATGAAAGGAAGTAATGTCATGGTACAAATATTCTTTTCATGCTCAAGAAATAGCCATGTGATATAGAAGCACTGCTGCCCGGATACTGCCATTGATTTGGTGAGCCAAGCTTAGCACGCCTACAGTATCAAAATCATCTGTGTCTTTTGGCACTTTGAACAGTATTCCACTACTAAACAGAAAAATACCTGTGCGGTTTTAGTGTTTTCAGATAACATTTTTATGCGTACCATTACATCATGATCAGAATGTTCCATTGATCTCATGGCATAACAGGAATGGTATGACAATTTTTCTGAAAATGTGGAACACAAATGTTTGTTTGCACGGATCTGGCATGAAAGATGAACTATGCTAGCTGTGAATGTCTGAGCTAAAAATGAGGTCTTGTAACAACCATTAAATATTGGAATGAATTTCTGAACAGCTCGTTTTCTCATCTGAAAGTGGTCACCTCACCAGGGGATGCTGGAGGATTGAAAAATGGAGCCAACAAGGAAGTAGCTAGTAGTGTAAAAACATTTAGCAGACACTCACAAAACTGCCCTTTCACAAATAAGTGGAAAAACTTGGGTTGCATACCCCAGAGTAGTTGCTCTGATAAGTCTTACTTTACTTTATTAAAATTTATTAATCATTTAATACAATGGCCTAAGCGATGTACATAGCAACACATACACACTGAGGTGAATTTTAAAAGACTGGTGCACACCAAAATCGGGAGATACGCGCACAAGTCAGGCTCGCGCATACCCACCAATTATAAAAGCATCTCTCCCATTGCGCGCAGATCTCAAAACTTTTCAAAAAGGGATGAGGTATGGTCATGGTCTGGGCTGGACATGGGCATTTCAGGGCATGACCAAGAGATGTGCACATAAATAATGTGCCTGGGTGCACACCCAGATCCCCTGCCTCATAAGTTTACTTCTGCTACAGAGGAGGTGTAAGTTTAAAAAAATAAAAACTAGCCATGCCTGAGGGGTTTTAAGAGTATATGGTAACTGGAGGAGTATAAGCCTTTCAACCAGGTGGTTTTGGAGGACCTAGCTATTAGCTGGGTGGACTGGTGAACAAACTGGTGAAACTGGCAATGGCATGGGTACATGCCCCTTTTAATATCCCCCAATTTATGAGGTAGAAGCAGGATTTGCGTGCCTAGACGCACACCTATTTAAAGTTAGGCACATGTGCGCTAGTCCAGGATATTTTATAACATATGTGCATGCGAGTTATAAAATCGTGGTATCCCTGGGCTCCTGCTAACACATGTGCACCAATGTGCACCTGTGCGCTGGTATTAAAATTACTGTCCCTATGTTTTGTACAAACATTGAAAGGCTGATATTTAGCGCTACTTAGCCGAATAAATAGGGCAGACACTGAATATCCAGCTAGGTTCAGCGGCCACCACTAAGTAGTTAGCCGAATATCTTGGGGGCAGGCAATGGGTGGATCGAGTCGGGACAACTTATCCAGTTATCATAACCAGATAAGTGCCTAAATTAGGCCTTATCCAGTAAGTTAACTAAGTTAGACCTACTCAACAGCAGGTCTAAAGTTATCCAAATAGAACTTATCTGATTATATTCAGCAGCATAGTCATTCATGCTGCTGAATATCCCTTCTAAGTTATCCGGATAAGTTTTATCCGGATAACTTAGGAAACCAGATGTCTTTGAATATTGGGCCCTTTTTAAAATACTTTGTAAAGACACATACAGGGATCAGATGTGCCGAATTCCAGCCAGACCTCAGATTATGCAGATAAATGAAAGATTCAGTTTTAACCAGATCTCAAATTACAGATAGGATCACTTATTTTAGTGATCTTCATCCAATTTACTTTTATTTACAGTTTAGTTTTGCTTCTGAAAGTGATGTGATTATTAAATACTTTAATTAAAGTCATTGGACAATGATTACTTAATTTGTCTACTTCACCTAGATAAAAGCAGTGTCAAAAAGATGAGCCATTGCCCCAGTAAAGGGAAAGAAAAGTTTATATCAGTGTTTCAGGACAAAAATAGAGAGTGGATTTAAAAACTAGTAAAAGGTATATTTTCTAGGGATGTGAATCGTTTTCCATATCGTCTTAACGATAGAAATCGTGTGGCAGGGCAAGAAAATCGTCTTAGGCACGATTTTTTAGTTAAAAAATCGTTAAAAATCGTTTTTTCCGATTAGTGCGCACTAACTCGAGTTAGTGCGCACTAACGGGAGTTAGTGCGCACTAACTGAAAATGATACAATTTGACACTTTTCAGGTCAGTTAAGGTCAGTTTAGGAATGAATATGTATTCCTATTGGCTGCCCTCTTATTTATTCATGTTACCAAGTTTCCTACTGACAGTATATGGGGGATGGGAAATGGAAACAGTTGGTAGCTTGACAAAACAAGTAATGTGATCAGTCAATGTGACTAGAACTTGTGCCCTAACCCTGATACCAGGGGTATTGTGATCTTCCTGCACACAGTGCCCTATCCCTAATACCAGGGGTGTTGTGATCTTCCTGCACACAGTGCCCTATTCCTGATACTGGGGGTATTGTGATCTTCCTGCACACAGTGCCCTATTCCTGATACCGGGGGTGTTGTGATCTTCTTGCACACATCCCGGTATCAGGGATAGGGCACTGCGTGCAGGAAGATCACAACACTCCTGGTATTAATAGGGATAGGGCACTGCATGCAGGAAGATCACAACACTCCTGGTATTAATAGGGATAGGGCACTGCATGCAGGAAGATCACAACACCCCTGGTATCAGGGATAGGGCACTGTGTGCAGGAAGATCACAATACCCCGGAGGAGTGAGGGTCAGGCAGCTCCCCCCTGTCTGTGAAGCCAGCCTCTCACTAGTAATGCAGGGAGGGAGCTGTCTCAGACTTCACCATCCTCCCCCCCCCCCCTCACCCACACACCATTCACTAGCTGGGACATGGGGGAAGTCAGGAGTGAGGGTCAGGCAGCTCCCCCCTGTCTGTGAAGCCAGCCTCTCACTAGTAATGCAGGGAGGGAGCTGTCTCAGACTTCACCATCCTCCCCCCCCCCCCCCATCACCCACACACCAGTCACTAGCTGGGACATGGGGGAAGTCAGGAGTGAGGGTCAGGCAGCTCCCCCCTGTCTGTGAAGCCAGCCTCTCACTAGTAATGCAGGGAGGGAGCTGTCTCAGACTTCACCATCCTCCCCCCCCCCTCACCCACACACCATTCACTAGCTGGGACATGGGGGAAGTCAGGAGTGAGGGTCAGGCAGCTCCCCCCTGTCTGTGAAGCCAGCCTCTCACTAGTAATGCAGGGAGGGAGCTGTCTCAGACTTCACCATCCTCCCCCCCCCTCACCCACACACCATTCACTAGCTGGGACATGGGGGAAGTCAGGAGTGAGGGTCAGGCAGCTCCCCCCTGTCTGTGAAGCCAGCCTCTCACTAGTAATGCAGGGAGGGAGCTGTCTCAGACTTCACCATCCTCCCCCCCCCCCTCACCCACAAACCATTCACTAGCTGGGACATGGGGGAAGTCAGGAGTGAGGGTCAGGCAGCTCCCCCCTGTCTGTGAAGCCAGCCTCTCACTAGTAATGCAGGGAGGGAGCTGTCTCAGACTTCACCATCCTCCCCCCCCCCCCTCATCCACACACCATTCACTAGCTGGGACATGGGGGAAGTCAGGAGTGAGGGTCAGGCAGCTCCCCCCTGTCTGTGAAGCCAGCCTCTCACTAGTAATGCAGGGAGGGAGCTGTCTCAGACTTCACCATCCTCCCCCCCCCCCCCCCATCACCCACACACCATTCACTAGCTGGGACATGGGGGAAGTCAGGAGTGAGGGTCAGGCAGCTCCCCCTGTCTGTGAAGCCAGCCTCTCACTAGTAATGCAGGGAGGGAGCTGTCTCAGACTGGTATCAGGGTTAGGGCACTGTGTGCAGGAAGATCACAACACTCCTGGTATTAATAGGGATAGGGCACTGTAAGAGATGACTGTAGTAGATTGAATAAAGATCTGATGTTTCTGCTCTCCTCACACCAAACAAAAACAACACACAAGCAGAGAAGCCCTTCTTACAAAGCTGAGCTAGTGAGTTAAGTAGGAGGAAAAGTAAACATACTTGTGCCAGTGTGGCTACTTAAAAAATACACTTACCAACAATCAATTACATATATTTGAACTGTGTACAGTTCCAGCCAGGACCACCTTTCTAAAATGCACAGTGATTGGCAAATTCAACATGCACTAGCATTTCAGGTGCCTGCTAACAAAATAATAAACAAACAAGTTCTAGTCACGTGAGTGCTGATCATTACATTACTTTTTTTGTCAAGCTTCCAACTGTTTCCATTTCACATCCCCCCAACCATTACCTCAGTATTAGCCTTGGTAACATCAATAGATAAGAGCACAGCCAGCCAATAGGAATACATACATACATATTCATTCCTAAGTGACCTTTACTGACCTGGGAAGTGTGAACACTTTGTTTCATTTTCTGTTGGTGTTCGTTAGTTTCCAGTTCCATTTCCCATCCCCCCAACCATCACCTCAGTGGTAACCTTGGTAACATCAATAGATAAGAGGGCAGCCAGCCAATAGGAACACATATTCATTCCTAACTGACCTTCAGTGACCTGGAAAGTGTTTATTTGTATCATTTTCAGTTAGTGCGCACTAAATCGAGTTAGTGCGCACTAACGGGGAGTTAGTGCGCACTAACTCGAGTTAGTGCGCACTAACACGATTTAACAATTTTTAACGATAAATCGTTAGAATTTCTATTGTATCGTGTTCTATAACGATTTAAGACGATATAAACATTATCGGACGATAATTTTAATCGTTGAAAAACGATTCACATCCCTAATATTTTCCATTTATAATACACTGGTCTACAGCCAAAATGCTTCCAACATGAATGTAGTCAAACTTTACTAAATCTGGGTCACTGAGAATGAAAATGATGCTTAAAATTGTTGATTGGCTTTAGTTTTCAAGATATGCTACTGGGTCAGTATATATGATCTTTGACTTAGGAATTGCAGAGGATAAGTCAGTTAAGAAAGGAAAGGATCTCAAATTAAACCAGAAATGACTAAAATACATCTTTGACTGAATCAATGAATAAATCTGTGACTGGATTTGGACAGTACTTGCTTTTTTGGCACAACAATGAATGTCAAGGCCATGGACAAAAAACTAAAGCAGCCTTTAAATACCTCGATGGTAAATTTCCAAGGTTAAGTGAAGTTAAGAGAAAGGACAGTGTCTTTGCTGGCCCTCAAATTCATGAACTTCTTTGAGATGGTGCATTTAACCGTGCAGTGTGTGGCAAGGAAAAGACAATGGGGTGGATTTTAAAAGGTCTGTGTGCGTAAATCCCGGAGTTTGCGCGCGTGGCTGGGTCTTGCACGCGCCGGGTGAATTTTCAAAGGGTCCCGGCCACACGTGTAAACCCCGGAATATGCACAAGTGCCAGGCCTCTTCAAAGGGGGTGGGAAGGGGGTGGGGTCTGGGCAGAGAGGGGAGGGGCAGGGCAAGATGGAGGCCGGCCATGACAGCAGCCATTAGCCCCTGTCCTGGGGAACCATGCACTGACAGCCAGCTGGCGCGTGTTAATTACTTCTGCTCCCGAGGAGCAGCATGTAATAAAATAAAAAAAATCAGGAAGGTAGGTGAGTTTTAGGGAGTGGGGAGGATAGGGCAAGGGGAAGATTAGGCAGGGGGTTAGAGAAGTTCCTTCCCAGTCCCCTTCTTAATTGGAGCGGACTGGGGAGGGAACTGGGGAAGCCCGGATTGTGTCACCACGCGGAAATTGCAAATGTTCACCCCCCCCCCCCTTGTGTGCGCCACATGCAGGTGTGCGTCCATGTGCACGAGCTGGGAACTACGCACACATGGATGGGCACGCACAAGTTATAAAATCTACCCCAATGTGTAAAGCTTTCCAGTTAGCGGTACCAAGTGTTCTCGGAAACAACAAGGCAGACAACTACAAGGCGTTGGTGGAAAATCTCCTTAAGGTATATAAAAGCCTTGGCTGCAGCATGTCACTAAAGATACATTCCTTGCACGCTCATCTAGAATTGTTTCACCAAACTGTGGAGCAGTGAGCAATGAGCATGGTAAGTGATTTCACCAGGACATTGCAGCAATGGAAAAATGATATCAGGGTCAATGGAACCCATCAATGCTTGCAAACTATTTCTGGACAGTGACAAGAGATGTTCCATTTAATGAATACAAGAGATAAGCCAAGAAGAGCTGAGTAGCCACTGAATAAGGACTAAGCTACGTACATATATATATATATATACATAATAGTTTTTGGCCTTTTGTTTCATAGTAAATTTTATTTCTATAATCCTTTTCCTGATTTAATTTTTAAAGTGTTACATAAGACAGGTGAAATATTTGCAACCATAAATATATGAAAAGACCGAAATTTACAATTTATGATTAAAACTCTACTATCTATACAATAGACATAAAGATTAAATGTAAAAACTTAAATATCATGGAAACCAGTCAATCATATTTATCATATTTAAATTCAGCACATCAAGATTCCCTTAGCACATGTACAAGTACTAAGTGCTAAGGGAATCTTTTTTTTTCGTTATACAATTTAAGGATATGTTCTTTAGCCTATGGCCTTAGGGCCTGATTTTCAAAGCATATACATACTTAAAACTGGGTTTTACATGTGTAAATGCACTTTACCCATGTAAGTGAGCTTTTGAAAATTGCTACGATTTATCCCATTGAATTGGCAATAGGTTTTACCCACTTAAGTGCATTTAATGCAGATAAATGGCTTTTGAAAATTGCTATCATAGAGCCTTATTTTCTAAGCACTTTTTGCACGCGATACGGCTGTATTGCATGCAAAAAGTTCGCAAACCGCACTAACAGCAGTTACTGCGGTTTGCGAATGCAAATTTTAAATTAAGTATTCAGGGGGCGGAGTTGGGGCGGGGCGAATGTAAAGTAGGGTGGACTTACTGCGAACCGCGAAACGGCTGCGTTGTTAGCGCGGCTCCTAACGCGGCCAATAACTACACCTATTTCAATTGCGATAGACTGTATCACTGCGTATAGCGCGCACCACGATATTATCTCGTTGAATGAAAATGTAGAAAACCAATCCCCACAGACCTACAAAGGTAGTACTACCCAATAAAAAGGCCTGTTCTTAGTAGGTCTATCTTCCCAACACCATCTACACATTCACAGTGTATGGGGCAGGCGCACTCCATGGCTGAGCAGGGCCGACGCAGACGCCAGGATGTTGGTCGACGTCGCCGCAGGTACAGGCAGTGGATCTATCTTCTACGAACCTCATTGCTGGGTATGCCAGAGGATGTTGTGATGAGCAGGTATCGCCTCAGCTCTCGTGCCATCCTGGAAATATATGAAGACATACAAGGTGCCCTTGAGCCTCAAACCCAAAAGAGCCGTGCTGTCCCCGGCCTGACCAAACTCTTGGCCGCCCTGCACTTCACAGCAAGTGGCTCCTTCCAATCCTCAGTAGCTGTTGTGGGTGGGATGTCACAGAGCACCTTTTCACGGTGTCTGCACCAGGTCACTGAAGCAGTTATGGCCCACATGCCTCGATACATAGCTTTTCCGCGTGACAGACAGGACCTGATGGACCTCAAGCGTGGTTTTTATGCCATTGCCCACTTTCTGAATGTCATTGGAGCTATTGACTGCACTCATGTGGCCATCATTCCACCCTGTCAGATGGAGGCAGCCTACCGCAACAGAAAGCAGTTCCACTCCCTCAACATGCAAGTGGTGTATGATGCTGAAATGCGGATCCTCTCAGTGATGTCCAGCTTTCCGGGATCAGCGCACGATTCCTTCATACTCAGGCAATCATCTCTGTTTCGCAAATTCGAAGCTGGCCTGTATGGCGATGGTTGGCTTGTAGGTAAGATATACGTTTCCATACATCTAACATATTTGCAATGTTCATCTGTGTTATGGCACACAAATGTGATGTATACACCTGTCCGGATGGAGTCATATGTCCCCATCACAACAGGCCTCAGTGGCTCATAGCGTTACCTTAAGTGGTGGAATGGCTCATGCACCCAACTAGTTGCTATGGGCTGCCAAGCATGAGGTACACAGCAGCCCCAGTATGGCCTGTACGTGGCATGGCTTGTTCACCTCACTGCACTAGTGGACAGCCTACACTTATTTGGTCTAGCCATGGTTAATGGCATTGTCCAAGGTGATTCTAGAATTGTGATGTAAGGGCAGCTCACATCCACAGGTGTTCCTGAGGTCCTGACATTCATGATACTTCGCATGATCACTTCTAGTCAGTTGTGCACAATCAGGGGCAGCCAGTTTACACCATGTCTGTTATTGGGAATGCATACCTACATAAAAGGTCAGGTTGAGCAGATATGTCTGTACACAATGACTAGAGTGCATGATGCATATGATCCGAACACAGGGATGTAATCTCTAAGGACAGTGATGTTACGGACCTCCCGCATACACACTGCTGACATAAATCTCACGTCTAGGGGCCCTTCACGTGCTATACCTCCTAATAGCAGCACACCTACTGTGGCAGAAAGCAATCATGGAGCCCCACACATAGGGTGTTAGGAAACAGGAATGGCCTGCCTCGTGCCATCCAGTTCTACTGCATGTAGTGAGCACCTACACGCATGTGACACCAACATCAGTATTTGTAATGGCTTGCCTATTTCATTGCTACAGGGGACTCAGCCTATGGATTCAGGCCCTGACTTATGACCCCAATCCTCCAGCCTGCCATGGCGTGACAAATGGCCTATAATGAGGCCTTACGTGCTACACGCTCAGTCATCGAACGTACCTTTGGCCTTCTGAAGAACCGCTTCCGATGTTTGGACAAGACTGGGGGAGCGTTACTGTATGCTCCCCCCAAGGTTGCAAGGATAATCCTGCTTTGCTGTGTGTTCCATAATGTGGCTCTTCAGCATGGAATACCTATGGCTATAGATCGAGACCTCAGACCTGATCCCCCATGTGCGCGTGCATGACTGCATGAAAACACAGTCAGTGGCAGGCAGCTTCGCCAACACCTTATACAGGCACACTTTTAAGGTAGGCATGGGACAGAACCATGCCCCAGCAGGGCAGTTTGGCCACTGATGGGTTTTTTAGAACAGCTGATGCCTGGGAACGGGAAATCTGTCCCCGAAGCCCCCCTGGATCTCTCCTCTCGCCAACACCTTATACAGGGCACACTTTTAAGGTAGGCAAGGGACAGAACCATGGCCCAGCAGGGCAGTTTGGCCACTGATGGGTTAGGACATAGTTTAATGTGCAGACTAGGGATGTGAATCGTTTTTGAACGATTAAAATTATCGTCAGATAATTTTAAAATCGTCCTAAATCGTTAGACTGCACAATACAATACAAATGCCCCCAATTTATCATCAGGGGCATTTGTATTGTATCGTTAAATAGGGCACGGGAATTATTTGGGGGAGGGTGGGAAAACCGGCACACCAAAACAACCCCTAAACCCACCCTGACCCTTTAAAACCAATTCCTTACCCTCCCCCACCCTCCCAAACCCCCCCCCCCAAAATTTTAAATTACCTGGTGGTCCAGTGGGAGGGGGTCCTGGCGCGATCTCCCGCTCTCGGGCCATCGGCGCCATTTTGGCTGCCACTAATTAAAATGGCGCCGATGGCCCGAGGGATATGAGGCGATGTCCTTTCGTGGATTACAAACTGGTTAAAAGACAGGAAACAAAGAATAGTATTCAATGGTCAATTTTCTCAGTGGATAAAGGTTAAACAGTGGAGTGCCTTAGGAATCTGTACATGGACTGGTGCTTTTCAATATATTTATAAATGATCTAGAAAGGGATACAACGAGGGAATAATCAAATCTGCAGATGATAAAAATTATTCAGAGTAGTTAAATCACATGTGGATTATAATAAATTGTAGGAGGACCTTGCAAGACTAGAAGATTGAGCATCCAAATGGAAGATGAAATTTAACGTGGACACGTGCAAGGTGATGCATATAAGAAAAAGAAAAAACATGCTGTAGTTACACGATGTTAGGGTTCCATATTAGCAGCGATCATCTAAGAAAAAGATCCAGGCGTCATAGTAGATAATACATTGAAATCATCAACTCAGTGTGCTGTGGCAGACAAAAAGGCAAACAGAATGTTAGGAATTATTAGGAAGGGAGTGGTGAATAAAACGTAAAAAGACATAATGCCTCTGCATCACTCCATGATAAGACCGCACCTTGAGTACTATGTATAATTCTGGTCGCTGCATTTAAAAAAAGATATAGTTGCACTGAAGAAGGTACAAAGAAGGGTGACCAAAATGATAAAGGGGATGGAATGGCTCTCCTATGAGGATAGGCTAAGGAGATTAGGGCTGAGGGGGGATATGAGAGAGGTCTATAAAATCATGAGAGATCTAGAACAGTAAATGTGAATCGGTTATCTACTCTTTTAGATAATAGAAGAGCTAGGTGGCGCTCCATGAAATTAGCAAGCAGCACATTTAAAACAAATCAGAGAAAATTTATTTCCACTCAACGCACAGTTAAGCTCTGGAATTTGTTGCCAGAGAACATGGTTAGGGCAGTTAGTGTAGCTGGGTTTAAAAAAGGATTAGACAAGTTTCTGGAGGAGAAGTCCATTAACTGCTAATAATCAAGTTGACTTAGGAAATAGCCACTGCTATTATTGGCATTAGTAGTATGGGATCTACTTAATGTTTGTGCACATGCCAGATATTTGTAACCTGAATTGGCCACTGTTGGAAACAGGATGCTGGGTTTGATGGACCCTCAGTCTGCCCAGTATTTCAACTTCTTATGTTCTTACATTCTTATTCTCCATTGAATAGGAAGAAATTGGAGGTCAAATAAAACAGGAGAATTTTGTGATCCTTCTTTCTATGACCTGATATAAGCAAAGCCACTGCGATCTGCAACAGTTTAAGTGCTTTCAATGTAGATGTAGGCAAACACAGATAGATTGAGTCACAGTAGTCCAGCACATGTAGAACAAGGGCCTGGACTACTGAGCAGGTCTGTGGAGTAAAGTTATGCCTTATGACCGTGCAGAAATCGTAGTTTATAAAAGCCAGATTTTACCACAGTCTTGATGTGATAGATAAATGATAAATTAGTCAATAACTATCCCAGACTCCTCGCTTGTGTAACAATCTTCAGCTTTGTCCCTTCAAACTTAACATGCAACAGAATCGAGAAAGAGTCGCTATCTCTAATAACAATCATTTCAGTTTTAGATAAATTCAGAGCAAGCTTGTAATGGGTAAGCCAAATTTGAATGGTAGTCAAGCAGAGGGAGATCATGGCAGAAGTGTCAGACCACAAAGGGCCTAAGGGAATATAAAATTGTATGTCATCAGCATACAACCAGAACACTTTGCAATGTCCAGTCAGAAGTTTACAGATCAGTGCTAAATAGATGTTAACTGATAACGTTGATCCCTGCAGAACTCCTGTATGCACAGGATACCATTCTGAGTTGGATGCACCGATCTTGACTTGTTGCTGTCTTCTACTCAATTCGGATTGAAACCGGTTCAGAATGTTGCCTGAAATACCAACTTCTCTCAGCTGATTTAGGAGGATCTTATGGTTGATCGTGTCAAAGGCTGAGGAAATGTCTAACATGATAAGGACATAACCCGGCTGCCATCAAGGCCTCTCCTAATTGCATCGAGAAGAGAAAGCAAAAGGATTTCATTGCTCAGAGCTGCTGAAATCTGAACTGAAACTGGTTTAGAATCTCATGCTCCTCCACAAAGTCAGCCAGTTGCTTCAGTACTGCAGATTCAATAATCTTGGTCACAAAAGATAAAGTTGAAATAGTCTGATAATTTCCTAAATCAACTGGATCCAGGCTAGGCTTTTTAATAAAGGCCTCACCAAAGCCCACTTTAGTACCAATACATCCTTCTGCTAGCAACAGGTTAACTAATATAGTTTAAAAAGGAGAAATAACATCTTTAATGGCCTTCAAAACACTTTTATTACAACTTTTACACCAAAAGTATGCTTCCAGAGTTATTACCTGAGCAACACTGGAAGCGGCTGGGATTGCTGCACACAAGAAGAGGATCCCAACCTGACGGCAGCTGAAGAACAGCAAAGACCCTACAGGCCACCAGTGGAGCCCAACCCAATGGTGACTGAAGAACCACAAAGGCCCTGTGGGCTACTGGCGAAGCCCAATCCACTAGCAGCCGAAGAAGCACGAAGGCCCCATCTGCCACTAGCAGAGCCCAACCCGCCGGCAGCTGAAGAACAGCAAAGGCCCTAGGGACTGCCGATAGAGCCCAATCTGCTGGCAGCCAAAGAACAGCAAAGGACCCACGGGCTGCCAGCGGAACCCAATCTGTCAGTAGCCGAAGAAAATAAGAGGCCTCGGCTGCCTGCTAAGCTCATCTGCCCACATCCAAAATAGAAGAGAATGAGCCTGATTAACATGTGTGGGTATGCCTTTGAGAGAGTTGTGTGGGACTGTGAGAGCATGGGTGTGTGTGAAAGAGCAAGTGTGAAAGTGTGCATGCATAAGTATGTGTGTGTGTGTGTGTGTGTGAAAGAGCAAGTGTGAGAGCATGTGTGAGAGCATGTGTCTATGAAAGAAAAAGTGTGAGAGCATCTATGTGTGTGTGAGCAAGCGAGAGCGTGAGTGTGTTTGTGTGTGAAAGAGAGAAAGTGTGTGAACACGCACATAATGGGTAAGAGCATGTATTTGTATGAGAACATCTGTATGTGTGAGTGTGAATGAACATGTGTGTGAGAAAGAAAGTGGGAAGAGAAAGTTCCCCTTCCTACCACTCTCCTCCCACCACTCTCCACCACTAATCCACGGAAATCTCAGAGTGATTGGATATCAAAAGTTCCCAGGTATGGAAAGTGGGGATTTTTTTACTATTTCATATGTCTGCTATTTTAAAAAACCCGTATGACATAGTGAGGGCGCCGGCGCTACCTTTGCCCTCACTATGTCATTCGACCCGTATGACATAGTGAGGGCAAAAGTAGCGCCAGCGCCATTTTGAATATTGGCAATACGGCCCGAGTGCTGGAGGTCGCTCCCGAACCCCTGCTGGACTTTTGGCAAGTCTTGTGGGGGTCAGGAGGCCCCCCCAAGCTGGCCAAAAGACCCTGGGGGTCCAGCGGGGGTCCGGGAGCGATCTCCTGCACTCGTGACGTCGGGTGACAGGAACCAAAATGGCGCCGGCGCCACCTTTGCCCTGTCATATGGTAAGGGCAAAGGGCCACCGGCGCCATTTCTATTAACGCAGCCGTGGCCCAAGAGCAGGAGATTGCAACGGGACACCCCCCCCCCCCCCCACTGGACCCCAGGTAATTTAAAACATTTGGGGGGGGGGGGTCGGGAGGGTGGGGGATTTGTTTTAAAGGGTCGGGGTGGGTTTTAGGGTTGTTTTGGTGTGCCGGTTTTCCCGCCTTCCCCCGATTTACGATTTTTTAACAAAAAAACCCATGACGATCAGATTTCCCTCCCCCCCCAGTCAAAATCGATCGTTAAGACGATCGATCACACGATTCACATCCCTAATAGGCTCCATACTCCTCCCCCTGACGTGTGTTACCCAGACCTCTTGTAATTTGTCATTTACCATGCATCAAAAATAGGCACTGCTTCCTACCCCTAAGCCAGTATAACGCCCCCTTCTGATCACAAATGACCCAGCTCTGGTTGTGCATTTCACCTCAGGGCCCAGGCAAAATGCTTAATACTCTCTGACTGTAGTCAGGCTGGCACACATTGGTTCCTCTTCTGTACATGTTCCTTCTGTGCTGTCTGTCAGTGTCTCTGTAAAGATGCAATTCTCCCTTTAGCTGGAGCTTTGGATACATGAGCATCTTGCCAGACCTTTGGTGCTTGTTGCCAGGCAGATTTATACATTTCCCTCTTTACCCTTGTTCACAGCTGGAGGATGACCAAGGGTCACCAGCATGAAGGGAAAAGGCAAAGTCAGCAGGGAGGTTGGACAAGGAGACAACAGAGGCCAGTGGACAGCTATGGAGAGCAGCACGGAACAGCATTTAATGATAATAGAGAAGAAAGCACAAAAATGTGGAAAGAAAAGAGGTCAATACTATCCACCACCCCTAAACCTAAATCCAAAATTTAGGGCCACATCAGCGTATCTGAGTGCCAGAGGTCTGACAGGTCCATGTTGGAGGGGTGGGCAACAAAGGAATAATAAACCCAGAGAACACAAAGAAAATAAAAAAGTTGCAAAATATAACAGGTAACTTATCAAATATATATGAAAATAATAGTAAAAATAAAAGCTAAAGAATGAGCATAAACATATCCATGAAAAGCTGTTAATGATAGAATGAAATATAAATGAGCAATATAAATGAGTAATAATAAAAAAAATGGAAAATCTAAATACGGGAATAAGCAAGTAATAATAAATGGCAAAAGATATATAAACTAAACATGTTAAATGGCAACTAAAATATAAGATACAGTGCAAGCTAACTAATAATATATGAAAATATGATGCAGTACTTAAAACTAAAATAAACTAAAAGGAAGGGCAGTGGCAATATGAGAATTGAAAAGGTATATAATAAACCAGCGATGTGCAACCATGAAACAGCTTAAAGCAAAAACAAGGCAAGAACTCATCCATCAGGCAGTGAGGAAATTAGGGCATAATGAGAATAAGCCCGGTCAGATAACATGAAACAAGTCTATGTCACAGTGAGGGAGATTGCAATGGGGAGTCATCAAGGAATAGTGGAGGAAAAGGCTCTACAACTGGGAAGAAATGCTAAACAGCAGTGAAATATTTATTATGATAAATAAATGATTGCTGATAATAATATGTGAGTCTGGGAAGGAAGAATGCATAACATCCCTCCTTGCCTGAGTAACATGCTGGTAGCGGTGCTCATGGTTGGCCTCTCTGACTTTTGGGGAACACCCAAATGATTCTTATACATAAAGAAAAAAACACTCTTAAAAGAATGGGACAAAAGCACTAAAACTACAAAACAAAAAATAAATAATAAAAAAATGTATTACGAAAAGATCTTTTAATCATCAATATATATCAAACACTATGGGGCAGATTTTAAATCTTACGTGCGCGGGGTACATTTGTGCGCTCTACCCAGCGCGCACAAATGTACACCCGATTTTATAACATGCGCACGCTGCCGCGCGCATGTTATAAAATTCGGGGTCGGCTTGCGCAAGGGGTTGCACATTTGTGCACCTTGCGCATGCCGAACCCAAGGGGAGCCCCGATGGCTTTCCCCGTTCCATCCAAGGCCACTCCAAAATTGGAGTGGCCTTGGAGGAAACTTTTTTTCAATCCCCCCCACCTTTCCCTCCCTTCCCCTATCTAACCCACCCCCCAGCCCTAACTAAATCCCCCCTACCTTTTTTTTCAGGAGTTGCATCTGCCCAAGGCAGGCGTAACTTGTGCGCGCCAGCCGGCTGCCAGCGCACTGTGCCAGAGCACTCGGGCCCGCCCCTGGACTGCCGCCTCGCCCCCAGTTCCGACCTCCGGGCCACCCCCCGGACTGCTGCAATGCCCCCAGCCCCGCCCCTGGCCTGCCCGTTTTGGAAAGCCCCAGGACATACGCGTGTCCTGGGGCTTGCGCGCACCACTGAGCCTGTGCAAAATAGGCTCAGCGCATGCAGGGGTAGGTTTTCGGGGGTTTCGCAAGTATCTTACGCACGTAACCCTTTGAAAATCTACCTCTATGTTTATATGTCAAATAGAAAGATCTGCATAACCCTAATACATCACAATTCTAATAATACAATTAACATAATATAAATGACAATAATCAACACATTTATATCTCACAGTGTAACATTCATTCAATGTGTTACCCAAACATTTACAAAATGAGAAATACCTTGTAACCTTGATTTTGATTCCTTAGAAGCGATAAGCTATGGGAGGAAGGCGTCCGGGATGAGCATGGTTTGTTGGTTCTATATAGTTGATGAAGACGCGTATATTCCCTGTGTGGGGACGGAAGTCTTAAGACGCAAGAATTTATGTAAGCGTAAGAAGTTTCAACGGTTTACCCTACTACAGCATTTATTTTTCTCTTCGAACAGCTTCAAGTGATTTTTTAAGCCTACATGCTTCTTAATCTCAGGTAGAACTTTAGGTTCCCCCTGCTTTAGCAAGGGGGAAGTATGATAAGCAACTTTGGGGTGTCCAGTTTATCCGTTTTTTCCCCTGAGGAAGCCAGTTTGGCGAAACAAGAGCCTTGTCGGGATATTACAACAGCTTATATGAGGAGCACCTTCATTGCAATGAGATTTTGTAACTATTTACTCAAGAGGAATACCTTGGATTAGGTCATCAACATTGATACATTGCAATTGTATAGTTTAGTGTAACAGCTAATCTAAATGAATATTTTCTTAGTTTTTGATGTCAACGAATTGAGAATGTATGGCATTTTGTAATATTGTATTTGATACATTATAGTTATAGTTTTAGGAAGAACATCTGTTTTCATTTTTCTAGCTTTTGACGCTAATATATGGTGTCTGACTCTGTATGCAACCTTCTTTTGTTGCAATTTTTGCAGCCATGCTAACAAATTGTTACAAAGTATTTCTCTTTTTGTAAACGTTTGTGTTGCGGTCTCTGCCGCTTCCCCTTCTCTAGCCCTGAACAGTGCCTACCTCCGCTGCTGGAAACGCCGCGTCCCGCGGTGCCGGGACTCCGACAACTCTGCCAGTTCCACGTGGTGGCCGCCATTGCTTGCCCGTCTCCCCGCTGCCTCGCGCGCGCGTGAGGACGCCCACTTTGTGTGCACAGCTCCCGGAAGTCTGGCCCCGCCTGTGCTAATGACGCCACGCCCTAAGCCTGATATAACCGGCGTCCGGACTCCTTCTCCTTGCCTAGCAACGAGGTTCACTACTGCCTAGTAGTTCTGAGTTGCGCTTCGTCTGTTCCTCGTTCCTGACTTGACCTTTGGATTACCTTTGACTTCGCTTCAGCCTGCCGCCTGCCTCCGACTTTGGTCCGTTCCTGACTTCGCTTCAGCCTGCCGCCTGCCTCAGACCTTGGTCCGTTCCCGACTTCGCTACAACCTGCTTCAGCCTACTGCCAGCTACAGACTCCATTCCAGTCTACAGCCTGCTTCAGTCCACAGCCAGCGGTAGATTCCATTCCAGTCTACAGCCTGCTTCAGTCTACAGCCTGCTTCAGTCCACAGCCTGCTTCCGTCCACAGCCAGCGGCAGACTCCGTTCCAGTCTACAGCCTGCTACCGATTCTATCTAAGTCTTCAGCTTACTCCAGGTCCAGCATTCTACAGACCCTGCCACACTGTCCAGTTTGCTACAGGTATCGCTGCCGCCCGCTGCCCTGTAATCAGCTGGCCCTCGACCTGTACTGCCGGTACACGGACTATCTTTCACTCTAGACTTTCCATACTACACTCCCAGCCCAGGCTTTACCTTCTATTGGACTTTGAGCATATACCCCAAGTCCCAAGGTTCCAGGACCCTACGGGCTCCTCCTGGGGGGTTCCTGGTTCCTGGGTGAACACCGCCAGCCTGTGGCTCCGCCTCCCGGCCTACCCTGTCATCCTAGGTGGGCCGGCCCAAGGGTCCACTACCCTGCCTGCAGTACCCAACTGCAACAGTTTGGGTAACACATTGAATGAATGTTACATGGTGAGATATAAATCTGTTGATTATTGTCATTTATATTATGTTAATTATATTATTAGAATTGTGATATATTAAGGTTATGCAGATCTTTCTATTTGACTTATAAACATGGTGTTTGATATATATTGATGATTAAAAGATCTTTTTGTAATACAAATGGGTTTTTTTTTGTTTGTTTGTTTTGTAGTTTAAGTGCTTTTGTCCCACTCTTTTTAGAGTGTTTTTTTCTTTTTATAAATTAAGCACTGGTTAGTGATACATATTGCCAAATTTTTTTTATTTCTTTATATATATATATATATATATATATATATATATATATATATATATATATATATATATATACACACATAGGCCATTTGTCATTGTGTGTTCATCATCAAGCTTATTGTGTTCATCATAGCCTGTGTAACAAAAGTGCCACATGTGTAGTTATTTGAGTGTCTCTCCACTCTATAATGAAGTTTGGCTTAGGTCCTTGTTTCTAAGCAGCTCCCACTATGCACAGCTTGCTATTCATTAGGGATGTGAATCGTGTCCTCGATCGTCTTAACGATCGATTTCGGCTGGGAGGGGGAGGGAATCGTATTGTTGCCGTTTGGGGGGGTAAAATATCGTGAAAAATCGTGAAAATCGTTAAAAAATCGAAAAAATCGAAAAACCGGCACATTAAAACCCCCTAAAACCCACCCCCGACCCTTTAAATTAAATCCCCCACCCCCAAATAACTTAAATAACCTGCGGGTCCAGCGGCGGTCTGGAACGGCAGCGGTCCGGAACGGGCTCCTGCTCCTGCATCTTGTCGTCTTCGGCCGGCGCCATTTTCCAAAATGGCGCCGAAAAATGGCGGCGGCCATAGACGAAAAAGATTGTACGGCAGGAGGTCCTTCCGGACCCCCGCTGGACTTTTGGCAAGTCTCGTGGGGGTCAGGAGGCCCCCCACAAGCTGGCCAAAAGTTCCTGGAGGTCCAGCGGGGGTCAGGGAGCGATTTCCCGCCGCGAATCGTTTTCGTACGGAAAATGACGCCGGCCATACGTGTATGGCCGGCGCCATTTTCCGTACGGAAAATGGCGCCGGCAGGAGATCGACTGCAGGAGGTCGTTCAGCGAGGGTTCCGGCGCCTCGCTGAACGACCTCCTGCAGTCGATCTCCTGCCGGCGCCATTTTCCGTACGAAAACGATTCGCGGCGGGAAATCGCTCCCTGACCCCCGCTGGACCTCCAGGAACTTTTGGCCAGCTTGTGGGGGGCCTCCTGACCCCCACGAGACTTGCCAAAAGTCCAGCGGGGGTCCGGAAGGACCTCCTGCCGTCCAATCGTGTTCGTCTATGGCCGCCGCCATTTTTCGGCGCCATTTTGGAAAATGGCGCCGGCCGAAGATGACAAGATGCAGGAGCAGGAGCCCGTTCCGGACCGCTGCCGTTCCGGACCGCCGCTGGACCCGCAGGTTATTTAAGTTATTTGGGGGGGGTTCGGGAGGGTGGGGGATTTAATTTAAAGGGTCGGGGGTGGGTTTTAGGGGGTTTTAGTGTGCCGGCTCACGATTCTAACGATTTATAACGATAAATCGTTAGAATCTGTATTGTATTGTGTTCCATAACGGTTTAAGACGATATTAAAATTATCGGACGATAATTTTAATCGTCCTAAAACGATTCACATCCCTACTATTCATTACATTTTAGGTATCAATTAAATTCAGGTGTGGCATATACTCCCCCCACCTACCAGTGGTGCAATGCAAAAACAAAACCAAAACCCGTGTGTCAAAAATCTACTGTAGTCTCACTAAAAAGGAAAATTATTATCTGAATATCAGATAGGCATATGCTGTTGACCAGGAACACAGAGATATGAGGACCAATAAAACTGAATTAATTCAGACTGAATCATTAATATGAAAATCTAAATAATGGCACCTGCAAGTAAGTACATAACTACATAGTAACTAGGTATATCATAAAAATATTTTTGTTATGACAATCAGTTATTACATATCAAATAATAGTATATTGACTCAAAAAACAAAGGAAAACAATATCTAAGTAAGGCCACCCCCATAGAACAAGAAAAACATGAAGATAGAACATCAGGCATAAAGTGGAGGTAAGCACTTCAGTCCATTAAATGAAGGGTTCAAGATGTCTTCTGTGGAAATGGATGGGATGATTTCTGAGATCAAAGACAAATGATGTATACAGTTCAGCACTTCACTGACTTCGAAGCATAGCCTCATAACTCTCAATAGTAAGTTAGATGTGTGTGTTATGGATTAAGGCCTAATATAAAAGCAAAACAAACTCAAATTTCTCTCCAACTTCTCACCTTGCTGCTCAGCTCTGCTTGCTGCCTGCCTCCAAAGACACCATAGACTTCAACTCCTGCCTGCCTGGATTCCCCCTGGCCCTGGACTAGCTGCCGCGCCACTTCCCACCTCAGCTGCTGACTCCGCCCTCTAGCTGACATCATCAAGGGCACCAAGGGGGTCATAAGCGCGAGTGCTGGGGCAGGATAGGTTCCTCTCCTACTTTTCACTTTGCTGCTCAGCTCTGCTTGCCGCCTGCCTCCAAGTCACCAGAGGCTTCAACTCCTGCCTGCCTGGGTTCCTCCTGGTCCCAGAATAGCTGCTGCACGCTTCCCCCCTCGGTTGCTGACTCTGCCCTCTACCTGACATCATCAAGGGTGCCAAGGGGGTCATAAGAGCGAGCGCTGGGCCATAGGCGCTGCGCGCCATGTGTCACATGCTGAAGGAGCACAACAAAGGGGTGATTTGAACATACTTAGTTACCATTCAGTCTGCAATTTTATTAACTGTTAACAATGTCTCCTTTTTCATGCTTTCATATTCCAGTTTGCCTGAAGCAAGGAAAATACCGGACTGAACAACCTCGCCATAAGCTCAACATCTCACCATGAACAAAAGTAAGTCAAGTACTCAACCGCAATTTTATACAGATACCTTGTCACAATGCTATGTTTTACAGTAACTGTTTATTACTGAATTTTCTACTAATTAATGCGCAATCTATAACTAAGAAGATCCCAGTTATTACAGATCTTCTAGAGGACTCTAATCTAGATTTTATTGCCATAACCAAAACTTGGCTGAAAAAAACTGACACAGTTTTAATTAATCAAATAGACAATACGATTTATATAGCTTTTTCAATACCTCGCCCCAACAGAAAAGGAGGAGGTCTATTACTTATTGCAAAAAAACATCTTCACCTAAAATTGATGCCCGCTACTATTCCTGCACCATTTGAAATTGCCCTATTTGAGTCAAATAATTTACAGATCGGTTTGCTTTATTGTACGTCTGATCTACTAGATCATAACTGTTCCCCAATCATCAAATTCCTAACCAGTATTATGAAACCTAATAAGCGTTTAGTTGCTCTAGGAGATTTTATTATACATATTGATACCAGCCCACGGTCCCACACTTGTGATACTATCATTGAATCACTTTCAGCACTAGGACTAGAACAAATTATTTCCAGCCCTACTTATAAAGCTGGACATGCATTAGATCTGATATTCATTGATTCAAAAAAGTGTACTGTTTATTCCATTATCCAGACTCCAGTCCCATGGTTAGATCGCTTCATGATTCTGTCAACTATCGCTCTTATCCCAAATTCAGGACCCATAAGAAACATAGAAATGACAGCAGAAGAATACCAAACGGCCCATCCAGTCTGCCCAGCAAGCTTTCATACTTATTTTTTTCTCATACTTATCTGTTACTCTTGGCCCTTATTAGTAACGTTTTGGTTCTAGTTACCTTCCACCCCCGCCACTGATGTAGAGAGCAGTGCTGGAGCTGCATCTAAGTGAAGTATCAAGCTTAATTGGTTAGGGGTAGTATCCGCTGCAATAAGCAAGCTACTCCCACACATTTGTTTACCCAGCCTGTGCAAGTCAGTCCTTGTTGGTTGTTGTTTGAATATAAATCTTCTTTTCTTCATTCCCCCTGCCGATGAAGCAGTGAGCTGCGCTGGATATGTATTGAAAGTGAAGTATCAGTCTTATTTGGTTTGGGGTAGTAACCGCCACAACAAGCAAGCTACTCCCCCGCTTTTTTGTAAATGCAAATCCTTTTTTCCACATTTCCTCTTGCCGTTGAAGCATAGAGCAATGTTGGAGTTGCATTAACCATGTGTATGTTTATAGAATAAGGGTATTAATCACCAGGTAGTAGCTGTCATTCCCACAAGCCACCCCCATGCCTCTTCTCTTCATTCACATCCTCTAGACTTTATGGATCCACAGTGTTTATCCCACGACCCTTTGAAATCCTTCATAGTTTTGGTCTTCACCACTTCCTCCGGAAGGGCTTTCCAGGCATCCACTACCCTCTCCGTAGAGAAATACTTCCTGACATTGGTTCTGAGTCTTCCTCCCTGGAATTTTAAATCGTGACCCCTGGTTCTGCTGATTTTTTTCCAATGGAAAAGGTTTGTAGTTGACTTTGGATCATTAAAACCTTTTAAGTATCTGAAAGTCTGTATCATATCACCCCTACTCCTCCTTTCCTCCAGGGTGTACATATTTAGATTCTTCAATCTCTCCTCATAAGTCATTCGATGAAGACCATCCACCTTTTTGGTCACCCTTCTCTGGACCACCTCCATCCTGTCTCTGTCCCTTCAGAGATACTGTCTCCAGAACTGAGCACAGTTCTCCAAATGAGGCCTCACCAAGGACCCGTACAAGGAGATAATCACTTCCCTTTTCTTACTCAATATTCCTCTCTCTATGCAACCCAGCATTCTTCTGGCTTTAGCTATTGCCTTGTCATGTTTCGCCAACTTCAGATTCTTAGACACTATCACCCCAAGGTCTCTCTCCTGCTCCGTGCACATCAGCCCTTCACCCTCCATCGAATACAGTTCTTTCAGATTTCCACACCCCATATGTATGACTCTGCACTTCTTGGCATTGAATCTCAGCTGCCATATCTTCGACCACTCTTCCAGCTTCCTTAAATCCCATCTCATTCTCTCCACTCCTTCCAGCGTGTCCACTCTGTTGCAGATCTTAGTGTCATCCGCAAAAAGACAAATCTTACCTTCTATCCCATCCGCAATGTCGCTCACAAAGATATTGTACAGGACTGGTCCCAACACCGATCCTTGTGGCACTCCGCTTAACACTGCTCTCTCTTCAGAGTAAATTCCATTTACCATCACACATTGTCTTCTGTCCGTCAACCAGTTGCAATCCAGGCCACCACCTCAGCACTCACTCCAAAGCTTCTCATTTTATTCACAAGCCAAAAGATAACTTTCTCCTATCGCCCTTCTTTTAATACTGACGAACTCCAGCTCAAAATTCAGGCAAACATTCAAGAAATTAAACTATCAAATTGTGATGAAGCCATCAATTCCTGGCTGAAAATGACAAACTCCATAGCAGATGAGATTAAACCCCATAGTAATTAAAACAGTAAAAGATACCCCAAGAAATAAACCCTGGTATGATAACACCATTAGATCTTCAAAATGCAAACTTAGAAAAAACATGGCGCAAAAAAAGATCCACAACTGCTCTAGCAGCATATAGATCCCATCTATCACAGTATAAAAGGCTTATCGAAAATAAAAAGAAAGAATTCTATGCAAATAAAATTCATAGTCATAATCCAAGAACTTTATTCTCTATAGTCCAGAAGCTAACTAGATATACTCCCAAAGAAAATGTATCTGTTCATGAAAAAAGATTTCCCAGACATCTTAAAAACAGCAGTATTTTTTAGACTAATACTTAAAAAAAACTAATCTTGATCCCTCCATACTTAACAATTACCGACCTATCTCAAACTTATCATTTATAGCAAAACTGTTAGAAAAAGTAATACAAAAACAATTTACCGATCATTTAGACAAATGCAGTTGGGTTTTAGGAAACACTTTTACTTGCCCTAAGTGATACTGTACTAAGAGGATTCAATAGTGGACAATGCTATCTTTTAATCTTTCTCGACTTATCTGCTGCATTCAGTACAGTTAATCATACTATCCTTCTTGAAAGGCTAGCTGAAATTGGACTCTAAGACAGAACACTCTACTGGTTTACCTCATATCTATCCAACCGATTCTTTCAAGTAAAAATCAATAACTCTATTTCAGATAAAATTAATCTTGATATGGGTGTTCCACAGGGCTCATCTCTCTCCGCAACTTTATTTAACATATACATGCTCCCTCTTTTTCATCTACTTGCTGGCCTTGGGCTATCCCACTGTATCTATGTCAATGATATACAGATACTCATTCCGTTCAACAAATCTCTTGAAAATACTTACAAAACAGCTGCTATGTATTTATCAGTCATTAAGCAACTTCTAACCCATATGAAACTTATTTTGAACATCAATAAAACCGAAGTACTGATGTTAGAAAGGAAATCTAGAAGATCAATCAACTGAAATTAATCAAGCTACACACACACGTAATCTAGGTGTGATCATTGACACTGAGCTTAATTTTAAAAAACATATCTCCACTAAAATCAAAGATAGATATCACAAACTTTTAACTCTGAAATGTCCTCTTATGCCCTTTGACTTTTATGTAACAATTTTATTTGCCTATTTTATTTTTATTCTCCTTATTTTACTTCTAATGGATACTGTGTTTTAATCTTATAACAATATAAACCATTGTGATGTTTTTTACCGAATGACAGTATATAAATTAAATAAATCAGTAATAAATTAATTAACTAGTAAGAAAATTCCATAATGTCAATAACTCCCTATATCTAATAATCCCTATATACACTGTTACTAATTTGAATATTGTTCCCACTTTACTATGAGGTAGCATACAATATTCATAACCACAAACAACACAGGTACGCAGAACTGACTATATAAATTCATTCATTGCATTCTTCTCATCAAACTCTGTTATTTTCACATTTGTAATGAAACATAAACAACACATAAAGACAGACAACAATTAACAGAAAATTGAGCAAAAAAGTAGATCAAAAAAGTATTTGGATCGATCCACAATGAAATAAAAGTCAGAATTAAGAAAAGAACAAAAAGAACAGATCTGTTTAAAATACTGGGAAAAACTCTTTAGGTTTTGCATCAGGCAGAGCAGATATAATCTTGTTAACCTGCAGAAATAAAATCTCACTTAGGAAGAAAAATTGATTCATCTTTTAAATCTAATCACATGGAAAGACAAAAACAGCTACAGGATACCTTTTCATTCCTAACTAACAGCCCGATCCAGTAAAGTCCGTGGGAGAGCGGACTAACGCCCGCTCTCCCGGCGCGCGCACCGGCCCCTCGCCGGTGCGCGCGATCCAGTATTTAAATTAGGCGACGCGGTGCAAACGAGGAAAAGGAGGCGCTAGGGACACTAGCGCATCCCTAGCGCCTCCTTTTGGCCTGGAGCGGCGGCTGTCAGCGGGTTTGACAGCCGACACTCAATTTTGCCGGCGTCGGTTCTCGAGCCCGCTGACAGCCACGGGCTCGGAAACCGAACGCCGGCAAAATTGAGCGTCCGGTTTTCGGCCCGACAGCCGCGGGCCGAATTCAAAATTTTTTTATTTTTTTTTTTACTTTTTTATACTTTTGGGGACCTCCGACTTAATATCGCTATGATATTAAGTCGGAGGGTGCACAGAAAAGCAGTTTTTACTGCTTTTCTGTGCACTTCCCTGGCGCCGGAAGAAATTAGCGCCGACCTTTGGGCGGCGCTAATTTCTTAGAGTAAAATGTGCGGCTTGGCTGCACATTTTACTTACTGGATCGCTCGGGAATACCTAATAGGGCCATCAACATGCATTTGCATGTTGAGGGCGCTATTAGGTGTCGCGGGTGGGCCGCGTGTTTTCCTCCCCTTACTGAATAAGGGGTAAGGGAAAACACGTGTCCAGAGCAGGGTGACAGTGCGCTCCGACGGAGCACACTTTACTGGATCGACCTGTAAAGTAGAAAACCACTGTGATTATTTTACACAACTTAAAAAAGAAAGAAAAATGAAATCCCACTCTGTTCTAGCTACATGATTTTGAGTCATTAAGCAAAGAAAGCAAAAAGCAGAAAAGTAAAAAAAGGAAACTTATCTAATCTCCTACATCAGATCTCTATATAAACAGCTACAAACATCTGCTTTATTCAAAGATCACAGCACTCCAAGAATGAATTGCATTTTTCAACAGAAAAAAATGTCAAACACGTGGGCATCCCCACATAGCAATAAATCTAAAGGAGTACCTTCATGTACAAGTGGCCAGGGAAAAATGTCTTTCAAGTAAACCCCAAAAGACAAAAGATTTATACTCTCAGCCTCTTCCATTATGAAGCTGTCTTCTTATGGATAAAACTTACAGTCTCTTTTCCTTCCCAAATGTCACAGCAGGGGATGTTCCATAACTTTCCATTCTATAGAGAGTACCAGCCCTGATAAGGCCCTTCCAGGACTAAGTGCCCCTGGAAGTATCACGTCGGGGTCACCAAAAGGTGTTTTTTGCCCCAATACCAATAAACAGGAGAACCAAATATGGCTAATAATGACATCTTTATTGTAAGTAAAATGTGTCTTTGGCTTACAAGGTATTGGTGGAAGGAAAGAGAACAGTTACACAAAGTGCAGTGTCTGACTGTTCTCTAAACTCCTTCAGAGAGCTAGCTATTACATCTCTTTCTTATATAGTATTCTTACTATCGGCTCCATACTCCTCTGTCCCCCCCCCCCCCCAGACCATTTGTAATTTGTCATTTACCATGCACCAAAAAAGGGCACTGCATCCTACTCCTAAGCCAGTATAGCCCCCCTTCTGACCACAAATGTCCCGGCTCTGGTTCTGCATTTCACCTTGGTGCTCAGGCAAAATGCTTCATGTTCTCTGCTAACTGTTGACAAGCTGGCACACACACACACTGGTTCCTCTTTCCTTCTGTGCTATCTTTCAGTGTCTCTTTAAAGATGCAACTCTCCCTTTAGCTGGGCTTTGGATACATGAGCATCTTCCCTGACCTTTGGTGCTTGTTGCCAGGCAGATTTTTGCAGGTGTTTGCATAGAGTACATGCAGGGAGAGGGTAGTGGGTGTTAGGGGGTACGTAGTTGTGGGGTATGTAGGGGAATGTAAATGTGGAGGGTGAGTGTGGGGGATATAGGTGGTGATGGGATTGATGGGATATAGGTAGTGATATAGGTGTGGATATAGGTGGTGATTGGATTGAATGTGTGGGGGATGATGTAGGAGAATGGGGTATATGGAGGTTGTGCTTTGGATGTGTGGGGGAAATGACTTTGACAGCGCCTTTTTGTGCCATCCCTTGCCAACTGCTTCAGTTATTTTCCCCATCTCTGTCTCTCTCTGCCTGTGTTACTTTGTGATAAAGCATTAGAAGGGCTGAAGGGACATTTGCAATGAAGTGCCTGTCCGCATTCTAACAGTTTCCCATAAAACGTAATGGGGATTTTTTTTTTTTTTGGGGGGGGGAGTCTCAGTGTATCTAGGATTGTGTGTTTTGAGGTGTGTGTTTGTGAGGGTGTGTGTATATATCTCTCTCTCTCTGCCTGTGTTACTCTGTGGCAAAGTGAATGGTAGGGTGGGGAGTATTTGGAATGAAGCATTGGCCAGCATGCCAACCCTTCAAACAGCTTCTGTTTCCTATAGAAAGCATCGGAAATGTATGTTTTTGGTGGTTTGGTACTCTGAAAATACTAATCTGATGTTTCTAGTTTCAAGTTTGTCTGAAATAGTCTCATTTTCTTCCTACTTGCCAAATTTTCTGAATTTTCATCCATTTTTTTAAAGTTATTGTGCCTACAAAGAGAAAGATAGATGGACAGATGGATATCATCTCTCTGTAGGCACAATACCTTATGTAAAAGGGATCAGACAGAGGTTCAGACAGATATTGAACCCTTTTATTTAAATTATTGTGCTTACAGAGAGACGGATAGATGGACATTGATCCCTTTTAAACCATCCTGTCCAACATTTTGTATTTGGAAAGCATAAAAGGAGTAAAGACAGGTCAAGGGAAGAAGTCAACGTGTGTGTGGACAATGCATTTTCAGATCACCATACATGCTTTCCAATGCATACTTTGCACTTTTAATGCAGGCATACCATATATAGGTTCTTTGTACCTCAACTGTGTGTAGAGATGTGTAGCCCAATATTTTTGGTTCCGTTTTTTATTTTGGTGTTTTTCCATTTTTATTCAGTTTGCTCAATGTTGGGGGTTTTTCAATTCAATTCATTTGCCAAACCGAAAAACAAAACATTAAACAAGAAAAAACACCCAAACCAAACAAAAATAAAATGGGCCTCTGGCAGCCTTGGCTGGGCCTTCCTGGGCCAAAAAAACTGCACTCAGAGTCAAGACCTAGCTCCAAGCCGAGCCTGGCACCAATACCTGGCACTGAAACCTAGGCCCAAGCTGGGCCTGGTGCTGGAACCCTCCCCCTGTGTAAAAGTGCCAGGGCTGGGGAGCTCCCTCCCCGACCCCCACTTACCCCCTTCCTGGATTCTATTTGGAAAAGGGCAGGAATGATGCCCAGTCGCACTTTAAGAATGGAGGATGGCACCAAAGTGCCAGTGCCAGTACAGCTGTACATCAAAATGGCACTGGCCACACTAGAAGGAGTTAGCATTGATGTCACTTTGGCACCATTATCTATTTATTTATTTATTTATTTTATTTATTTATTTAAAGCTTTTCTATACCGGCATTCATGATACAATCATATCATGCCGGTTTACAGATAACAGGGGGTGCAATAACTTTGTTCTTTTAACCAGTGCAGAGGAAGTAAAAAAGTTACAATATAACAGGGTTGTTGAACTGGGGAAGGAAGGAGACAGGAATAGACAAGAATTGTATAATCTTTACAGAGGTATATTATTTACATTGTCAGTAATGTCTCTTTATGGATATTATTTACATTGTGCAGTAAGGTCTCTTAATGGATATTGCCGTAGGATCTCTCCCTGCCATAGGATCACTCCCTGGCTAATTAGACTCGGGAAAGGCTTGTGTAAATAGCCAAGTCTTAAGCCTTTTTCTGAACGTAAATAGGCAGGGTTCAAGTCTAAGATCTGGAGGTAAGGTATTCCAAAGAGCGGGACCCGCAGTAGAAAAGGCCCGGTCTCTGAGTGCAATATGGTGTGTAGATTTAGGGGCGGATTTTAAAAGGCCAGCGCGCGTAAATCCGGAAGGATTTACGCGCGCAGGGCCCTCGCGCGCCGGCGCGCCTATTTTACATAGGCCACCGGCGTGCGTAAAGCCCCGGGACGCGCGTAAGTCCCGGAGCTTTCGAAAAGGGGAGGGAGGGGGTGTGTCCGGGGCGTTCCCGAAACGACTCGGCATTTCGGAGGCGTGCCGTGGCGTTTCGGGGGCATGCCGCGGCATTTTGGGGGCGGGCCCGGGGGCGTGGTGCCGGCCCGGGGGGCGTGGTCGAGGCCTCCGGACCAGCCCCCGGGACCGGAGGACAGAGCGGGGCTGCCGGCCGACGCGCGCAAAGGTAGGGAGGGGGGTTAGGTAGGGGAAGGGAGGGGAAGGTGGGGGTAGGGCGAAGTTCCCTCTGAGGCCGCTCTGAAATCGGAGCGGCCTCGGAGGGAACAGGCAGGCCGCGCTGGGCTCGGAGCGTGCAGGTTGCACAAATGTGCACCCCCTTGCGCGCGCCGACCCCGGATTTTATAAGATACACGCGGCTACGCACATATCTTATAAAATCCAGCATACTTTTGTTCGCGCCTGCTGCGCGAACAAAAGTACGCGCTCGCGCAAGTATTTAAAATCTGCCCCAAAGTGTGTAGATCTAGGAGGACAGCACCATTTTTAAAGCACCAGAATCCAGAGAGGAGCATTGTTTCTGCCCTTTTCCAAGCTGGATCTGGGAAGGGGATAAGTGGGGAGCCAGGGCTGCCCCCTGCACTTTTACACAGAGGTACCTAGCTCTGGCCCTAGTCCCCAGCCTAGGCCCTAGCACTGAGTCTGGCTCGGGCCCAGGCTTCAGCACCAGACCCAGCTAGGCAGCTGGTTTATCCTGGAAGGCCCAGTTAGGGCCACCAAGGGCCCACTTTTTTTTTTTCCATGCCACAAATATATAAGTACCTGAATATAGCTTCCTATTTCATTGGAAGCTATTTTTGGTTCATTCCATTCAGAATAAACCAAAAATGGCCTCTTGAACTGTATTTTTAGGCATTCATTAGAAATGAAAACAGATCCCTAATTGTACACACCAGCCCTCATCTCCAAAGTGAAACTCTGCAAAGAGTTGCCCTTTGAAAATGAGTTTGCAATCCAATGGGTGCTGCAAATTCTCTTCAAAGATTCATTATTGCCCTCTGAAGCTCTGACTGATTTAAAAAAAAAAGTTCATAGAACAAAGTCAGAAAACAGAGGGAGTGTTTGGAAAGACAGGAGGAAGAGCAGAATAAATGCAGTTATATGTTGAGAGATTATCTAAGAAGTAACTAATTTGTTTTGAAGAAGTCAGCTGGATTTCATTGGACGAAACCCAGAATATGGTTAAAAAAAAAAAAAGAGTGATAGGAGATACAGGACTAAAGATAATAACTGGCTGCTGTCTATCATTCAAAGGTACAGTGGGTCAATATAGGTTGGAACTAAATGCTATTATGAAAGAAACTGTGACACTATTAGTAAATTATTGCATCGTTCTTATAGAATAAAATGTATTAATTTCAAAAAGAAAAGAGGATTAAAGAAAAGGTAAAAGTAGCATAGAATTCAATAGCTTGAAAAAGAAAAAAAAAAACAAGAATGTTTTTCCAAGTATTATGTGTCCCTACTATGAAAGACTATGTATAAAAGTTATCTAGTTGAAAATAAAAAAACATTTTCATTTTTGCCCTGTGAATAAGTATGGCATCTCTATTAATCTGAGTCATTTAATTGGATTTTTTTTTTTTTTTTTGCTAGTATCTTCAAAATAGAAAGCATGTTCCTATCATGAATTAGTCAGTCACCAGGTCGAGTTCCAATGTTTTCTCTTGAGTATTTTCCGCTTGTCACGTTATGTTGGCTGTTTGGCTTCAACATCACTAAAAGTCAGCTAAAAGAGGAGTCTTTGTGGTCAAAAGAAACCACAAATAGAGGAAAGTACGTCAATATACTCTTTTAAAAACACTTCCATTTGGTAGGTTTTTAAGCAATATTGTATGTTCTTCGTTGGCAGGAAGCAGCAACTGCTCTACTGTGCAGTAACAGAAAAGGTCTGTGCAGTTGCTCCTGGAAAGATCTTTTTCATCCTATTAAACCTCACTGCTCTTTTGAGATTCTCTTTCAGTGGAATTTATGGATGTAATTGCACATCTAAGACTACTTAGAAAATAAACTTCTCTTGATTATAATATTTAAAGTCTTTTTTGGTTCATCCTTCCCTGACTATGTTTTACATCCTAGCCTATGACAGCAGGACCAATACCGATTTTTCTTGCTCTGTATTTCTTGTTTGACTGTTTCTCTTGTTTTATCATTTAATCCTTTCCAAGATTTGTTAATGGCATAAAACACACCACAAACACAGGTGTAACCCTAAATACCAAGGCATAAATCATACACCTAAAATTTCTTATATATTAAATGGACAGAAAAACAAATTTTTGGTCCACTACACTCTCCACAACAAGACTAAAAAATTAGAGAAATGAGTTGATAGTTTCATATAAAATAGCAACTGTCACCTCCCCGGGTTTTCAGTGCTATGCTGTTTCTATAATCATTAACTCTCAACCACCTCCCCACCTATTAATATATATTTTTTTAATTTTATATATCAGAGAAACATTTTTAGTCACTATTATATCAATTTGTGTGAAAAATATTTAAAAAGTGTATAATAGAGAAACCTTCATTATACTCCATATGCATGTTTATAAAAATCTACTAGCAGGATAAAACATTTATATCATCCATGGTTTCAATCTGAAATATCTTCAATGACTTACTGTCCTCCCAATGAGGCCGCATTTCAAAAAGTGTCCTTCATCAGGGGATGTTGTTATTTATTGGACTATCTAAGACCTCACTATTATTATTACCTACCAGTGTAGGTAATAATAATGCCTGAACAACAGACCTAAAAACAAAGGGTTTCAATAAAGTCTTCAAAGGTCTAACTAGATAAAATTTAGAATAACCTGATCTTGACACAGTTCTGATCTTGGGCAACACAGATAAATCAGAATTAACTATAATCCCTAAGCTCTTGACCTGGCTAACTGTGGGAATCACTGAGCTATGAAAAAGAAAGGAGTCAAGCATAGGGTATATCACACATTTCTGAACTACCATGAAACAGGTTTTCTGAACATTCAAAGCTAATCTATTATGAGTTAACCATATCTTAATTGCAGAAAGGCAAATAGAAACATTTTCATTTCAGCCCAACTGCTTTCCTCTAGAATGTAAAACTGAATACCATCCGTGTAGAGCCAGTATCCCACAGTCGGGTTTGAGAGTACCTTGCAAAGCGGCACTAAGTACAGATTTAAAAAAGTAGCAGAAAGAGCCGAACCCTGTGGGACACCAATCTCTAGGAAATGAAAACTTGAGTGCTCCCCAGCAATGGACACTCTAAAGTGTCCATTGCTGGGGAGCAATGGACACTTTAGAGTGTCCATTGCTGGGGATGGGTAGGAAGTAAACCAATCCAATACTTTCCCATCTATACCAACTTCTCTAAGGTGAAATAGCAAAAATGGAATGATTCATAATATCACATGTTGCAGCAATGTCTAAACAAACCAAAACAAAACGTTGACTCTTGCCAAAATCCTTCCTGAAGGTATCAAAACAAAACATTAGCAGAATCTCCGTGCTCAAAGACTTCCAGAAACCAAACTGAAATTGGTCCAGAATTTGATTCTCTTCAATAATACAGCAGATTCAATGATTTTAGCAAGAAATGAAAGGGCAGAAATGGGTCTATAATTAGCTAAATCATTGGGATCTAGCTCATGTTTCTTCAGCAATGGCCGCATAGCAGACTTAAAGTAATATCCAATTTTCCTTCCTCCAATGAAAACTTAGCAATTTTAGTCAAAATCGGAGCAATAATATCTTTCAAACATTTTAAGGTAGCAGTTTGTCTCGGGTTCAGTAAGCACGGAGCAGCATTCATAGTACCAACTATCTGTAAAACCTCTGAATTTGACACCGATTGGAATCCCTCTCAAACCGTATCAGAATTAAAAGGTTGGGATAGAAACCAATCAGGTGAGCCCACAAAAGAAGAGCAGATCAGAGAAACTATGATTTTAAAGAAATCTACAAAATGCTCATATAGCTGATCTCTCTCACAGGGTTGGATCACTAGTGATTTCACAATATAAAAAAAATTATTTTGGATTGTAATTCACAGCCTCAAGCTATGCATAAATAAACTTTTTCTTAGTAGTCTCACAAGAATTCCAATAAAACTCTAATTGAGTCAATTGATATCATCATGACATTATCGCCAACGTCTTTCCAAACCTTACGCAATTTCATCAACTCAGGAGTAAACTCTTGGCACTTCTGATACTTTTTCTCTGTACCAATTTGCATGGGGCCACTGAATCAATACTAGACATCCTCACCTGCTCCCAGTACTTAGCTTCTGAATGAGTAGTAAAATCTAATGACAATAAAGTAGATTCCAATACCTCTCTTAAAAGATCTAAATTAATCCATGGACTTCTAAAAACAGAAGGTCTCTCATGTCCAGTGGTCAATAGCATTCAGGAATTTGAGTAAACAAAGGATAGTAAAACGTAGTCTGACCAGATTACTTCTACTGCACGGATCCTAATAGAAGAGGGACTACAAACCGAATTACTAACAAAAAGCAGATCTAGAGTGTGACCCGCCTGGTGAGTAGGGCCTAGAACAATCTGATTCCAACCCAGCATTTCCATAATATCCAGAAATGTAATGATGATCCATTTACATGGCAATCTGTAGTGTCTTCTACATATTCTATGCATAAATCACATTTAAAAAAAAACAATCTTCTTACAGCAATAAATTAGAGAAAAGGATAAAACAGTTTCTTTATGGAGGGGACAATAATCAAACTCCCAAAAGAATTTTCCTTTGGCTATCTGGGTTGGAAGGAATCTCACCAGTACATTACTTGAACTTGTAGTGAAGCAGGTGGAAAATTAATGTTGAAAAACATGCATGGTGGTTTCCTTCCCCAACCTAACCCTTTCCACTTTTCAACATAGGGAAAAGTACACATGTTGTGAAACATACATTGACCCAGAATAAGGGCAGATGGGAAATATTCAGTTTAACACTGGTAAAGAGGCATTTATTCATGAAAAATCGTTAGAATATTGCTTCCAGGAAAAGAATTTTCAATTTCCCCAAGGGGGTTGCAGACCCCAAGTATAAACTTTGGATTATTGTCTCCCAGGGAAGGTAATTTTAATACAATCCATGTAATTTAACTTAATGCATTGCCAAAGTACATAAGTTATGCCAATTTAAAAAAACCCCACTTATGTGCATAAGTTTGCTTTTAAAACTATGCCTATGAATGCACACAAACTCACCCCCACACCATTATGCATGCTGTTTGCAGGAGGTAGCTTGTGCGGATTAATTCAAAACTGTTCTAAAAGCCTATATGTAAATTCTAACTCCACCACGATGTTGCCTCCAGAATGCCTTTTTTTGTGTGTGCTTAAAAGTAGATGTGAAATGTTATGCTCATACTTGTATGCACACAATCCCCTCTAGGTGAGTGCAAAGCTTTTTTTTTTTATCATTTTGTTGTTTGCTTTTTTTCATTTCCTTTTGTTTTTTAGGGTTTTTTTCTGTTTCATTTCATTTTGTTTTTATTTATTAATTTAAAAACATTTCTAAACTGTACCCAATCCCCGGTGTCAAAAATATCGATTGCCCAAAGTGGTGTGCTGAATACAAACTCTCCAACACCAACAATCCAAATAGAAAATTAAACTAAAAAAAAAAAACTAAACCAGACATTTATAATACAACAGTGCAACCTAAAACCTAAAAGTGTGCCACCAAAATTACAAAAAGCTGCCCTGGGCTTCCTCTTATCTCCTCACAGGCCATTTGATCCCCCCCCTGGTATCTCACGTCTCTGTAGTTTGCCCCACTGATTCCATGCAGAAAAATTACATCAGCTGACCCGAGGCCAGAGCCATTTTCAAAATGGTAATAACTTTGGGTCGGCCAGTGGAATTTTGCTGTACAGAGCTGGCAGTGCAGGAGTGACGAGGGATCGCTCTTGTCCCTTTTACAGATTGTGGATGGGGTAAGATGCTGAGGAGGAGGGGGTGGGGGCTGCAAGAAAGGAGAAGACCACTGGAAGGGAAAGAGGAAAAGGCCCAGAGTAATTTTTTGTTGTTGTTTAATGTTTAAGTTGAAATGTAATGAGAGTCAATATACTGCCATTCATTGAGGAAAAATCATGCCAGCTTACAATTTAAATCATAAATCAAAATGAAATGAAAACAAAACAAAACAAAACATTTTAAAAATGAAATAAAATGAAATTATGAAGGACTTGAACAAGTTAATGTAAATCAGTTATTTACTCTCTCAGATAATAGAAGGACCAGGGGGCACTCCATGAACTTAGCAAGTAGCTCATTTAAACCAAATAAAAGAGAATTATTTTTCACTCAGCGCATAGTTAAGCTCTGGAATTCATTGCCAGATGATGTGCTTACAGCAGTTAGTGTAACTGGGTTTAAAAAAAGGTTTGGATAAGCTCCTAGAAGTTAAATCCATAAACTGATATTATGGTAATTAATAAGCAGTAGTAGCTTGTGATCTATCTAATATTTGGGTACTTGCCAGGTACATGTGACTTGGATTGGCCACTGTAGGAGACAGGATGCTGGGCTTGATAGACCCTTAGTCTGACCCAGTATGGCATTTCTTATGTTCTTATGTTCTAAACAGGACATTTAGCTAAAATTTTCTATTTCACTTCCAACGAAAGCACATCTTTAGCCCCTATGCATTTTTGTAGCAAGACATTTACCTGCATAAAGCCACGTTTTATGGGCATTACCCAGGGAAGATATTTTTATAACTGTGCAGGTAGTGGTGAAGTCTGTGTGTATCTTGCACATATACACTATACTCTGAATTTCCCAGCAAACTTAGGGGGTCATTTTCCAAAGGTATCGCACGCGAAAAGGGACTTTTCGCGTGCAATATCTAAATCGGGCGGAGTCTGCACTGGAAGGGGAGGAGTCGGGGCGGCCTCAAGGCGGACTCCGCGACGACTTCACTGACGACGAAAAGGTAGGACACCTTCTCGCTGCCAGCAGCACGCCCAATAGCGCCACCTTTCACGGTGGCGCTATTGGGTGCGAAAGCCGGCAGTGATCGCACCACGGAGGTGCGATCGCTGCTGGCTTTTGCAGGCCCACCCTCCGCCCCCCTATCACTGCCGGATTTTCTAAGGTCTGCGACCTTAGAAAATCCAGGCCTTAGGCACATAAGTTTGCATTGAAAATGTCCTCGTAGATGAGCTGGAACTCACACAGAGTTAATTACACTTGCTCTATCAAGAGTGTAACTTGTGTGGGTGAATTTATGTGCACACTTTTTAAAATGGAAAGTTTGCATGTTAATTCTCAACTCCATCTCTTAGGACAACACTTCTTAATTCATGCAATAGTGTGCACAAAACCTGGTTACTTTATGTGCACTGGACTTTCGACAAATTTATAACTGATTTTATGCATATACATGGCTTTGAAAATTCAGCTTTAATTGTCTAAATGACACTATACTCCCTGTGTGTACATGTGTGTGTGTATACGGTGTGACGGACCCCCCCCCCCCTCCCCCCTATTACATCACTATTAAGGCCTAGGTATTGATATATTCAGAAAACAGTCTACAGTAAGTTAGAAATATGGGAGGTTCCATTCAAATGCAGCCCCTCCCATTGAGGGCGCTGGGATGGTTCGCCTCCTGAGAATTAACAAAAGCAACTTAAAAGAGTGAGCTTTGGGGACAGTGCAGCGTTGAGTTGGAGCTAGGAGGAAGTGAGGAACATTTTCATAAATTATTTTCTCAAAGCCCAGTCAGAGGAGCCAGGCAAGTCCTGCTTGGTGGTCCTGACTAGTGTCGGAAGAAATATCCTTTTCCAGTCCACTCACTGGCTGGTTAGGATTTTCCCTATGGGTTGTTTTTGGGGTTTTTGCAATTTTCGTGGTAGAAGCCTTGTGAGACATCTGGGCCTTCTTGGACTCAGAGGTTGGGGAACATCTGCCCCTGAAGTGGTGGTGGCCCACTGCAAAGAACAACTCTTGTGTTAATTTCAGTTTTTTGGGACTCAGAGCCCTTTTGTTAGAAGATCGGGGAGGAAGAGTTTTGCTGCCTCTTCTTTCTGCCCTGGTAGGGAACATCAAAAGCTGTATGTTCCAGGATCCCTTCCCAACTTGGGATCTGTGAAGTGAGTGAGATCAAGAAGGACTGAGGAAATTGTAATACTAAATTTGAGTTATATTTGAGGACACACACACACACACACCCTCCTTCAAGGTCTTCGCCTGGGGAATAGAGATAATTGAGAATCCTGTGCAAAGACTGGGTAATATATTTTTGGTCAGTTGGAAGGGTTGTTTTCTTCCCAACAAAGAGATTCCTGACCACCTTGCTCCTGGACCCATATAAAGAGACCCTTGCAGAGACAGAATGAGAAAGAACTATAGCAGTCAACTGTGGAGACTAAAGGAATTAATTTGAACTTTATTATTTTCCAGCTAATTGACCATCAGTAAAGATATTGATTTTGGACACTCAACCCAAGTCTCCTGTCTCTTATTTCTGGTGCTCACAGCAGTTACAGTGTTGAGAAAAGAATATTCCTTCCACAGGGAACAGAAAGGACAAAACAAGAAAACCTGGCTATTCAAGCAGGCTTACTCCTAACACCCACCCATGCTGTCATCCTGCCCACCAAGCACGAGTCACTTTATAAAAGCCATTATACTCACTCTCCTATACACCAATAGTATTGTTCCACTTATGTTTAGAAAATGCTAATAGTTATTTCTATGTTATTTCTTTCTTTGACTTTTCTCCTACCTCTTGCAACTCTGTTGTTTTTGAAACCTTGAGATGTTTTAAACTCGAGATGTTTAAATTTAGATGTAATTTCTTTTTGGACACCTTTGTTTGTTCCTTCTCAGTTCTCGGTAAACCGATGTGTTGTGCGAACGAACGTCGGTATAAAAAATAAAGAAAGAAAGAATGTGTAAAAAGGTCACCACTGTCACATTAAGCCCTGGAAGTATATCTTCTCCCTATCTACAAAGGATCTGGCTCCGGGAGTAAGAGGGAATGTGAAAGAGCTAGTTGGTGAGAGGTTCTAGCCCAAAAAGAAAACCAAATTCTTTTATGGACCTCCCACCCATGCAGGATAGGCACACCAAGGTGGGGTTGCAACAGTATTTATATACTGGAATATACTTTGATGGGTTACTTAATAAAAGAGATTATGTCTGAATAACTAATTTAATTTAAACATTTATATTTTGCTTTTCAAAGTCAAACAACCCAATCTATCCAATCAAAGATTACAACTAATCAAACACAATTAATAAATAAGCAAAACATAGATTATAAAAGATCAAACAAAATTAAAAACCATTATGAAATATATCATACCATACATGCTTAAAACCATGACATCTACATCAGCCTTTAAATTCCTCCTCAAATAAAAGCATAAAGCAAAAAACAATAAGCCATATCAGCATACTCTCATCTATCCCCCAATCTACACACTACCCTCAGCCTTTAACTGCATCAATCATCCTGGCCTAACATTACACCAAACCCCTCAATCGCCCTAACCAAGAGAACACAAAGGAACCATCCTTTACCAACTCAACTGATCAAGCAGCCAAGTTTTTAATTTTTGGTAAAAAGCCATCATCTATTCAGCAATTCTCTTTCTTTCTTTGCAAGCTGAGATGCAAGCTATGACTAGGTCTTGCAAGAAAAAAATAAAACATGGAGCAATGTAACTTTATACCTTCTCCAGCATTTTGGTTCCCAGCATTCTTTGACTTCATCAGTTAAGCAATATCTAAAATATTTACAGCATCTACTAAAGAAAGAAATCATAGTGGGTTTTATAATCTTGTTTGCTCATGAAATACAACATTAAAAAGAGGTGGGGGGATGTAAGAGATGGAAAGATTTGAGTCTATTAATATTTCTCTTCCTCCTTAGAAAATTGCAAGCATACAGTATAATAGGGGTGTGCATTCGGATTGACCGCATTAGTAAAACGCAACTCATATTTTTTTTTTACTTAAAAAATTGATTCGACATAAACGATCGGATTTCCCACATATCGAACATAGATATGTTCGATATGTGGGAAATCGCGATTGTTGAGCCAAAATAAAATATAAACCCCCTCACCCTCCTTAATCCCCCCCCCCCGACTTACCACAACTCCCTGGTGATGGAGCGAGGAGTGAGGACGCCATTTCTGCAATCCTTGGCGAGAAGCATGTGACGTCGGCGGCACGTCGAGTGACACCGGCGTCACGTGATTCCCGGCTCGTTCGCGCCGGACGGCTCGTTCGGCCCAAAAAGAACTTTTGGCCAGCTTGGGGGGGTCAGGAGGGGGTCACTCGACGTGCCACCGACGTCACATGCTTCTCGCCAAGGATTGCAGAAATGACGTCCTCACTCCTCGCTCGATCACCAGGGAGTTGTGGTAAGTCTGGGGGGGGGATTAAGGAGGGTGAGGGGGTTTAAATTTTTTTTTTGCACATATGTACATATACCCAACTCATTGGATTTTTTTTATGTCCATATTGGCCGCAAGTGGGACCCCCTTTCGGACATAAAAAATATGAACATAAAAGTTTGCTCTGCACATCCCTACAGTATAATACTGAAAAATGCACTTGAGCAGGACCAAGCTATGACATTTGTATCTCTTAGAGAAAAAAGGAGTATTAGGAGAACAGTGCTCAACTTTTTGTTTGGCACAGTGACAAGAAGAGTAATGTACTGCTGATGGTTCTCAAGTTGTGTCATCCAGGGACACTTCAGAGGTCAGTCTTGTCAGGCATGGAGGTCAACCTCCTAGGAGAGCAGCACCCTCGCCTAGAACATGGAAATTTGGAAGCACATTACTATAATCTGTGGTTGTAGTTTCCAGCTCTGCCAGCAATGCTGGGAAGCAGACCACAGCCTCTGGAGGGGGAAAGAACCTTTATTGTAATACGATAAAACATTGACAGACAACCGTTCTTTTTTATGGTAAATTAAGGCCCTTGGTGCCTTTGAGTTAGCTTGTTTGCTTGTTCGTTGGGTTTATAATGGAAGTTTCCTGATGAGCCTGGAAAAGCTGAAAAATAGGCCAAGATTCCACCTCAACTTCACAGCCTCCACATATATCACTAAAACATCTGGCTTCATCATTAGTTCTGGTTTATAATAGTACAAATCTAGATACAGCCTCTGCAGCAAGGGGAAGCTGAGCTCCCTATTGTCAGTACAAAGAGATTCTTTATGACCACTACAAATATTTCTAACCCTCTGAACCAATTTGCACATGTCTCCAATCTGAAATCCAACTGGCAAGAGGAATGTGCATAAGACAGGTGGAGGAAGACCCGAGTCGTCCAGCCTCTACTGCCTTCATTCTTATGTGTTGAGACCCTGGGGGGAAGGGATGAAACAAAAGGGGGAACCCCCCTTCCCCCCCTAGCAATGCACCTTCTTCTCTCCATGCTGGTGGTGAAGAAGAAGGGATCAAGCCATGCCCACACACATCCCTTTCTCTTTGCTGGTGGGAAGAGGGGGACTCTTCCAGGTCCACAGACGTTCATCTCTCCATGCACGCAGAGAATGGATGGGAAGAGCACAGTAAGAGGACTATGTGCAGGCCAGAAGGAGTCTTTCCTTTCTCCCAGCACACTCTTGCCTTGATAGCAGGGGAAGGGATTTCTGATTACAGGAAATATGAGTCTATTCACAGAATTGATTTACTGCTCAGAATTTCCTTCAAGCCACTCTTTCCAGATCATATCCAAAGTATATTAATCTACTGCAGAGGACTCAGTCTCATATGAAGGAGAGTTTATCACATACCTTTCACAGAAATGCAGTGGCATTAGAATTCTGGGGGTTTCTTTCCGTGGGTACGTCCAAAATCAAGAACCTATCAATTTCTTGTGAAAGAGCTTTGTAATCATTTTGCGGTATTCTGGTTTCGTAGATCATAAATACGCTTTGTCTCTTGAACTATTCATGCCTGTTGCTCTGTGTATCTAAGTCAACATTTCCACAGAATCCTTTGTTACCCATAATTTTCCTAGGAAAGTTTTTTTTTTTTTTATAAAGAGACCACACAGAAAATAGTAAACAAAATAAATATACTATATAAGGAATACTAATTACAATTCAGCCTGCCTATTAAAAGGGTAAACAACTATCAATACCACACACTTGAAAAGCAGGGTAGCTAGTTAAACATGAATACCTGATGAGGCCCCAAAAGATCATGAAAGTCAGATATCAAATTGAGTCTAAGCCATTGATTCAGAAAGTAAATTGGGCAGACTTAAATGCTCTTTAGGGTTTTTATATGCCATCATATTCTATGCATCTATGCAGAAACAATTATTATGTTGGTCCATGGCAACATAGTAAATTACAGCAGTTAAAGACCAATTCACCCATCCAGTCTGTCTAGTTGCCTTCTTCTCTTGCTTTCTACCACTTTGGATAGATGAGTAGATAAATTCCCATACTTCAGCCAACACCAGCTCCCACCATCGCTGTTAGAATTGCCAACACGGGCTGCTCCATGCAGATTACACCAGCCTTCTTGGAAATTTCGGCAGCCATACCAATTATGTTAAGAATGTAACTAGGCTGCTGTGAGCTAGTTACCCCCATATTTTTGGAAGACTAATGCAGTGGCCTCACTACCAGACTCTCTGCCCATTGGCTTGTCTTCTCCTGTCTTTGGCTGTCAAAGGTTTTATCTGACTGAGCAAATACTACAGCCCCTCCTTTGTTTTTTTTTTTGTTGTTGTTTTTGTTTTTTTCACCAGTTCCTGCCCACTTACCCTTACTACTGTGCTGTGTGCCTGTTCCACGAAAGTTCAAATTCAACTTTGATTGCTGCCACCGGGTTATTCCAGGAACCTATGACTACCCTCAGAAAAGAAGTATTTTCTTGTGTTTCCCTAAAACCATCCCCTCCTTGTAATTTCATATCTTGAGCCTCTCCTCCTCCTCAAATTTCCTTGTCCTTCAAAAGATATCGCAGCCCCCAAAGCATTTGACATTTTCTAGTAGCAATATGGCAACCAAATATTCTAATCCATGGGTGACAAGTTCCTGTCTGGTGAGGTGAGATATACAATATATTCTTCACAACTTTAATATCGTGCCAGCCTACACTTTTATTTAAACAAAAATAGCACAAACTAAAGGGTTCCTGACAGAATTGTTCAACCTTTAATAAGGATGTACTAGCCTTCCCTCAGGGTTACTAAAAAAAATCCTTATCTGCATATAGTTCTGGTACCTGCCTCCTGCAGGAATCTCACACTCACAGCTCCAAGCTGAAATTGTCCATGGAAACTAACCTGGAGCTCTCAGCTCTCCCGTGCCCCCTGTTTATGATCCCTGGCCTCCCTAGACTAGGTTGGTACAGGCTCCTTGGCTCCACTCCCAGTCTCCTTTAGTGCTTTGCTTCCTCTGCCAGCAGTCCAGGCAGCAGATCTCCCTCAGCAAAATTGCTTATAATGATTAACGTCTTTGAGCTGCAGGGATCTAAGAGGGACTCTAGTCCTGCTCTCTTTCCCAAAGCCCCACCCCAGAAGAATGAGCCTTTGAGTTTGTATTAGTTCACACTGTTCCCTGGGGAAGCCATTTCAAACCTTAATCTAGTTGGCTCTCTGCCAACTTATTTGTTAGTGTAGGATACCGTGGATCACTTCACAATGACTGCTCTTGGATCTTCTTCCTCCTCTGTTTCTATCTCCATGATGCAGTCATTGATACATGCAGCATGCATACCATCTACTGGCTTTGTCTCTTCCTGCAGCAGCCTTTCCTGTATGGGAGTCTCAACGGGAATTAAAATGGTGAGGCTGTGCTGTCTCACTGGCAGTACTGCACGTTACCACGTAGAAGGGTTCGATTCCTGGCTCAGGTCTTCTGCTCCCCAGCTCTGCGAGAGCTGGTGAAGCTATGGAATCAGCATTCATCATATCTAGAGAGGCGGAAGTAACAGTGATCTTGCAATGGTGCCACCTAGTGACCGAATTTAGGGTTCATGATTGGAGGGTGCCAGTAGGAGCCGCAATGCATGATGCCAGGCTGAGGGCTGGCAATGACTGGACTAAAGTAAGTTGGGAGGGGATATAACATAGGGACAAAATCCTCAGGCAGATGAGAATGAAGGGCTCATGGCACCGAATCAGAGCACTGGTTCCAATTAAGCTGGAAGCCCAAAAGAAAAGAGGAAACCACTGGGTCAAAAAAAAAAAAAAGAGAAAACTACAGAGGGTCAAACCTGTTCTTAAGGAGAGACAGTCACAGATATCCTGAGGCTCATCCTATACTTAGTATGTGGTGATTTTTCTGTCTCTCTCTGCATCAAATGCAAAACAATTGCCGCATTTGTGGGTAACCTACAGGCCAGGAGACATTTCAATTTGATTTGTATAGGAAAAAGCTTTTCATTGATGGCTTTTTATAGCCACTAATCGTATTTTGCTAACCTGTGCCCTTGAGAATTTACAAATCTTTTAGGAAATATGCTACATCCTCAAGAGCCTTCCTCCAATTCAGGCAGGGACGTTTAATAGGGAAGTGAGCTACTGGGGAAAGTGAAACATGCTGCTTTCACTCTTAAGTTAAAGCTGTCCATCATCCCAATGGACCCCTTTTATTTTGCCATGTTTACCCTATGAGAAGTGTTACTTTCTCATTGTTTTCCATTTTATCAAGAACAATTTAGCTTTTTTTAAATTTTACTCTTCCAGCCACACCAGCATGTCCTTTGGTGACCACAAAAGAAAAATGTTTCTCTTACATTCTTTTTTTTTTTTAACTTGGGCAAAGTAAACTATCACTCCTTCTCCATGTGTCATGTATCGTCATAAGTGCAGTGACTCAGTCATAGGGGGCCTTTATTTAAACCATTTGTCCTGTGGTCAGTTTAAATTGAAGCCAGATCGGGATGCCCTCAGGAGTAGTGCTGGGACAAGTGAGAGTGAGAGAAGTTGGCACTAGGGCTGCCAAACCACACACAGCTCACATGACTTGGGCTGCCTCCTGGCGCCTCCATTTTATCCCCTTCCGATAGCACTTCAACCACTTGAACACCTGCACAAAGCCTTCCTCGGGATCTGCACTCCACTGGTCTACTGGAAAAGGATTCTGAAATCTTGACATTTTTAACATGATGGCAAAAGAAAGAAAAAAGAAAAGAAGTCCATTCGTAGAGGAAAGGTAGCACAAAGTGGGCCAGGGTGAAAGGATGAAAAGACGGATTGAGATGCTGGAAGACAAAGACAGAAGGCAAGGAAAGTTAATGGAAAAAGAAAACTAATATGATCCTATGGTGGAAGGCATACATAAGCTAGAGCTGAAAATACTTCTAGTATTGGAAAGACAGTCCACCAGCCCAATTCTTTTCTCCAAAGCCTCACATGAAATTGCATGTTAAAAGAAAACATGTATGCTTGTATTCTCTATATGTATTTTTTATCTCTCCCTTAATTAAGTAGTAAAAGAATGTTTTAATTAAAAAATAATATTGCACATCTCAAGCTCCAATTAAGACGTGTTCTGTTACATAACTCGTGGCATTATAGTTTGCTTAGTTGCATTTAAAAAAAACCCAGAAAACTTGGGATGTTATGAGCTGTGTAGCTAATTACTATTTACTCACACACTCTCTCTGTTCAGTATCTGAAATACTGATCTTCGCTATGCATTCACACAAGTCTATAATTTCAGCTGTGAGCAAAGGGAGCAAAAGTGAAACCTACCCACTTCTTGGAAGACTGATTTCAGGGAACAGGTGTCTTCTTGTGCTATTTCCTTAATGAGAATAAAGTACAGCTACAAAAGAATAGGAAAAGGAAGGAAGACCAAAAGAAAACTGAAAGTAGCCTAAAATGTATGCTTGAAATCCAGATTACATTCTTTCAGCTAAACTGTATACAGATTATACATACTCCTTGGGAGGAACGCTAGACAAAGACATGGGACTGTATAGAAGACATGGGATTCTAAAAATAAGGAATTCTTGAACAATGACCATATACACATTTGCAGAAAAACACTGATACTGTGCAGTATCCCCTATCTAGTGCACTAGCGCTAAAGGCATAGCTAAAGAATGGGCTACAATACTTTAAAACAATGAGAATGTGAGAGGCTAGCCCTATGCACTTTGAGAGACGTTCACTGAAACAGCATGCTGTAAAGCGCATGATTCAATTCTGGAGTAAGTACATAGGTGTTCATGCAACCGTTCTATGCAGGTGCTTAGCAGGAGGGTTGGATGTGCACTGCCAGAGATGTGAAACTCAGCTTATCATATTAGACAATGCAATGTTTTTGAGTATTTAAATCCCCTACCTGCGAATGGTACATGACAATCAAAAAGGGACTGATTGCAGTTCCATGGCTCAGAGCACAGCACTGTGTGTGTGCTGTGATGCAGGAAATCCAAGTTCAGATCCTTCTATCCATTGAAGCTGACTGGGTCTGGGCACACCACGGAAGGTGGTGCACTCAGGCCCAGGAAGGAGATAAGATGGTTACCTTTACTTCAGCATTCCTTGCTGGCCAATTAATGATACTGGTCTGATTGTGCCCCTCTAGCCCTCAAACCAACAAGGATCCCCTTGAGCCACCTGAGCATGCTGTCTGGGAAAAACATAGGGGCGGCGTGTGCTGGGGACAAGAAATGGCAAATAAATAAAAGGCCTTCCAGATTTTATGCTGAAGGAAAATGAATATCTATCCTGTCTAGTGTTATTTAGGTGCAGTATATTAGGACACTGCTGTTTTATAATTAAGCAATTGTTGCGTGCCCCGTCCGCGTCCGGCCCACGCACAGGCCAGCTCACCTCTCTGGCTCCTCTGTAGGTCCCAGGTCGGCCTCCCCAGCGGCAGCCATGAGCTCCTCCTGGCCTCTGCGTCCCGCGGCGGCAGTCACTGGGCCTTCCACTGCGCACCAGGCCTCACGCCAGAGTTCAGCGTCTTCCGTGGCGTTAGCCATGCCCCTCCACGCATGTGTGCAGACCGCCTGGCCTCTTGTAGGGCCAGGGGCGGCTCCTAGCTCCGCGGCGCACCCTGATTGAAGGAACTACTTAAGGAAGTTGCTGCCTGCACGTCCTTACCTTGGCAATTGGGTCGGCATTGTATTGTGTGCTAGATTGTCACTGCGTACTAAGCCTTGTTCCAGTCTCGTCCCAGCCTTGTTCCTGCATCCTACTGTTCCGGCGTCCCTCTGTTCCTGCATCTGTCCATCCATCTCCCAGGTAGTACCCTCGGACTGTCTCTCTGGTACTGACCTCGGCCTGTTCCTTGACTTCTCTGTCTGCTGCCTGCCTCCTGACCTCTGCCTGCCTTGTGACCTCATCTGACCTCCGGAACCTGACCTCTGCCTCATTGACTACTCCTCGGACTGACTCCCAGATTCTGACCTCTGCCTGATTGACCATGCCTCCTGATTCTGGCTCTGTCTCTTGCCTTGTCATCACCTACGCTTTTCTGGTCCTCCTTGCTCCATCAGACCTACAGCCTCGAGTCTGACTGCGCTCCCTTGCTGTCTGTGGGCATGCCTGTCTACCACCTATCCAGGAGGCCCACCTAAGTCCAAGCGGCCTGGGTCCCTACAGGCTCCACCCGGGGGGACCGTGGACTTCCAGTGGTGAAGCTCATCCTAGCCTCTGTCTCCTCCAGTGCTCCGCCCACTGGGCGCAGGTGCTTCCTGGTCCCTACCAGGGAACCGTTCTCCACTGCTCCAGGACAAGGGTCCGCCCCTGAGCGCAACAGCAATGAGTAAAACAGAATGCTGATTAAAGTATATTAAAGCATGACTTGGTTTGTGAACAAAGACTACACTAACAATGGTATAGACATATAGATCAGAACAACAGATTAAGACTTCAAGTAAATCTAGTCTGCCCATTTCTCCCTCCCTACAACAATATCGCAGACCCTACTTGAGTTCTCACTTTACTCTCACTTCCCTACTGCTTAGGATGACCTGTGCTTGTCCCATCCTTTCTTAAATGTATTCCATTACCAATTGTGCCCCTAACATTCACCATCCATTCTCTCAAGAAATGCTTCCTTGCATTACTCTTGAGTTTTCTCCCTTTGCAGTCTCATCTAATGTCCCCTTGATCTGGAACATCTTTTCTACAGAAAAGAAACATTCTTGATTTTGCACATTATGTCTTTCAAATATTTGAATTGTCTATGATATCCACCTTCTCCTTAAGTCTCACCTCATAGGGCTCGTTGTGAAGATTATGCACTATTTTGGTAGTCTTTCCCTAGATGTCTAAAGTCCAGTGATGGCCAACCTTTTGAGCTCAGTGTGTCAAAATTCATAAAAAAACCGAGCATAACTCGGGTGGTGTGTCACTTCTAGAAAAATCCATAATTGTGATATTTGTAGCTCTAATTAATAACAAAGTTATAATTTTAATATGTACTGTATTTATTAATAAAGCAAAAACAAATAATTCTTTACCTTACCTGCTTAGTGACTTTTTTGTTGCTGAATTTCATTGGCTAAATCTTCAATTAAAACACTCTCTCCGCCTCCACCCAAACTCTTACTCCCCTGGATTTTCTCATACACACTCATGCTCACTGGCTCCCTCACATACACACACACCCAGGCAGGCTCCCAGTCATTTTCACACCACTCCCGCTCCATCCTCCAGGCAGACACCAATTCATTCTCACACACACAGACCCCAGGCAGGCACCCATGCATTCACACACATACACCCCCAGGCAGAGTCCCATTCATACACATGCACACACTGAAGGCAGACCCCCCTCTCTTTTGCCAGCAACCTCAGAACCTCTCTCATTCCTCTGCTGCCACTGTCACTGCTGCCACATGGCTATTGGGGATGTTGCTATTCTTGCACATTCCCAAAGATTACATGTGCCAATCACTAAAAAGAATTTTTTTTTTACCTTTGCTGTCTGATCTTTGTTTTCTAATTGGTTGGTCACAGGCTTTTTTTTTTTCCACCTTCCCTTCCCTTCCCTTTCTTTTATTTATTTTTTTTTTTTTTTTTGCCAATTCCTTTTATATTGTCTTTTTTTCTGTTTCTTTTCTCTTCATCTTCTTCCCTCAAACACACAGTCAGGTTCTCATTCTCACATGCATTTCTCTCTCTCACACACAGGCTCTCACTGTCACATGCTGTCTCTCATACAATCATTCATACACACAGGCTCTCACTGGCACACGCTCTCTCTCATACAATCTTTCATACACACAGGCTCGCACTGGCACACGCTCTCGCTCATACAATCATTCATACACACAGGCTCTCACTGGCACACGCTCTCTCATACAATCATTCATACACACAGTCTCTCACTGGCACATGCTGTCTGACTCACACTCACAGGCTCTCTCTCACTCCCACATGCTGTCTTACTCAAGCACATGCAGTCTTTGCAAACATTCAGGTCCTCACACACAATCTCTCAACTCATCTCATACACGCGCGCACACACACACCCACCCACCCTCTACAGACCCTCAGCCTCTCTCTCACCTCTCGGCCTCCTCTTCGCGGGTCGCCGCAGGATGGGCTCTGCAGCGGCCCTGCTACCGGGCTTCTTCCTCTTCTCGGGCCGCTGCGACTTGGGATTCGCGGTGGCCCGTAAGCGCAAGCGATGCTCCTCTTCTGCACGCGCTGATGCTTCTCTCCTTCCTGCCCACGCGGCTCCGGCAACGTTTACTTCCGGGGCCGCACAGGAAGGAGGAGGAGCATCAGCGCGTTTAAACGCGTTTTCTTTGGGCTGTGGTGACGTGGGCCTGTCGCTGCGCTGCATGCGCCCGGGGGCATTGGGGGGATACTAAAAAAAACTAATTTTAAAGGGTTGGCGCAGCCGATTAAAAAAAAAAAAGGCTCGGCGCAGCCAATTAAAAAAAAAAAATTCGATAGTCCCGAAACACTATGCGTGTCAGCAAAAACGGCTCGGCGTGTCACCTCTGACACGCGTGTCATAGGTTAGCCATCACTGCTATAGTCTGTCAATCTTGACCTGGAGATATAGCCTCCAAAACTGGACCCAATGGTCCACATAAGGTTTCACCAATGATTTCTACAGATAAATAATAACCTACATTGCTATGCTCATTATAACTCTGACTATGAAAACTTCCATTCCAATGGCTTTTCCCACTGCATTGTCACATAGAAACATAGAAATGACGGCAGAAGAAGACCAAATGGTTCATCCAGTCTGCCCAGCAAGCTTTCACACTTTTTTTTTCATACTTTCTGTTACTCTTGTCCCTTTAAATAATTTTTTGGTTCTATTTCCCTTCCACCCCCGCCATCGTAGATAGCAGTGCTGGAACTGCATCTAAGTGAAGTATCCAGCTAATTGGTTTGGGGTAGTAACCGCAGTAATAAGCAAGCTACTCCCACGCTTGTTTACCCGGACTTTTTCAGTCCTTGTTGGTTGTTTGTATATAAATCCTCTTTTCTTCACCCCCTGCTGTTGAAGCAGTGAGCTGCGCTGGATATGTATTCTAAGTGAAGTATCAGGCTTGATTTGGGGTAGTAACCACCATAACAAGCAAGCTATTCCCACACTTATTTGTTTACCCAGACGATGTAATTCAGTCCTTGTAGGTAGATGTCTGAATATAAAACATCTTTTCTTCATTCCCCCTGCTGTTGAAGCAGAGAGCTATGCTGGATATGCATTGAAAGTGAAGTATCAGGCATTTTTGGTTTAGGGTAGTAACTGCCGTAACAAGCAAGCTACTCCCTGCTTTTATGTGGATGCAAAGCCTTTTTTCCACATTTCCTCTTGCAGTTGAAGCATAGAGCAATGTTGGAGTCGCATTAATCGTGTGTATGTTTATTGAATAAGGATATTCATCTCCAGGTAGTAGCCATCATTCCCACAAGCCACCCCCATGCCTCTTCTCTTCATTCACATCCTCTAGACTTTATGGATCCACAGTATTTATCCCACACTACTTAGCAATCTTGAGGTCATCAGATATAAGCAGTCCTATATTGCTCTCCTTAATGTTGGTCATCAGCATCTCACTCTAGTCCCCCAATGAAAGTTCTTGGAATTTCCTCATTCCCAATCATCTTCTTTGCTTCTGTATGTCTAATGAAGATCTTCAAAATGGAATACATCTGTAGGTGATATTTGGAGTTCTCAATATTTATTTATAGAGTTGGTATATCTGGAATATAGAATCATCGAAGGAGGTAGAAAACAACTTAAGAAGTCAGTCCAAACATTTGTTTCCAGTTAAAAGAGGTGGACCTTATGATCTTATGAGCCTTCTTCCAGAACCACTATAGTATAGAAAAGTATAATGCATTATATCTGATACTACTTTATGTTCTTATTGATTGTCAATGTTACTACTTTTGAAAGGTCACATATAGAGAGAAAGAAAGACAGACAGGACTGACCTACAGTGTGGTGTAATATAGTGAATACTAAAAGTAGGAGGCCAAAAAGGGATCACAGTCTGGTAGTGATAAAAGAAAACCAAGTGAAACATCTGACAAAGCGATTGTCAAAATTCTAATTGAAAAAAACAATGAAAAGTGTATAAGTGCAGGAAACATGACACTGTCTACTGTTTAGATGAAAATTGCTTAATATATATATATATATATTGTAACGGCTCACCGCCAGCGCTGCCCTGGGTGCTGGTCCTCTGCCTCTCCCGCAGGCGCTTCGTGAGTCCCTGATGTCCCTGGAGTCCGTCAGCTTCTCATAACTCCCTGGGTTCAGGTCTCAGCAGGCCCTGGGTTTGCTGGGCTTCCTGGTTCTCCTTGCACGGGGTTGGGGTGAAACAGCCCCCAATCCCTAAAGATAACACAGAGAGACAGTTTCTTCAAAGCATTTTATAAGGCAATAGAAGGACCTCTTACATTTATTCCTTCCCATCCCCTGCCTCCAGCAAGTCTTGGTGTCTCAAAACCTGGACAAATGACCCTGCCCCCAAGCACTCCCACTCCCTTACAACCGGTGCTTGCGCAGAGTTACCTTTCCAATCCCCGACATCTATATTTAAATACCAGACACTCCAGGCTCTCCCGAGCCCTTCTCCCCAACTTCCTTTAAGGTATAAGTTATACCTCTCCTGTTTCTGGCTACTCTGTATCCATGTGAGAGCTGGAGGATTCCTCTCCCCCAGAACCTACCTCGATCTCCTCCTCCTCCTGTCTCCCACAGCTAGCTTTTTCTGCCCATTGCCACCATGTAGGCACGCCCTCTTCCCCTAACTTATTGTTTATTGTAAACCGGATTGATTTGTATTGTATACAGGAATTCCAGTATATAAAAATTAAAAATAAATAAATAAATAAATAACTCCATCGGTTCACCTATGTCTGACTCGTTATTCTCTGAGTCTGCCAGCTGTTCGCCTTCAGGCTCTCCCCACGGGTCAGGTGGTGGTTCTAAGAACCTGGGATTTGTAGTTTTTCTCGTCCTCAACTGCGCCCTCTGCTGTCTGGCTCTGGTATTACCTGCCATCCTCTGTTGTCTTGTATGTTCCTGACCCCGGTAGTGCTGCACTGCATCACAATATATATATATATATATATATATATATATAAAATTGATCGGTCACCCTGTCATGTCTGTCTGTGGCCACAGTGAAAGGATGTCAGCGGTGCACTGAAGGCACTTTCGGGTGTTTCAGCTGCAGAGCTCAACAGAAAGGGGAACCCTTACCACCCCCTGCATCATTGTTTCATCTACACATTGAGACTTTGGAGCTCTGCCTGCCTCTGGGGTTCTGAACTTGGAACGTGAAGCATTTCTGAGAATGCAACCTTGGAGGTTCTAGATTCTAATTTCCTACTTAAGAACCTAAATGTAGCCTCTAGAACCTCCCTCCTGCACCTTAAGAACATGAGAACATGCCATACTGGGTCAGACCAAGGGTCCATCAAGCCCAGCATCCTGTTTCCAACAGTGGCCAATCCAGGCCATAAGAACCTGACAAGTACCCAAAATCTAAGTCTATTCCATGTTACCGTTGCTAGTAATAGCGGTGGTTATTATCTAAGTCAACTTAATTAATAGCAGGTAATGGACGTCTCGTCCAAGAACTTATCCAATCCTTTTATAAACACAGCTATACTAACAACACTAACCACATCCTCTGGCAACAAATTCCAGAGTTTAATTGTGCATTGAGTAGGGATGTGAATCGGGCTTTGGACGATTGAAAATATCGTACACTATTTTCAAAATCGTCAGAAATCGGGGGCTCCCCCAAAATGATAGGAAAACCCCACAAAATTGTTTGTGGGGGTTCTCTTATCATTTTGGGGGAGGGCGGGAAAAACGGCACACAAAAATAACCCCTAAACCCACCCTGACCCTTTAAAACTAATCCCTTAGCTTCCCCCACCCTCCCGACCCCCCAAAACACTTTTTACAAGTACCTGGTGGTCCAGTGGGGGTCCCGGGAGCAATCTCCTGCTCCTGGGCCGTCGGCTGCCACTAATCAAAATGGTGCAAATGGCCCTTTGCCCTTACCATGTGACAGGGTATCCGTGCCATTGGCCGGCCCCTGTCACATGGTGGGAGACTGGATGGCCAGTGCCATCTTTAAAAATGGCACGGGCCATCCAGTGCTCCTTCCATGTGACAGGGGCCGGCCAATGACACAGATACCCTGTCACATGGTAAGGGCAAAGGCCATCGGTGCCATTTTTATTAGTGGCAGCCGTCGGCCCGAGAGCAGGAGATCGCTCTCGGGACCCCCAGTGGACCACCAGGTACCTGTAAAATGTTTTTTGGGAGGGTGGGGGAAGCTAAGGGATTAGTTTTAAAGGGTCGGGGTGGGTTTTTTGTTTATCGGCTCGGGCGCAGCCGATAAACAAAACCGCGATCGGGCTGGACAAAAAAAAAACACGATGTGAATCAGAACCGGAATCAGAACAGATTCCGGTTCCGATTCACATCTCTAGCGTTGAGTGAAAAAGAACTTTCTCCAATTAGTTTTAAATGTGCCACATGCTAACTTCATGGAGTGCCCCCTAGTCTTTCTATTATCCGAAAGAGTAAAAAAACGATTCACATCTACCCGTTCTAGACCTCTATCATATCCCCCCTCAGCCGTCTCTTCTCCAAGCTGAAAAGTCCTAAACTCTTTAGTCTTTCCTCATAGGGGAGCTGTTCCATTCCCTTTATCATTTTGGTAGCCCTTCTCTGTACCTTCTCCATCGCAATTATATCTTTTTTGAGATGCGGCAACCAGAATTGTACACAATATTCAAGGTGCGGTCTCACCATGGAGCGATACAGAGGCATTATGACATTTTCCGTTTTATTCATTATTCCCTTTCTAATAATTCCCAACATTCTATTTGCTTTTTTGACTGCTGCAGCACACTGAACTGGTGATTTCAATGTGTTATCCACTAGAGATGTGAATCGGAACCGGAATCGGTTCGGATTCCGGTTCAGATTCACATGTGGGTTTTTTCCCATCGGGCCCGATTGCGTTTTGTTTATTGGCTGCCCAGCCGATAAACAAAAAACCCACCCTGACTCTTTCAAAGTAACCCCTTAGCTTCCCCCACCCTCCCAACCCCCCCAAAACCTTTTTACAGGTACCTGGTGGTCCAGTGGGGGTCCCGGGAGCGATCTCCCGCCCCGGGCCGTCCTCCGGCTACCGGGACATCCTTTGCCCTTACCCTGTGACAGGGTATCCGTGCCATTGGCCGGATCCTGTCACATGGTAGGAGCACTGGATGGCCGACACCATCTTGTGCTCCTGCCATGGGACAGGGGCTGACCAATGGCACCGGTAGCCCCGGTGACATAGTAAGGGCAAGGCTATCGGCGCCATTTTGGTTCCTGGCACCCGACGGCACGAGTGCAGGAGATCGCTCCCAGACCCCCGCTGGACCCCCAGGGACTTTTGGCCAGCTTGGGGGGGCCTCCTGACCCCCACAAGACTTGCCAAAAGTCCAGCGGGGGTCCGGGAGCGACCTCTGCACTCGGGCCGTATTGCCAGTATTCAAAATGGTGCCGGCGCTAGCCTTTGCCCTCATATGTCACATAGTGAGGGCAAAGGAAGCGCCGGCGCCATTTTGAATACTGGCAATACGGCCCGAGTGCAGGAGGTCACTCCCGGACCCCTGCTGGACTTTTGGCAAGTCTTCTGGGGGTCAGGAGGCCCCCCAAGCTGGCCAAAAGTCCCTGGGGGTCCAGCGGGGGTCCGGGAGCGATCTCCTGCACTCGTGCCGTCGGGTGCCAGGAACCAAAATGGCGCCGATAGCCTTGCCCTTCCTATGTCACAGGGGCTACCGGTGCCATTGGTCAGCCCCTGTCACATGGCAGGAGCACAAGATGGTGCCGGCCATCCAGTGCTCCTACCATGTGACAGGATCCGGCCAATGGCACGGATACCCTATCACAAGGTAAGGGCAAAGGACGGCCCGGTAGCCGGAGGACGGCCCGGAGCAGGAGATCGCTCCCGGGACCCCCACGGGACCACCAGGTACCTGTAAAAAGGTTTTGGGGGGGGAAGCTAAGGGGTTACTTTTAAAGGGTCGGAGTGGGTTTAGGGGTTATTTTTCTGTGCCGTTTTTCCCGCCCTCCCCTAAAACGATAAGGGAAGCCCCACGATCAAAATCGTGAGGTTTTCCTATTGTTTTGGGAGAGCCCCCGATTTCTGACGATTTTGAAAATATCGACGATATTTTCAATCGTCCGAAGCCCGATTCACATCCCTATTATCCACTATGACTCCTAGATCTCTTTCTTGGGTAGTAGCACCTAACATGGAACCTAACATTGTGTAACTATAGCATGGGTTATTTTTCCCTATATGCATCACCTTGCCCTTGTCCACATTAAATTTCATCTGCCATTTAGATGCCCAATTTTCCAGCCTCACAAGGTCTTCCTGCAATTTATCACAATCTGCTTGTGATTTAACTACTCTGAACAATTTTGTATCATCTGCAAATTTCATTACCTTACTCGTCGTATTTCTTTCCAGATCATTTATAAATATATTGAAAAGTAAGGGTCCTAGTACAAATCCCTGAGGCACTCCACTGTCCACTCCCTTCCACTGAGAAAATTGTCCATTTAATCCTACTCTCTGTTTCCTGTCTTTTAGCCAGTTTGTAATCCACGAAAGGACATTGCCACCTATCCCATGACTTTTTACTTTTCCTAAAAGCCTCTCATGAGGAACTTTGTCAAATGCCTTCTGAAAATCCAAGTACACTACATCTACCGGTTCACCTTTATCCACATGTTTATTAACTCCTTCAAAAAAGTGAAGCAGATTTGTGAAGCAAGACTTGCCTTGGGTAAAGCATGCTGACTTTGTTCCATTAAACCATGTCTTTCTATATGTTCTGTGATTTTGATGTTTAAAACACTTTATTTTTCCTGGCACTGAAGTCAGGCTAACCAGTCTGTAATTTCCCTGATCTCCACTTGAGCCCTTTTTAAATATGAGGGTTACATTAGCTATCCTCCAGTCTTCAGGTACAATGGATGATTTTAATGATAGGTTACAAATTTTTACTAATAGGTATGAAATTTCATTTTTTAGTTCCTTCAGAACTCTGGGGTGTATACCATCTGGTCCAGGTGATTTACTACTCTTCAGTTTATCAATCACGTCTACCACATCTTCTAGGTTCACCGTGATTTGGTTCAGTCCATCTGAATCATTACCCATGAAAACCTTCTCCAGTACAGGTACCTCCCCAACATCCTCTTCAGTAAACACCGAAGAAAAGAAATCATTTAATCTTTCCGCAATGGCCTTATCTTCTCTAAGTGCCCCTTTAACCCCCTCGATCATCTAACGGTCCAACTGACTCCCTCACAGGCTTTCTGCTTCGGATGTATTTAAAAAAATTTTTACTGTGAGTTTTTGCCTCTATGGCCAACTTCTTTTCAAATTCTCTCTTAGCTTGTCTTATCAATTTCTTACTGCTGACTCCGCCCCCAGCCCTGCACCAGACAGCCCTCTCCCCGCCCCTTTTTGCAAGCCCCGGGACTGACGCACGCCATGTGGCCTTTTTTAAATAGGACCGGCGCATGTAACCTTTTTAAAAGCTGGCCCATTGTGAGTGCCCACCCAGTGCTTTATGATAGTCATTCAAAAATTTCTGGGTTCTCTTTTTGGATTACTTGTGAGATTTTCTATATAATTGTTGAATTGTTGAACTATTTGGTTTCTTATCTATTTGGTATTGTTACACAAGAGTTCAAGGCAACTTTGGCTATAAACATGTCTTTTGTCCATCGGCATTCAGAACTCTTTCAAAACAGATGGAAATCACTTAATCTTCGTTTCCTGAATTTTTCACATTCTTCTTTGATAGGTACGAATGAGCTTATCTTAAATTATATAAAAATGTTCTGGGTTTATCTGATGAGTAGGTGCCTATTTTTACTAAGTTATTTTACATTTCTGTTAAGGGAAAAAGAGATTCTGATTCTAATGCAAATCCATTTCATTTTCTCCTCTTTGCTTAACTGATTTTTTACAACAGACAGATGATGTGATAAATGAGGGTGTATTTTGCTGGTGTCACTTTCTTCTCTTGATCAAAAGAATCTCATAATGAGATTATATTTTTCCAATAAAGATGCTCTCTTTATGGGTCACAAAATCCAGATTTTTCCAGATGTCTACAAGCAGATGCTCTATATGTAAAAGATGACATAGAATCAAGCATGGTAAAAATCCTGCAGGAAACCAAATGCATTGTGGAATCCTAATGAACAGAAATTCCATGTGTGATGGGTAAGAAAACAGCAGTGGTGTATTCTACCGGTTACCTGGCCAAAATGAAGAAACAGACTGTGAAATGCTAGGTGAAATTTAAAAAGCAAATACATTTGGCAACACAATAATAATGGGAGATTTCAATTTCTCAGCAGGACATGCTAGAGAAATTAAGTTTCTAAATGCCATAAATGACAGCTTTATGGAGCAGCTAGTCCTAGAACTGATAAGAAGGGCAGTATTTTAGGTCTAGTCTTCAGTGGAACCCACGACCTAGTGCAAAGAGTTACTGTGGTAGGGCCGCTAAGTAGTAGCAATAATGCAATCGAATTTGACATCTTCACTGGAGGGAAGTCATTAAGGAACGTTATTGCTGTAGCATAGAACTTTAAAAAAGAGAGTCTATGATAGAATGAGGGAATTATTTAAAAAAAAAAACTAAAAGGAGCAGTTGCAAAGCTTAAAAGTTTGTATGACGAATGGCAATTGTTTAAAAATAACATTTTGGAAGCCCAGATAAAATGTTTTTTCTACATTTAAAAGGTTGAAGAGAGACCAAATGACTGCCAGCATGGCTTAACGGTGAGGAAAAGGAGGCAGTTAAAACTACAAGAGCATTTCTCCAAAAGTGGATTGTACACTCAAATGATAAAATAGGCAATAGCATAAGCACTGGCAAATTAGGTATAACACAGTTATAAGATAGGCCAAAAGAAAATTTGAGAAGAAGCTTGCCAGTGAAGCAAAAACTACTAATGCAACTTTTTGAGTAAATCCAAAGTAAAAAGACTGTGAGGAAGTCAGATAGGCCACTAGATAACTGAGAAGGAAAAGGGGTACTCTGGGAGGAAAAGGAAATAGCAGACAAACTGAATGCCTTTGTCTTTACTGAGGAAGATGTTGGAAACACACCTATACCTGAAACATTCTTTAATGGCAGAGATTCTGAGCAACTAAAACAAATATCTGTGACAATGGAGGATGTAATAGATCCAAATGACAAACTAAAGAGTAACAAATCATTGTGTTAGGAATCTCCGTGCGGAGTTAACAATCTGTTAGGAAAGCTCTGTTTTAGAGCTGGGAGTTAGCAATCTGTTATAAATGGTTCTTAAAGAAGGAGGAGTCAGCGATCTTGTAGAGTCTCAGATATCATCTTGCTAAGGAGTAGCAATCTGTAATGAATCTGATATAGTTGTGGGTGGATCCCTGGGCCAGTGGCAGATGACCACGCCCCCGAGAGGATATCCCGAGAGGGACCACCGGCTAGGCTTGAGTATGGAGACAGACACACTTTAGTTCTTTTATTAAACAGGTTTTTGAAACCACCAGAGGTGGCAGTAGTGAGCTGATGTGCCCGGCAGGGCTGTAGTCCCTCAGGTACTGGAACAACGATCCAGGATGGCTGAGCTGTTGAGAAACTGTAGAAAGTGAGTAGGCAGAGTAGGCAGAGTTCATGAACAGAACTAGATGACAAAACTCACATAAGGTCTCAAGGAAGCTCAGGAGCTGGAAAGGTTTAGGCCCTCGAGGAGTGAATACCTGGTTCCAGGGAAAGCTCTGAGAGAGCGATGGTAACTCACAATTGTTTGTAGCAGCAATAGCTTCCAAGCAGTAGAGAATCTTCAGAGTGTCCAGGAACATGGGCCCTCGAGGAGCAAATACCGGTTCCTATCTGTAATCTGAAAGTAAAGAAAAAGAGCGAGGCCCCTGAGGAGCAGGTACCTCTGGTAAGTTAGAGGAGGCAGAGTAGCTTGGGAGGTGTAGCCGAAGCAATCCCCTTGCTAACTCAGTTAGATAGTGAAATAGAGACCTTTTAAATATTGGAAGCGGATGATGTCATCTCAGGGGGACGCCCCTGAGGTTCGCGCTCTTGCTAGTAATTCAATCAGAGCGCGCGCGCGCACGCCCTAGGTTTTCAGGCAACATGGCGGATCTGCAACGTCGAGCCGGTCCGGGGACGCCGGAGGGAGACGGCATGGAGACGCCGCGGCAGCCAGCCATCCATCAGACCCAGAGGGAGTCGCCACAGAGGTAAAGAGGGCGGAGTGAGGACGTCGAGCAGCGACGGTCGCAACACATTGGGACTGGATAACATCCATCCAAGAGTTCTAAAAGAACTAAAAGATGAAATTGCTAACCTGTTCTTAGTAATCTGTAACCAATCATTTAAAACAGTCACGATACCTGAAGACTGGCCAATGAAATGCCAATTTTTAAAAGGGCTTGTTGCAACCGTCGCTGCCCGACATCTCCACTCCGCCCACCTTGCCTCTTTGGCGACTCCCTCTTTGGTTGATGGAAGTTTGGCTGCTGCGGTGTCATCTTGCCGACCTTCTCCAGCATTCCTGGACCGGCTAGATGCTGCCTTCTGTCATGTTCTCCTGAGGCCTAAGGGCACGCGCGCGGTGTGGCCCCGACTCAAGTACCAGCTGTGGCGCAAACCTCAGGGGCGCCACAGCTGGTCTCTCGTCTTGCTAGCTAATCGAGTTAGCAAAGGTTACGTTAGGGTTACCTAGCTTCCTCCAGGTATCGCTGCGGATGGAATTCGCTCTCCGCTTACCTTGCTACTCTGCCTCCTCAGACTTTACCAGGGTACCCGCTCCTCAGGTCGCAGTCTGGAACTGGTACCCGCTCCTCGAGGGCCCAGGTTCCCAGACCTGCTACCAAATACAACTTCTGCCAGGAAGTCACCACTGCCTACAACACCAGAGAGTTTCCATCTCTCTCTCAGAGCTTTCCCTGGAACCGGGTACCCGCTCCTCGAGGGCCTACTTCATTCCAGCTCCTGGGCTGCTTCAAAAGACTATTTTGTGAGTGTTACCATAAAGGTTCTGTTCCTGAACTCTGCATACTCTGCCTACTCACTATCTCCAATTTCTCTACAGCTCAGCCATCCTGGGATCGCTGTTCCAGTGCCTGAGGGACTACAGCCCAGCTGGGCTCTTCCAGCTCACTACTGCCACCTCTGGTGGTTCACTAAAACAGTTTAATAAAAGAACTAGTGTGTGTCTGTCTCCCAACTAGGGGAAGAAAGGTTAGGGGAAAGGGTGGTCCCTCTCGGGATCTTCCCCCGTGGGCATGGTCATCTGCCACCGGCCCAAGGATCCACCCACAAATATCACAAATAATAAAAGGGCTCCAGGTTGATTCAGAAAACTATAGACTGGTGAGCCTAATATTGGTGCAGAGTGGGGTTTAAAAGAAGTTTGCACAAGTTTCTAGAGGAAAAATCCATAACACATTATTAGCCAAGTAAATTAAGGAACGCTTCCCCCTAACCTGACCTTGCCACCCTTTCCCCTAACCTTTCTTCCCCTTAGCCCTACTCTAACCCCCCCCCCCCCCCAAATTTTTTGTTTACCTTTTGCGCCTGCTGGCACATGATCCCAAGCACAGCAGCAAATGGCCGCTGTGCCTGGAGCCTCTAACCCTGCCCCCGCCCCACCCATGGACCGCCCCGCCCCACCCACGCCCCAACCCTGGACCACCCCTTTAGTAAAGCCTCGGGACTTGCACGCATCCCAGGGCTTTACGTGCATCGCCAGGCCTTTTGAAAATACAACAGTTCCTTTTTGCATGCGTTAGCTAAAAAGGGGTGGAGTCAGGGTGGCGTCTGCCCCAGAAGAGGAGAAGTCGGGGCGGACGCCGCGAAGACAGCGTGGATGGCAAAAAGGTAAGGAGCCTTTTCGCTGCCCATTTCATGCCCAATAGCACCACCTTTTATGATGGTGCTATTGGATGCGAAAGCCAGCAGCAATCGCACCGCAGAGATGTGATCGCTGCCAGCTTTCGCAGGCCCCCCCCCCCCGCCCCCCTGTACCACGCGATTCATGACGCCGTGGTATGTTAGTAACTCTAGGCCTAAGTTATAACTATATACAGTCTATTGCATAGGTAAGGGGGCGGAGAATAGCTATATAAAGGCGGTAAGTTATAGGGATGCATGAGGTATTAGGGCTAGATGTTGGAGAGGAGGGGTTAAGGAAAGGCCTGTTTGAACAGCCATGTTTTCAGGGGTTTTTTTAAGTTTTGTGTGCTGGGTTCTAGTCGTAACTCGGGGCATGGAGTTCCAGTTGGAGGGACCGGCAATTGATAGTGCTCGTTCCCTGGTGGAGTTGAGGTGTGTTAGTTTGGGTGCAGGAGTTGGTAGGGTCCCGTTGTTTGCAGATCTTGTTGCTCTTTTGGGTGTTTGGAAGTTGAAGGATGGGTTTGTCCAGTGTACATTTGGATTATGTATGATTTTGTGTATTGATGTTAGACTTTTAAAGAGGATTCTGAAGTGGATTGGGAGCCAGTGGATCTTTTAGGATGGGAGTAATATGTTCATTTTTTCGGGTGTTTGTGAGGACTCTGGCAGTGGCATTTTGAAGCATTTGGAGGGGTTTGGGTGTTGTGGTTGCGAGTCCCAGTAGTATAGGGTTGCAGTAGTCTATCTTGGAGAAGATTATTGCTTGAAGGACGGTACGGAAGTTGTTGAAATGTAGGAGGGGGTCTTAATTATTTTAGTATGTAGACTTTAAAGTAGCAGTCTTTTATCGTTGAATTAATTAATTTTTTAAAATTTAGTTCACTGTCCAAGATTACGCCTAGGTCTCTTACCTCTTGGGCGATGGGTTGTTTTGGGTGAAGGCAGTTGAGGTCAGTGATGGTCTTTTGACTTAGTTTGTGGCATATGATTAGGAATTCAGTTTTAGAGGTATTAAGGGCAAGGTTCAATTTGGTGAGTAATTTATTGATGGTATTGAGGTGGGTTTCCCACAGTTGGAGTGATTTAAGGATGGATTCAGTGATTGGGATTAGAATTTGGATATCATTTGCATAGATGAAGTGAGTGAGCCCTAGGTCAGATAGAAGTTTGCATATGGGAAGCATGTACATATTAAAGAGAGTAGATGAAAGGGATGAACCTTGGGGCACTCCTTGAGTGAGTTTGATTGGTTCAGTTTCGCTGTTGCCTATTTTAACTTTGTAGTATCTGTTATCTAGATATGAAATGAACCAACGTAGGGCCATCCAGTTAGACCAATTTCAGTTAGTCTGTCTATGAGAAACTTGTGGTTGATGGAATCAAAAGTTGCAGAAATAATCAGCATTGCTAGGATGTAGGATTGGTCATTATCTATACCTCTGATGATTGTGTTGGTGAGGAATATTAGTAGTGTTTCGGTGCTGACATTCTTGCAAAAGCCGAATTGGGATGGGTATAGGATATTGTGTCTTTCTAAGTGTTCGGTTAGTTGAGTGTTTACTACTTTTTCGAGCAGTTTAGCTAAAAAGGGGAGAATGGATATCGGCCTGTAGTTAGCTGGATCTGAGGGGTTTAAATGAAGTTTCTTTAAGATGGGTTTGACAATGGTTTTTTTTATTGATACCAGAACATTTCCAAGTGTTAGGGATGTGTTTATGGTTTCTGATAGTGGTTTGGCTAGTATGTTTGGTATAGTTTTCAGGGTTTTTATAGGGATAGCATCAGCTGGGTGTGCTGCAGGATTCATTCATTTTAAGATGGTTTCAATCTCTGAGGAAGAGGTGGTTTCGAATGGGAATAGGATAACATCTGGGTTTTTTGGCAGGGTGATTTTGTCTGTGTTTGTAGAAGAGAAGCTAGTCATTAATTTAGTGATTTTATCTCTGAAGAAGTGGGCAAGGTTTTTACATTTTGCTTTGGAGTCTTTTTCAATTATTACTGGGGGAGATATCTTTGTTAGGTCAGTCACATAGGAGAAGAGGGCTTTGGCGTTGAAATGGAAGTTGTGAATTTTCTTGGCTTAAAAGTTGCGTTTGGTTTCGAGAATTAAGGTTCTATAATTGTGTAGTGTGGTTTTGTATGTGGTTAGTAAGACTGAGGTGGGGTTGCTTCACCATCTCTTTTCTGCGTTTCTTAGGGTGCGTTTAAGTTTTTTTAGTTCGGGCGAGTACCATGTGTTTTTATGTTTGTGTGAAGGCTTAAATTATTTGGTTATTAGGGGGCAGTATTTGTTAGCAATGTTGTTTGTGATGTTGTTCCAAGTTGACAGCGCAGATTCTGCGCTTGTTATGTCTAGGTCGTTGAGTGTGTCTGGTAGGGATTCAATCAGGTCATCTGTATTGCAAGCTTTTCTGAATTGGATTGTGGAGCTTTGATTGGGAGGATTAGTGCTTTTTCTTTGTATGGATAGACTGGCTTCAATCAACGTGTGATCGGACCATGGGGCAGGAGTACATGAGGGTGGTTCAACATTTAGTATGTGTGAGTTAATGAAGATTAGGTGTAGGGAGTGACCTGCTTTGTGTGTAGGGCTGTTAATGATTTGTTCAAAGCCAATGGCCCATAGGGTGGTCAGGAGAGCTTCACAGGTGGGAGTAAGGGGAAACGTGTCTACGTGTAGGTTAAAGTCCCTTGGATGATGGCTGGGGTGTCCATATCTATGCTGTTTGTAATGAATTCAATTAGGGGGAGGAATTGTTTCAAGAAGACCTGGGTGGGTGTATACCAGACAGATTTGAAGTTGTTTGGATTTGAAGAGGGCTATTTCAAATCTTGATGCTTTGTGAGTGGATTGCAGTCGAAGTCCAGGTTCTATCTTTGCAGCTAGGAGAAGGCCGCCTCCTTTTTTTTGATCCTCAAAATGGAGATAATGTCGTAGAGGTGAGTTGGGAGTTGGTTGATTAAAACTGTGTCTGTATGTTTTAACCATGTTTCTGTGATGGCGCATATATTGGGTGTTTGGTCTATTAGGATGTCGTTGAGTATAGGGGTCTTTTTTGTTAGTAATTGGGTATTGAATAGTAATAGTGAGAAGAAAGATATTCCGAGTAAGTGGGTTAGAGGGGAGATCATGATTGGAATTACTGATCTTGGTTGAGTGGTGAGTCTCCTGTAACAGGGTTTTCTGTCGTAATGTGAGTGTCTTTTGATCTTAGGTATATGATTTGTTTCCATGGGTGTTGGAGAGTCACGGTTGATTGAAGATGGGGTGCTGTGGTTGGGGGACTTGAAGTATGGATGGTTATGGATGGTTACAATAAAACCCTTGTTTTATTGTAACTTTTGCCTCTTCCTCTTGTTAAGGTTAATGTTATAACCCCCTGTTCCTTGTAAACCAATATGATATGATCTGTATCATGAATGTTGGTATAAAAAAGTACTAAATAAATAAATAATAAATGATGAGAGTGACATGGGGGTACATTAGGGGTTGGTAATGGTGTTCTGTAGTCATTTTGTAGTTCTTGGAGATGTCAATGTCGTTGGGGGAGAGTGGGGGTGGTGCAGTTTGGTCCTTCGGGGATGAGCTTGTGGGAGGGTTTTGTGTTGAGAAGCAATGGTTGGGACGTGAGATGGGGACTCTGAATAGAGGAGGCTGGTGAAGTTATTCACAGTTTATGGATCGGAGGTGGATGGAGAAACGTTGGTAGGGGAGGATGAGTGTTAGATTGGCTTCTTTCAATTGTTAATGTGGTAGATAGCAGATAGGGGCGGCACAAAGGGGCGCACCAATGGGCATGCCCCTTTGGTCACGCTGCTTTGGTGCATGACGCCCGGCGGCAGCACCTAAGGCCAGCGCCTGCGTTTAAATCTTGTAGGTCGCCGCCGCTGATGTGGTCGAGGGGCGGGTCTGTAGGCCGCGTGGGGGAGCAGCGCCTGGAGGCATCCTCGTGGCTGATGGCGGGAATCGGATGGCTAAGGGTGGCTCAGGGACCCCGATGGGTCAAGGCGCCAGTTGCGCTGAGCGGCTGGTATCGATACCGGCGAGGTGAAGTGGCAAGAAGCAGGCAAGCACCTGTGTTTAAATCTTGTAGGTCACCGCCACTGACGTGGTCGAGGGGCGGGTCTGTAGGCCGCGTGGGGGAAAAACACCTGAAGGCATCCTTGGGGCCGACGGAGGGCACCGGATGGCTAAGAGTGGTTCAGGGACCCCGATGGGTCAGGGCACCGGTTATGCTGAGTGGCTGGTATCGATCCCGGCAAGGTGAACATGAAAATAATATAGCAGCCTAAGAATTCAACAATCTGAACCAGTCCAACATCATCAGACAAGATCCCGGCGAGGTGAACATGAAAATAATATAGCAGCCTAAGAATTCAACAATCTGAACCAGTCCAACATCATCAGACAAGAGTAAAGCATAAATTAAATAATCTTAAGGCCAAATGCATATTTAACATGCTGGAACTGCTGATGCTTAGGAAGGGATATTATTAGTTCTGAAAGCTACCATCTTTAAACATTCATGAGCCTTGTAAAAGCTACCATCTCCTCCAACTGTTTTGTTGGTTGTCTTTTAACTAATTTCATATAAAACAAAAATGATTACTAACCAATAAACTTGAGCAAATATGGCCTGAAACTCACAGAACCACTAATATTGGCTTTAATAAGAAAGACCAACTTCCATGGGCTCTTTTAATGCCAAAAAAAAAAATTAATTTGCTTACTAACCATTCCCAGTGAAAGAGGATAAATGTCAAATGTCCTACACACACTATATCACTTTTTTGACTTGTGCATGGAATCCGTGGCGAGGAGCAACATATAATCAGGTTTCAATGGTAGGGGTTTTTTTGCGCAGCTCCAGACCCTCTCCATGGTGGCCATATGGAACTTGGTTTCACACCAGCATTTGCTGACAATAAGTATAATGGAAAACGTTTATTTGTAACAGTGTAGACCACATTCTAATTGCTGTGTTGTGTAACCACACCATATTTCATAACATTTTAATTTAGCATAGCTAATTTCAACATCCACTGCACTTTTCCATAACAGTGGGTGCCTTTGCACAGTCAGACCAGAGAGAATGCCATATGTGCTCTCACAGTTCAGAGCTGATATCTTTCATTGTGTTTGCTGTGGTAGCTTTTTTTTTTTTTTAAAGAAAGACACCAAAACAAATGCAGGGGAAGCTAGGTATGGGCCACCAACATACGCATCATTCAAATCCCTTCATCAAATCCAGAGTCATTCCTGCAGGCCATATTTATTGGATTGCAATTGCCAATAGGGAAAATCCAATCTACTAAACTTGGGGGAAAATATCAAAGGCACCCTCATTCAATATACCATGTCTCTTAACCCAGAAGAAAGATTCTTGGGACCTTCTTTATAAAAGGTTTCCATATAGGCAGAAAATTAGGCAAAATCTCCAATAAACCAGGTCCTTATTGTAAACACTTTCAAGTATTGCTGCCTGTCTCTTTATAAGTTAGTCTGGTATAAAAGTAGAAATCGAAGGGAAGAAGAGAAAATGAATTCAGGAAAAATAGGAATAGCCTAGCATATTCAAGAGCCAAGTTCAAAGGTCCTCTACCTAGTATATACATACCTATGTCTTGTGACCATTCCTACCATGAACCTTTCATGGGATGAGTTTGCATCTAAAAGAACTGAATAGTGATATATGATTGTGGGATTAGGGCAGAGTATTATGCTTGAGGAACTATTGTATGGAATCTCTCCTCACATCAAAACATGCACAAATTTTAAAGGATTAAGCACACTGAATCAGCAAAAAGATACCCAGATACTGTTGCATTTGGCTGTTTGCAGGTCCGTCCTGCGATTGGCCACACTTACCTTCATTCCCGAGCCACAGAGGGAGCCCGCTGATGCCGCAGCAGGCCCCCTGAACAAGAACATGGCAGGCCACTGCACCTGAGCAGACCCGGCACACCGCACTAGGGAGACTGCTCCAGCTGATCGGGGCGCATGCCCCCAGTGCTTCAGGATTTAAAGGGCCCACGGTGGGAATTCCACTGCGGCACCCCCTGATGACATCACAGGGCCTCCACTATATAAAGCCTGCCTGGATCTTCTTCAGATGCCTTGGCAATAGGTCGACTCCCTGGAGTAGCGATTTGCCTCTGCATTCCTGGTTACTGGTTCCTGTTCCTGATCTTGTGCCTTATCTTCATGTTCCTGGTTCCACTGTGAGTTGTCTGAGTTCCTATGTCTCTTCCTGGTCCTTCCTCAGTCTGGTCTTCTCCTGAGTTCTCATCCTCATGGTTCCTCGTCTGTCCTTCAGTGTCCAGCCTGCTCTGTAGTTCCATCTCACCTCATCCCCTCGGATTGGATTCCTGGCTTGACCGTTTGAACTCTTGACTGTCTTTGGTTGGATTCCTGGCTTGACTTTAGATTGTTCTTCGATGCTGCTTAACTACTACCTGCCCTTCGACAACTGCCTGCTCATTGTCTTGCTTGAACTCTGCCTGCTCAGACCTCTGCTCAGATCACGACACTGCACGAACTCCACCTGCCTCTAACCACAGCCTGCCCCAGTCTCTGCTGTCTGCTGCCAGCCCCGACCTCTGTTTGGACTGACTCTGTTTCACTCCTGTTGGCCAGCATACTTTCCACGACAGTTTCACCTCTCCTCAGAGGCCCGCGCCTAAGTCCAGCCAGCCCTGGCACCCGAGGGCTCAACCTAAGGGGAACGAGGGCTGGTACTGGTGAAGTTCCTGTTGGGCCTCTGCTCCAGCCAGCTCTGCCTGACACCCTCCATGTGGGTGGGTTGCGCCAACCCCACATCGGTCCAAAGGTCCACTTTCACAACAGATACACTGTGCAGGTGACTATGGGGTAGATTTTAAAAGGTGCACGTGCATGTTATAAAATCCGTGGGCTGCGCGCACATGTGTGTAGGATTTTAGAATCCGTGCGCATGTGTGGGCGGCGTGCATGGGGGGGGGGGGAGTTTTACCATATTACGTGCGGCGACACAGCTTCCCCCAGTTCCCTCCCAGTCTGCTCCAATTAAGGAGCGGACTGGAAGGGAACCTCCCTATCCCCCTGCCTAACCTTCCTACCCTTTCCCCTCTTCACCCTGATACCTACCCCCTACCTAAGTAAAAGATTTTTTGTTATTTTTTTTACTTACTGGAGCAGAAGCAACTTGTGTGCGCCAGCTGACTGCCGGTGTGCGCTGTCCCGGCCGGATTCCGTCCCGCCTCGCCCCTCCAATTCAGACCACGCCCCCATTCCGCCCCTTTTTAAGGGCCTGGCACTTGTGCGCTTATCGGCAGTTACACGCGTGGCCGGGCCCTTTTGAAAATGTGCGCGGAGTGCGCGGGGCCTGGCCGTGCGCATAACTGCCAGAATTTGCGCGTGTGGCCGATTTAAAATCCGGTCGAGTGTCTCTTTAAAAGCAGTCAAAGATAAAACTATGCCCCTTCCTGCAATTCGTGGGAATTCTTACAGGCATAAGAATATTTCATTCACTGAACCAGTCACAAGCAGGAGGTCGGTGAAGGGAACATTTTTCCAGGTTGAACCACTGCATCGATGACTTTATGTTAAGATACTAAATGTGAACTAAGGAACTGTCAAAAAATACATGATATTTGATATAAAAATGCTCAGATACTTCAAAACAAACTCTAAAGGACTTAATAGGGACATGGATTTCCTTTCCCATGATCCCACAAATTCCTGCTGCAGTCTCTCTTATCAGTCTTCTTACCACTCTGCTAACACTTCACCTGCTCTTCTTCTCCCTTCACCCCCCACCATTGTAATGCAACCTGGATTTTGCTTTACTGTATATTCAGGCAACATTACCCTTTGTAGTAACTGCTCATTTTGCTTTGGCCAGATGGAGGGAGTGTAGCTCTGGAAAGCTAGTGAAAAATGTGTTAGTCTAGTGAAAAAGGTCTAACCTGCAACTTTTTGGTTGATCTTGCTTTTACTGAACACAAAAATACCCAAAACATTTCATACTGCATATAAGTGGTACTGGCAGACAAGAGGATGCTGATGTTTAGTTTATTCAATCAGGGGACTCTATAGAGCTCAGCAATGAGATTCAAGGTGACAAAAATAAATGTTTTCACAATGCCCATTGAAGTTTGGATCTGACCATGTTTTTCCTTGGTTGTTGTTTTCTAGAATCTAGTGTATTAAGTTAAACAGGAAGTTTGCAACGGGAAGCTCCAGTATCCTACGTTTTTGGTAATAACTTTAACACTTAGCTTTCCTTTCTCCCACGATACACTTAATTGGCTTCCTCTTTCAAACCTGGCTTGGGTTTGCAGATTTCCTGCCCTGGCAGAGTGTTACTTGGAGATATTTTTAACTCTTTGCAGCTCATTTGTTCCCCTAGGTCCGTAATCATGAAAAATAATAAGGGTAGGGGACAACATTGCAACTCCAAATATTTCATAATAGAAAGAGAGGAGACTTATTCACTTTCAGAATTCACCTCATCCAGACATAAAGGAGTCTTGGAAATTTAATATATTGAAAATATCAGAGTTTATGAGAAGTAGTCTATTATATAATACCCACAACGCATTATAAAAATCAATATATACCTAAAACTGAATATCAGAATATGTTGGAACATACTTATTTACTTAATTATGCTTAATCAGTGTAAGGCAATACTATGGGAAATTAGCAGCAGATGACTCTGTTAATAAACAGCTGTTAAACGGCATTAATTGGATAATAGGGGGAGAAAACTGCACAGGTTTGAAAAGAATAATCAAATCAAAATGCACAGGATGGTACAGAAAGAAACTGGGCCCTGAAAACTTGTGAGATAAATCACAATCAGGCCACTCTCCTGTGCGCGCGATTCAGTATTTTAATTTATTAAAATTAGGCCCGGCAGTAAAAAGAGGCGCTAGGGACACTACCGCATCCCTAGCACCTCTTTTTTGATGGAAGCAGCGGCTGTCAGCGGGTTTGACAGCCGACGCTCAATGTTGCCGGCTTCGGGGCCCGCTGACAGCCATGGGTTCGGAAACCGGACGCCGGCAAAATTGAGCGTCCGGTTTTCGATCCGCCAGCCACAGGCCCATTTTAATTTTTTTTTTTTAATTTTTTACTTTTTTAAACTTTCGGGACCTCCGACTTATTATCGCCATGATATTAAGTCAGAGGGTGCACAGAAAAGCAGTTTTTACTGCTTTTCTGTGCCGTTTCCCGGTGCCCGGAGAAATTAGTGCTTACTTTTGGGTAGGCGCTAATTTCTGAAAGCAAAATGTGTGGCTTGGCTGCACATTTTGCTTTCTGAATTGCGTGGGAATACCTAATAGGGCCATCAACATGCATTTGCATGTTGCGGGAGCTATTAGTTTCGGGGGGGTTGGACGCGCATTTCCGACGCGCTATTACCCCTTACTGAATAAGGGGTAAATCTAGCATGTCGAAAACACGCGTCCAAACGCAGGTTAACAGTGTGCTCCACCAGGCCGACTGTACTGTATTGGCCTGTGAATTAGCTGGCTAATTAGCTCTGCCCCAGAATGCCCTCATCCTATCCTTCACATATCTGGATAACGTTTTAGCCAGATAAAAAAATTATTTGGATAATTGGCTGCCGCTGAAAGTGGCCACAAATGTTGAAATGCCACTACTTACACCAAATAAGTCTGAACTTATCCAGCTGAGTGGCACTGAATATCGGCCTCATAGATAATCAATGACTGTAAAGTTTCTCTGAAATTTCTGTAGAAACAACCGCCAGTACTTGCTGTTACATTACAAATGAAATATGCAATATTTAGTCTACCATGTTGGCTGCTAAGTTGGTCTTCTTGCTTCAATAAGTCTCTAATGCTATATACAGCTTCACATAGTTTGAGCTGTGTACTGGCACAGTGTATTTTCCAGTAGGAACACACTCCTTGTGTGGGAGGAGAGCAACGTAGGACAAGGACTCTGGGGGAAAAATGGCTTGGTAGAACATTCCTAGCTTAAAGTATGTCTGATTTCATACATGGTACAAACAACTTATTGAATGCTGCCGTTGATCAAGCCAGAGGTTAAAAAAAAACCAAAACAAAACATTTTTGATGATTCCCTGAGGAAGTTATGAAGCCTTGATTCATGTCCTGCTCTCCTGCTCAATTAGGTTTCTCAGGGAGGAGCTACAAGAATAGCTAAAAATAAATAAATAAATAAATTATCAACCCAAACTGTGGAAACAGCGACTCACTCACTTGTGTAGCAAGGATGTTGTTCTATGTATTCAATCCTGTTTTCTTCCTTTAATGAAGTGCCTCTCCACCCAGGTGTTTCTCCAGACTGCATCACCCTTTCCCGCTCCACTGGTATCAAAGGAGCCTCAGGAAGTGTCAACGAGTTCCTGCTAAGTCATTAGATAGCAGACAGGAATGAAGTAAGCATTGCCAAAGGTCATTGCCCAGTGGCCACCTCCACTACAGCTGCTGCAGATAATGAGGGGTGGGGCATCTTTTAAGATTATTTGAATATGAGATTGGGGAAACTGGGAAAGATGTAATACCTTCTCTGGCATCTTCAAAGATGCAACAAAGAGTCAAGAATAATGGGCACTTATTGGCAATTAGTAAACTAATTTCTGGAATACTTGGCTATACACACAGCAGGATTCCATTTGAAAGAAAGTCCTGTTATCAAAAATAGCTCATGGATGGGTACAATGGCATGACTGCATAACCCCATCTCCAGGTGATGACTTAATCCAGATAGGCTCATATATCATAAAAAGGACATAAATATGTATACTTATTAATCGTCTATTATGTGAGACATATATTTCATACACCCAACCACATAAATAATATTTTATATAAATTTTTTATTATTCTCAAACATACATTGTTTTCACAGACTAAATACATACACAATTTAAATATGACATCAATGATCTCAAATTTTCTTAACATATGTGGATACCTATACATATGTGGATACCCAAACTACCCAATTTTCCCGTGTATTATTTAATCCAGATAGGGCCATAAAAGAATTTATATTTCTTGGGGCTGGATCCATTTGAAATACATCTCTCACAGGTCTCTTTCCCAGGGTACGGATTCTTACTGGTGGGGGTGGGGGGGGGGGGGGGGCAGGACAATTTCACCTCCAAGGCCCTGGGTGGCAGGGGTGACAGTGTCTCATGTACCTGGGGGATATGCTTTCTTTTACAACTTAGATGGATGTGAATGCCAACAAACCACATTGGAAACTGAAGAAGTGTTCAAAAGAAACCAAACCAATACTGATAATATTTGTTAAAAAATCAATGGCACCATTCACATCAGTTCTCAAATGGCCGCAACATCTTTTTCCCAGAGTGAATACTCCAAATGGGGGTCCTTTGATGATACTAAAATGGTCTTAATCACAGTTCTCCAAATATCTCTCTCGCTCACTCTCCAGATCCCTAGATGAAAGGGATCCTCACAGGAGCACACAGCTCTCAGATGTTCCTCTTCAGGGCAGGAAGGGGGCAGCAAAACTTTTCCTCCCAGCTCTTGCAAACAAAAAGCCTTTTCTTAAAACCAAAATCACCAGAAGAGCTCTGCAGCGGGTCACCAGCGTACCTCTGACCTCATGGAGGTTGCAGAGGGGCATGTCTGCCCTATCCTGGGCCTCCCAGGGAAAGGTTTCCCGTGATCTCTCTCCAAGCAACACTCAGGGGTCTCACAATCTTCTTACAAAGAAAAATCTCTGAAATCCTTAAATAACCCAGAAGGCAGACCTGACCAGTCAGTGAGTGGACTGGAAAGGCAGCTTCCCAACCTTGCCTAAGGACACCAGGCTAGAGTGCCTGAGCCCAAAAGATTGGCCGAAAAACTCCAAATCAGGAAAAAACTCCTACACCTCCTCACCTCCTCCAAACTCACAACTCAAACTGTACTGCCTCCAAAGCTCTCAGGGGAGAGCTGCTTTTATTATTGCCCAAGGGGATGGCCATCACAATGCCCTCAAAGTAAGGGGCTGTAATGGACCCTCCACCAATCATTAGCCTGCACTGTTCCTAGCTAAAGAAGTTAAACTAGGGCTTTAATGGTAATGAACCCAAAGGGTCAATATAACTGCATCACCAAAAAATAAATTAGGAGACGAGATGCAAAAAAAAGTAACAGATTTAAATGAATCAGGTGGGAAAACAGACAATAAGAGATGAAGGGTAGAGATGGATACTGAGTGATGCTGGCAAGGGTGGGGAAGAAAGAGGTCAAATGGATTGGGAATAGCTCTTCTCACACCACACATTTTTCCCCCATCAGCCACCACTGTCTGTTATCTTGTTTGTAATACAATTTGGACTTTTAAATTTACATTTGAGCACAGGAAGGATCCAAGCCATGTTCAAGGTCACGTCGTGAAGACTGGAGATGGCATTTGAACCAAAGCCATTGGGCTTCACAGTTCCGTGCTGTAACAACTAGGCGTGGGCATTCCACATATCTTTGCATTCTGGGGTCTGTAGTCCTATTGTCTCAGTAGGAAAAGAAGAACTATGGATCCCAGAATGCCATGTAATGAAATAAAGAAAGAAGTATGAGTTCAGTATCTCCCATTTCCTGCCAGACATCTGTAACCATAATCTCCAAGCATCTGCATTTCCTTTTTCCATTTAACACTATCCATAAGCCCAGAGATTTGCAGGCATATGATGTATGCGTACTTGTGGACTAACCTTCAGAGTCAGGGAGAACAAGCTAAGACTGCTTGTGCTTGTACATTTTTTCCATTTTTTAGTCTACTGCTTGGCCCAAAAATACGAGTCCTGAGCAGGTCTAGCACGTACTGCATGCTGCATTTCTGCCCAAGCACTTTCAAGGAATTGGCGCTTTGCTTTCTTTTCTCTTGCCTGACTTTGTCCTGCTGCAAATAACAGCTGTCTTGCTCCCATGCCCTTCAAAAGACGTAAAGACCCCATTGGCATAACTGCAGAGAAGAGAGACCATTTTTTTTGGGAGGAGAGTCAATTCTGTTTTAGAATTGCCTAACAAACTCCCCAACAAATTCCAGGAATTTTGGCCAGGTTAAGCATTTTTCTCCCTTTCTTTTGGCCTTTGTGAAAGTCCTTGGGCAAAGGCTGTTCATTTAAATTTGGAAGTAACAATAGACAAAGCACAGTGCAGTAACATCCCTGGGGAGCAAACATCAGGAAGAGAATGTTTTTATTTTTTGGCTCTCAAGGTGTCGAAGGAAGCAATCTGACGTGTGAGGGCAGGAAAAACAGGCTTCAGGCCGATTGTTGCTCTTGTGCACGAGGTCATCGAGAAAGTTATCAGCAGCCTAAAAATAATTTGAAAAAAATATTGCATCTGAAAGTTATAAGAGATGTAAGCAGCAGGACACCTAAGTGGCCACTGCTTTGTTCCACTAGTTCCCTGTAGGCATGGCATCTTTTTATGTAAACAATAATATGAATCTTAGTTATGCAGAACATTTCATACAGACACAATCCTACCATTCTCTTAAATTACTGCTTATCATTAAAATGATAATACATCTTCACATACCATACCTGAAGCCATCTCCAGAAGTTGGATACTGAATGATATCTTCCAAAAGACAAAGAAGGAATTCATTGCCAGAAGGTGAGGTGAAAGCCATTAGTGTGGCTGGGTTTAAAAAAGGTTTAGACATGTTTCTGGAAGAAAAGTCTATAAACTGTCATTAAGGTGGACTTGAGGAAATCTACTGCTTATCCTTTATTGACCTTTTGGGATCTTGCCAGGTACTTGTGATCTGGATAGCCACTGTTGGAAATAGGACACTGGGCTTGATGGACCTTTGGTCTGTCCCAGGCAGGCAATTTTTATTTATTTAAGAGAAATAACTAGGCAAGTTACAGCCGGGTTATCTGTAACATGCCTAAGCTGACATGTAGAATAGCAGAGTGGCTTGAGGCTATGATTAGGAGTCAGAAATAAACTGCTGAGAGTATTGTGGATTCTCATTTCAGCTTGAATACTGCCTCTATGTCTCAAATCTGCCTCTAAGAAAAGGATCTCTCCATCCAAGGGACTCCAGCAAAATCAGTAGATCTCCAGCAAGTTTTTTGAAATATTGTCCATCAGCACTCTGACAATTCTACCAGGTTATGCAATCAAATTGTAAATTAGTGGAGATGAGGAATGGATAATTCAATGGATTGGCAAAGGGGAAAAAAGAGCTACACCACCAGTTCAAATCTGGATCAGGTCAATAATGGTCAAAAGTCATTACTATCTGAAATATGCTTGGTGGATTATGTAAAGCGAGTGGTCACCACATCTTAAAAATGATATTGTTGCAATAGAAAATGTGCTCCCTTATGAGAAAAGGCTATAGAGGTTTAGGGCTGTTCAGCTTGGAGAAGAGACAGGGATATAATAGAGGGGGGTATATGATAGAGGTCTATAAAATTAAGAGAGGAGTAGAATGGATAAATGTGAATTGTTTATTTACTCTTTCAGATAATACAAGGACTAGAGGGCACTCCATGTTAGCATATAACACATTTAAAACACATTGGAGAAAATTATTTTTCATTCAATTTACAATTAAGCTCTGGAATTCATTATCAAAGGATGTAGTAAAGACAGTGTAGCTGAGTTTAAAAAAGGTTTGGACAAGTTCCTAGTGGAGAAATCTATAAAGTGTGATTAATCAAGCTGACTTAAGGAATAGTCGCTGCTTATAATCAGCATTAGTAGCACGGGATTTATTTAATATTTGGGTACTTGTCAGGTACTTTTTGTAGCCTGGATTGGCCACTGGGTTGGAAACAGATGCTGGGCTTGATGGGCCCTCGGTCTAACCCAGTATGGCAACTTCTTATGTTCTTATGTTCAGTCCAGTTATACATAGATCATTGTCCACACAAACAGAACCTATCATCAGTTAGTGCTGACCCCCTCCTTGGCATTCTGAGCAGAGATTTCTGGGTCTGAATGGCCCGAGAGAGGTTCATTCAAGATCCGTGTGGAGGTCCTTTGGCAGTGTAGGTGTTAAGTGTAACTTGCCCTGCTGCTGAACTTGTTCTGGAAATAAAGGACTTTGGTTTCCAATGCCATCAATCCATCGTTTTTCATGAGCAGTAAATTCACTAAAGAAAAAAAAAAAAAAGGCTGTAGAAATTTGTGCCCAAAATATTAAAGTCAAATATCACTGATGTAATGAAACTGTTTCTTTGAAAGGGTTAAAAGGATGGCTGGTGCTTCCAGGATTTCCTCTTACAGCATGGACAGTTAGAGATCAAAAGGATAGCAAGCTTGAACTATAGCAGTTTGGAAACAGTGTAAGTTATATGTAATACAGATTTTTTTCTATTGAGTGTTAAGTTCTGAATTTTCAGAGCTTTACATCAATGACAAAGCTCCTGCAGTGAAAAAGAGGGACTCAACAAGCACAAATCATCGAAACAGCCTACCAAGGCTACGGACATCTCTTCTTGCTATACTAACAAGGGCACTGCTGCATTCAAAAAGGACTGCATCGTGAGCAAACAAATCACATACTGTGCCCCACTGACTTTTAAAAGAATATAAATCAGCTCGCCAACATCCAATCAGCATTCAAAATGCAAAATACGGGTACGCTATAGTCAATTCCCTGGCTGGTCACGCTAGTTTGCATCTTTTTGTTGGTCGTTGCTATTTCTAACTCAAAGTTAATTAAAAAAAAAAAAAAACCCTGTGGGATTTTATTTTTTGAAATACAGTATGTAGCACTACGCACAGATATTGTCTGAAAATGAATCAGCACAAGCCGCTATATTGCTTGGAAACATAATCTGATGACAAACATGGCCCATGAGGCCCATCTTCTCTGCCCAATTTCATTTCCACTCTGGTGCCATAATCCACAGTCAATCTCTCAGGCTTTCTCTTCACTTTCTGACCATCAGGGATCATTTGTGCCCATCCCAGGCTTTCTTGAATTCTAGTATTGTTTAAGCCTCCACCACCTTCGGTGGGAGGCTGTTCCAAGTATCCACAATGCTTAATGTGGTTCTGTGCCTTTCTGCTACAAAATAACTATCAATGAACTGATTTGACAGCTGATAGACCGCTTAAGCCTAGATGCATGGCAAACAACATACCTGGGCATTTGTTGCTTATAGGGTCACTTGGAAAAGCAAGGGTACTTGTGGTTTTGAAAATTACAAAATAGTTACAGGAAGAAAGTGTTGTAACTTTCAGGACTGACCTGGCTGGCACTGCTCAAATAACTTCGCACACTGCCAAAAGGAGATGAATCACCACCCATGGACTCTGCAAATGTGAACTTTAATTATTTGCAATATATAATAAACACAGGCTAAGTCTATGTGTGGGGAGACCTAATTCATATCAATAAATTTATATTTGCACCGATTAGCTCTTTCTTTCACATTGCTCTCCACAGGCAAAGCTGTTTTAAGCAGCAGCAATAGATTAAAGATGGCCACAGCCAAGACGGTTTATTATAATCTTTGAACATAGTGATGGATGGCAGGAAAAATACGTCGGAATAACTTTGGAAAGGTCACGACGTGCCACATGTTTTCTCATTTCTTCTCCCTCTGCTACTATTGATATGGACAGAGCATTTAATTTGCTGGGAAACTGGCTTGCAACACCGCTAAGAGTTTGTGAATCCACTGCTATTTCCAAGAAACACAGTCTGAGTGAATTACTGAGACTGAATGGCAAAGGTAGCAGAAGCAAGAGCTGTCTTGATTCAGATCCTTCACTCTAATCAAAGGTTGGCCAAAGGCAACAGGTTCGAATTTGTATTCCTTCCTGCCAGAAAAAAATATAAAAGACATTTTTCTAAAAGTGCACTGCAGACTTAAAGCAATGATGCCCACAAGTCCTTCGACAGGAAGAGTAATTTTGGTCTTCTCACTTCTTTAATCAAACCTCCCTTTTCGGTGAGCAGGAAGGAAAAACCCTGACAACTTTCTCAGCTCCACGGAAGACGAACCTTATTTCAGGCTGCTAGGTTAAAGGGCTTGGGAAACAACAACAGACACGGACAGATCAAGGCCTAATAATATGTCAGAGTCTTTTGGGGAGGATGAATAAATGTAGATAGAGCTGCCAATAAATAAGGCATCAAGGCAAGGATGTGCGTAAAGAGGCAATGGCCTCATCAGGAGCAGGTGGTCAGGACCACAATCCTTCTTGACAATAGGGAAAAAAAAAAAAAAAAAAACTTTGGGTTCAGGAAGCAGGTGCTCCAAATAAATACATTTTAAACACCACAACTTTGGCTTATAGCCAAAATGTTTTCAACGACTTTTGTAGTGTTGTACCTAGAGCCTTCTTTGATTGTATTTTGGCTGCTTTGCTTACTTTAATTTGTACTTTTGTGGTTCGGAAAAATGGTTTTGCTGCTTACTGATTGGTTAAAAATCAGAGTCCTTTCTAATAGCTCCCTTCATGACGGGAAGCAAGTCATAATACAGCAATTCAAACTGCAATAAGAGTTAATTATCCTTTGTTTGTTCAACTGATCATGAGTAGCTCCACCATAGATTACTTGTATTTGTTTTATATCCTACCTTTCTAGTCAAAAGGACTGTTCAAAGAGGCCCACAACAAATCCAAGTTAAACAAATTACAATTCACAACATAATATTGTTATCAACAAATTTAATAAAAATTCAATTCAATACAAAGCAATAAAACAAACAATTAATAATCTAATTTAATTAATCTACAAATGCAGCAGTAAAATTACCTTTACACCACATCATCAACTCAGAAAACCCTGAGAAGTTCACTAACTCCCAGCACCCTTGCCCAACTGATGCCATTCCCTTGCTGTGCATAAAGGGGTGCACAAGGGGGCAAGCTCCTTTGACCTGCACCTTTGGCAGCAACTCACCATCAGCAACCTTCTCTGGAAACCGGTTTGATTTGTATTTAATGCAGGAAGATCGGTATATAAAAACCAAAAATAAAGAAATAAATAAATAAATCTAGGCTGCCTCTTCAATTCACCATCAGCAACCTTCTCTGGAATCTAGGCTGCCTCTTCAACTCCGTTGCCAGCACTGATGTCACCGAGGGAGGAGCCAAGCATCCAGGGTCCAGAAGGCAGAAGGACAGGGCCACAGGATGGTAAAGTGGCTCCTCCACATTGTTTCTGCCACTACAGCTATGTAGTTCACTTTCCCTGAGAGCACCAGCAGGTTTAGATTTGTTTATCACTGTCAGGTATATTTTGTCCAAATATATTTATTATTATGGTGCTATCAAAGCATCAGCACATACAATTAAGGCAACATATATTGAATGATAGAGGAAGAAGCTGTGAGCATTGTAAATACGTTTTCTTAACCAGAATGGGTATATCTTCAAAGAGCAAACAAGTGAAACTGATCTTTGAGACTGTTTTTTTTCCCTCAGTTCTATCCTTATTGCAAAATTCTTTAGAAAACAACAAGAATGGGAGAGGAGCTTGCCTCTTCTTGCACTCTTCACGCACAGCAAGGGAATGGTATCAGTTGGGTAAATGTGCTGGGGATGTTTATAGGATGCAGGAAGTAGCAAGGATGTTTTTAGGATGCAGGAAGTGTTATATGCCTGCCTGAAGCATACATCGTTACAGTCTTAACATGGTGCTTCCAAACTATGCTAATGCACACAAATCTCTACAATAACAGTGGTAGATATTCTTTCAGAGTTAATTGAGACCCCCTGTATTGCAAAAATATTTCAGCACTGACATATCTTTCATTTCATGTTTGGTCTGGGTGGATTCTAGAAAAGGTCATTAGTACGCTAAAGATAAAAATTGCAGTATGGATGGGCTTTTTCTGATATCATCTACTATGTTATATTATTATGGCTACACACACACACACACATATAGTCTCTGTCTATATATATATATATATATTTAGAGAGAGAGAAAAAATTATTACATAAAATCCTTTCAGCAGCCATTAATTAAAATACTTTCAGGATTATAAAATATATACCTTGGGGGTAATTTTATAACAGTATGCTTAAAGTAGATGGCAAACATATATATAAGTTACACCAGTGGGAAAGTATTCACACATGCATAATTTTCCTTTTAAAATTATCTCACCGAAACTACCTTCACATAATTATACCTGCTAAATTACACGCAAAGTTTTCAGGAAATTTTATGGACATACTTTCGAAAATGCAAAAGTATGTAAATAAATGCAAACCACCTCCCAGCTCCACCTCTGGAAATGCCTCCACTCAGTCCAAGTAAACTTATGTTGTGTTCCGCGGCCACAGATGGCCGCGACCACAGCCCCCTACCTGACCCGAGGCAGCGGGCCGCCACGGCAGTGTCGGGGAAGCTGCGGAAGTCAGGTGCTTGTTGTTCCCCACGCACCAGCGCGGGTCTCCCCGGTGGCCGCCGGGTTGGGAGCCCTCCCTGCTCCTCCCTCATGGCGTCGGGCAGCTCTCCTCCACGGCCGGAAATCCAAGATGGCTGCTGCCATCTTAGGCGCGAGGCCGCGCTCCCTTACTGGATTTAAAGGGACCTCGTCCCTTTAATTGCTTACACCTGTTTCTAATACAATGGACCAGGGGAAGTATATAAGGAGACTCCTCTGCTCATTCCTTGACTTGGCATGTAGTGCAGTGCCTAAGTTGAAGAGACCTTGATCTGAAGGTCATGGGTTCAGGTCCCACTCTCAGCACTTCCAAGAATTGATCCCTCTTTCGTGGGTCCCAGCCCACACATCCCTGAACCCAAGAACACTTGTTTCCAAACTTGGGGGTTCAAGCTCCCCCTTCAAGAATTCCTACAACATCTGCAGGACCAGTGGATCCTGAATGTCTCACTGCCTTGTTCAGCTGCTGCTTGCCCTGGACCTCATTCCTGTTGATTTGGCTCTGTCTTTGACTGTTTGTCCAGGCCTTCTGGTTCCTGCTGATGGCCTGGTAGGATGAAGATTGAACACGGCTATGCTTCCTTGGTTGTTTGAGTCTGCTTGCTTTGGTGAGTCTTCTTGTGCTTTGGATCCTTGCTTCCTGGTTTCTGTTTCATCTCAGTGGTTCCTGACTTCAGATTGGCAAGTGGGGATTCTTGGTGTGTGACTTTGGACTGGCTAGCGGTGACCTTGGTGTGTGAAGACCCTCTGGCACTGGACCTTGGACTTCTTCTGGACCATCATCTCCAAGGACCCACCTAAGTCCCAGCAGTCCAGGTCCCTATGGGCTCCTCCTGGGGGGACAGTGGGCTTCCAGTGGCGAAGATCCAGTTGGCTTCTCCAACGTCACGACTCGTCGCCTCAGTCTTCAGTGCCAGGGTCAGCTGGTCCCATCTTCTGTTCCACCTCACCTCCAGACGGGGGAACCTAAGGATCCACTTCCTAAGTTTTACCATCCTCCCGTTGGTCCAAGGTTTCACAAGCCTCATAACAACTTATGCATGAACATGACATGAGCACATAGGTTTCCCCACATATCAGGTGGACAATTTTGTTAAAGGCCACTTCAGCACATAAATCACTTTTACCTACAGAAGTCCTTTGAAAATCAAACTCCCTGTGTACATTTGAATTTCTTTTAAAGGTTTAATACTGCTGCATTACTAGAATGGATTAAAAATGCAACAGATGCCTGACTAATCAGATGGCATTGATGTCACAAGCTCAGTAAGTCAATGAGAGCATTAAGGCATGGCAAAAACTATTAAATAAGCATTTCAAATAAATTCCTATAAATAAAATCCCATCGTGGGGTTTAATGTTTATTCCAACCATTCATTGCTGGAAAGAGTTTCTAGGACTAATATGAGCTATGGCAACAGCCCTCATTCCTCATTATTTATGAGGAGTAGTCTTGTAGTTAGAGCAGTGGGCTGTCTACCAGGGAAACCAGCGTTCATATCCCACAGCCGCTCCTTGTGAACTTGGGCAAGTCATTTTACCCTCTGTTGCCTTAGGTACAAACTTACAGGATCATTCATCAAGCCATGTTAGGGCCTATGGAGCGATAAATGGGGTCTGACATGCAGTATTTATTGTGTCGTGCGTTAGCATCTAAACATGATGAGTATGCAAAAGCAGGAAAATTATGCACAAATTTTGCGAGAAATAACACCTTTTTTTGTGGGGGAAAAGTTTTTATTGCACCATAGCAGCCATTATCGCGGATTGTAGCTATTATCACACACGATAAAATGAGACCTTCTCTCTGACACACCTACAGAGCCCTGCTGGGCCAATAAAAACAGCTTTTCTTATCTGTTTTGTCTTCCAAAAGCTACAGTGTTAGGGGGAAGTGTACTAATAGTAGGATATTGGCTGCTTCGGGGCTGCTCAACAACCACAAGAACAAGTACAACAACAGGCAAGGGAGGTTCAAACGCCTCCTAGAGAAGTACCTGCCTCGGATCCAGAGCTGCAAGCCCAGCTGGAGGAGTGCCCTGGCCCACAGCAGGGCTTGCCATGCAGGAGAGCACGCAGGCAGTACAGGGATCACATCTTTCATCCACATTCACATCACTGGGGATGCCGGAGGAACATGTGGTTACCAGGAATTGCCAGTCACGGAAAGGTCCTGCACTGCACCAGGCCTCATCAAATTATTGTGCGCCCTGCATTTTATGGCATCTGGCTCCTTCCAAACAGCAGTCAGGGTTGTCGAGGAAATATCCCAAACATCTTTTTTTCCCGCTGTCTGGGACAGGTCATAACAGCTGTACGTGGCCGCATTAATTATTATATAATATTCCCTTGTGAAAGGCAGGGCTTGCTGGACTTAAAGAGAGAGTTTTATGCCATTGCCAACGTTCCTAATGCTCTGAGAGCTATTGACTGCACTCTCGTAGCCATCATCCCACTCTGTGCCAGGGAGGAGATCTACCGCAACAGAAAGCTCTTCCACTCCATCAATGTGCAAGTGGTGGTCTGTCATGCTCGATTCTGCATCCTCAATATGGTCACCAGGTACCCAGAGATGCGCACAATTCTTTTATACATAGGCAATCTGGCCTGTTTGAAAATTTTGAAGATGGCCTCTATGGTGACTCAGAGGTAAGAGCACTGCTTCTTTCAATAGTCCCTTTCCAGCTATGTGTTTTCAGCAAACAGCACTGACAAAGGGAGCTGTCGGAGACCTCATGAGCCAACAACAAGCCTCTTTCTGAAGCCTTCCACTGTGCTAAATGTATAGGCCAACTACTTCCAGAAGTATCCTGTGGTAGGCATGATGTCTTCTGCATTTTCAGTGTTGTTATTAGAAAGACAACCTTGAAGGGGCACCTGAGGCCTGGAGAGGCCCATGTCTGTAACAAGGACAAATCAGTGAGCATACATGCTTAGGACAGATGCCTGTCAGGCTGCCAAATGTAGACAATCTTCTGTGAGGAGTAATGACTCTGACTACCTCATTAGTAAATAGGAGCAATCTTGTCATAGACATCAATGATGGCTGATGATGAACAGGCCAGGAACAGCAAAATGGGGCCTCAATAGATAACAAAGTGCTGGGTGTTGTCTGTAAACAACGTCATAACCGATCTGCATGTGTCTAGTTGAATGATGTGCTATGTTAGCCTCTGTGTATATCTGTGTCTGGAGGTGATGTTGGGCTCATAGTTATCTTCCTTACCACACCAATGCCTACACCAGAGCAGGCACAGTGTTTGCACCCCAATTAATACACACTGACTTTGGACACAAACAATCCTATGCGTCCACTTTTTACAATGAATGCTACAACTATGCTAATGTGTAGCTGGGCAGAAAACAAAATTCACCATTGTTAACAAACATTACACCTTGGCCTGACACTGTTTATTTATTCAGTTGAAAGGAAAGTGTGAAAATTGGTAGCATCAGAGCTCAGAGAAGCTGTGCCACTTTGCTGGATAAGTAGATATCTGCCTGTAGTGTATACCTCCCCCCGCCCTCCCCCTCCCCGGCAACTGAGGCTCTCCCACCCAGTACCTGGAATGGGCCTATTTGTTTTGGTATTGGGAGGTGTGCCTGGTTGGATGAGCTTCAGCTGCCGGTGAGGCTGTGGTGTTTGGGGGGGGGGGGGGGAATTAGATGATGTAAACTTATTTTCGGGATGCTAGGATGGAGGGAAAAGCAAGGGTAAATGGTGCTCTCATGCCTGGAACTTTAATGTTCACCAGATAAATGGGTTGGGGGAGGGGTCTGGGCTAGTGGCTTGATGATTCCTGGGGGTGGGGGTGGGTGGCAGGAGGACTGCCACAACCCTATTTTATGTTCTCATTTTCTAGACAGAGTCTTCTTACCCACTTATCTGTAGAAGATAGCCTGCTAATTAGACAGTGAGTCTGCCACACAAAAGAGGATCACTTTAGGCCTGCTCTGCCATATGTACATGCTGGTAGGTTAGGTCAACAAACATTCCTCCTTATGTAGCTGTATAAATTTTAGCAGCATAGATTAGGTGGCACTTTAATCATGCTGATTATATAGGAAACAAGTTATGTGGCTAACTGGAGCTGCAACACTTGTCCACTACCCCGTCTAATGATTATGTACCTGTTGGAAACAGGATGCTGGGCTTGATGGGCCCTTGGTCTGACCCAGCATGGCAATTTCTTATGTTCTTATGTACTGGATTCAAAGCAAGTCTACATCTTTGGTAATCACATTCTGCAAGGATAAGATAGCAAATAGCACATGGCCTTGTATCTGAAATGACCAGCACCTTTAGTCAAGACATATACATAAATTGTTACAAATGGCAACATGACATATACATTATGATCTTATCCTTTTGCAAAATCATGATTACTGCAAAGAACCTAGAAAGTGGAAGTAGCACCCCAATAGTTACAGTACAGCTCTAAGGATAGAGCTGATGCAGCTCAATTATGTGACAGCAAGCGAATGCCAATCCATCATGTTGAAAGAATAGACTCAAAGGGAAACAGCCTAAGGGCCCCAGCAGCAAAGTTCCAAAAGAAGGCCCAGACAGTCCATGTTAAGAGTGAACTCAAAAGGGGACAGCCTACAGGCTACAGAAGCAAAATTCCAGAAGAGGGCCCAAACAGTCAATGTTGAAAGAGGGCACTCAAAGGGGGACAGCCTAAGGGCCATAGCAGCAAAGTTCAAGTAGCAGGCAGTAGGACCAGGACCAGAGATCACAGCATGTCTCATCTCCTGCCTCCACAGCATGGAGGCAGGAGATGAGACAGCAGCCACAGAAGATGAGACACCAGGATGGAGGCAGGAGCAGCAAGATGAGATGAGGTGAGATGCTAGCATGGAGCAGCAGGATAAGATGAGATGAGACAACAGCAACAGAACTAGGAGATGAGACTGCATCAAGGAGGCAGGACTATGTGCAGAGCAGTGGAGGGCATTCCAAGTAAGCAGCAGCAGACCATCCCCATCAGCAAGCCAGCACAAGAACTCTGTAGTCAGGACGAGCCCAGCAGTCTTTTTACATCTAGTTGGCACTGGAACTCTGTAGTCAGGATTTTTTATTTTAGTTGATTTATATTCTGCTTTTTGCAGCATTTCAAAGTGAATTACATTCAGGTACTGTAAATATTTCCCTGTCCCCAGAGGGCTTACAATCTAAGTTTGTACCTGAGGCAATGGAGGGCAAAGTGACTTGCCCAAGGTCACAAGGAGCAACAGTGGGACTCAAACGCTGGTCTCCTGGTTCATAGCCCGCTGCTCTAACCACTAGGCTACCCCTCCACTCAGAAGATACAGAAGTCTTCTTCCATCTAGCAGCAGAGGAATGCTGTAACCAGGATGGGCCCAGCAGTTTACTTCCATCTAGCCGGCAAAGGAATGTTGTAGTCAGAATGGGTTCAACATAGCCAGCACAGGAACTCTGTACAGAGGACAAGCCAAGCTTGTTTGGACAAGTCATCTTTGATAGCATTTTTTAACCTTTACCACTGGGGGCCTCATGTGCTTTTTCCTTGGTGGGGCTTGTCGGTTAGGGGTGGCATCCCTTTGCGGGGCCTATGTCTGGTCCATCCTACTCTTTGGAGACTGCTGCGTGGAGTGGACTCCTAGGAGGATGAGGATGGCACGTGTGGAGGCTCTGTCAAGGATTTGTGTTATGCATTTGTCAGATTGTTTATGGAGGTCAAGACAGTGGTTAGACCCTGTGTGTGGCAGATCTGAGCCCTCCTCAACCACACCAGCTGTGCCCATATGTGGTGGAGGCCATGCTTTCTTTTGATGCTGTTGAGCATGTCATTTATTGTTCCTTCCAGTGCTTCTGGTAGGTGGTAGTGGTTGAGACACTGTATTTGGCTCCAAAGTCAGCAAGCCTGGGTTTGTGGTCTGATTTATCTGGGTGTTTGCTGCATCCTGCTGGTGACGTGGCATGCTGGAGGCAGGAGGGGGCTGGCCAGCTTGCTCCCATTGCAGAGATGTCCCCTCCATGAAGTAGGAGAATGTAAGGCTCGTGGTGAGGTGTAGGGATGATGCAAGGGGTGCCAATATCTGGTGCCGTTCTGGTGGCAACTGATGCTGCTCCTCCTCCTCCTCTTCACTCCACTGCATGTGTGCATCAAGTTGCAAGGTTGCGGTGTTAGCTGGGGCTGTGCTGCTGGTGCCTGGGACTGTGCTACTGGTCCCTGGGACTTCACAGCTGGGACCAGCAGTTTCCTAGGCAAGAACTGTGGAAACAAAGACGACATAAGCATGAGTGCTAAGAAGTATATATGTATTGTTTGGCATAAAATGCAAACTTTGCATCAATCAATATGAGCATCTTATGCCAAAATATGTAGACACCTTTAGCAGGCTTGACATTTACAGGTGAGGTGAACTTACCGGCTCGCATGGTATCTAGGTTCTCGTCCATCCCCTTGAAGACGTCTGGCCCAGCCATTGAATCAGGCACTGCTCGATGGGGGTCAGGATTATGGGGCAAGGGGCTGCTCCTCCCATCTGGCACAGATACTTATTGCGGCTCGTCACCTTGGTCTTCAGCTAGGTCTTGATGTTGCAGTAGAGGTGGGCCACCTGCTCTGCTGTCCTCTTTATCCCACTGTGCCGGGATATGGCCTGGGCAATGGTGCACCATATCTGGCCCTTGGCTGCCCTGGCAGTCTTCACCACATGGTTCCCAAACAACATGCTGTAGTTCGAGGACCCCGGCTATAAGCATCTCGAACGTGAACTTGTGCACACGAAGACAAGTCCGCCCTGCTGTCTGGCTATGAGATGCTTGGGCTGCCACTTCCGCTTCCGAAGAGGTGTCACTTTCCTTGTCCTCACTCCCACTCTCCATTCCCATCCCTTTCCCCCCCTCCTGTACCTGCCAACTCCCCCCACCCTCTGTCTATCCCTACCCTGCTGTCCTCCCACCACACTCAACTGCCTATCCCCTTCCCCTCCTTCCTCTTCCTATTCCTTCTCTCTTCCCTATCTTTGCTCCTAGTGTTGCTACTCCAACTCCTCCTCCTTCTACCACTCCTGCCTTCGTCCTCCCTCATCGCCTCATGCCTTTCCTCTTCTCTCTCCCCATACCTTCCATGCTGCATCCTCTACACCACAACTCCTCCTCACCACCATCACTCCTCCACCACACAAAGACAAACTGACACACTTGACAAACAAAATCTTCCACACACAGAGAAATCAAGAGGCAAAGGTAAAGGTAAACAGATGAGAACACTAAATAGGACAACTCACTCAGAAATTGCAAAACTCCAACTCCAATTTCACTAAACTCTAACAACTCACCTCCTCTTCTCTCTCTCCTACACCTGATATACTCTCAAAGAAGCAGCTGCAGGAAGCCGATATATATATAAACAAAAAAAAATAATGTACATTGCATAACATGACGTGCAAATCACGAATGCATTGCACAATGCGATACTGCATTGCACAACATGATAAAGTATCGTGAGTTGCGCAACTAACCTACATGATGCGGTAGAGCAGACATTTCCCTAACCAAACCCATTCTTTTATCACGGATGTTAACACGCCATATACCTGCTTTATTTATAGCATTTTGATGAATCTAGGGCTTAGACTGTGAGCCCTCTGGGGACAGGGAAATACCCACAGTGTCGGAATGTAATCCACTGAAGTGCCAAAAAGTGGAATATAAAATGAGTGGGGGAAGGAATGATCCATCAGAATAATTACCTAATGGAAAATAGGCATGTTTGTCTATATGAAAACAAGTATAGCCTCTACTGTATATGTGAAGATGAACAAGCTGTGACTCAATAGCAGTCTTAAAGTAGCTCAGCAAATGTATAAAAATATTGCAGGAAGAGCAGCAGTGCCGAATTTACAGTTCCTCACATCAAGGATATCCATGTTTAGTGGTCAGCAGACATCCTCTGCTTTGAATGAAACTAGAATGACATGACTTTCTTCCGCAGGAATGAACAATATACTTCCCAAGACAACTTCTCGATAGCAAGGATGTGACTCTTAGATACTATACAAAGACTCATCTCGTATGCTGCTTGAGAAATAACATGTTTCAAAAAGTAATCAGTGTTTTAAAGAACATAACTACAATGAATCATAGATCATCTATGGACAAAACAATGGAGGTTCAAATACAACCAATGCATGGTTTCAAGGCATAATTTCACATATGTGACGGACACTTCATTTCCATCCCTAACCACCTTTCCTTGGATTTACACTAAACGGGCAGCTATCATTTTTTGCAGACCATCCCTAAAGTTTTCCCACCTATGGGTGCTGGGATTGGTCCAGCTCAAGCTTATATAATCTGGTGTCTGAGCATGAGCAGTGTGGTTGGGTATAGTCTTCTTTTAAGAAAGGAAAAATCACAAATTGGCCCCCTGCCTGCTGTTTCAGTGTAGTTTTGGCCCTACTAGTGCCCTTCCAGTCGTGAGGGCTCATGACTTAAGAATATAAGAAATTGCCATGCTGGGTCAGACCAAGGGTCCATCAAGCCCAGCATCCTGTTTCCAACAGAGGCCAAACCAGGCCACAAGAACCTGGCAATTACCCAAACACCAAGAAGATCCCATGCTACTGATGCAATTAATAGCAGTGGCTAGTCCCTAAGTAAACTTGATTAATAGCATTTAATGGACTTCTCTTCCAAGAACTTATCCAAACCTTTTTGAACCCAGCTACACTAACTGCACTAACCACATCCTCTGACAACAAATTCCAGAACTTTATTGTGCGTTGAGTGAAAAAGAATTTTCCTCAGATTAGTCTTAAATGTGCTACTTGCTAACTTCACGGAATGCCCCTTAGTCCTTCTATTATTCAAAAGTGTAAATAACCGAGTCACATCTACTCATTCAAGACCTCTCATGATCTTAAAGACCTCTATTATATCCCCCCTCAGCCGTCTCTTCTCCAAGCTGAAAAGCCCTAACCTCTTCAGCCTTTCCTCATAGGGGAGCTGTTCCATCCCCTTTATCATTTTGGTTGCCCTTCTCTGTACCTTCTCCATTGCAACTATAACTTTGAGATATGGCGACCAGAATTGTACACAGTATTCAAGGTGTGGTCTCACCATGGAGTGATATAGAGGCATTATGACATTTTCCGTTTTATTAACCATTCCCTTCCTAATAATTCCTAACATTCTATTTGCTTTTTTGACTGCTGCAGCACACTGAGCAGACGATGTCAATGTATTATCTACTATGACGCCTAGATCTCTTTCTTGGGTGGTAGCTCCTAATATGGAACCTAACATCGTGTAACTACATCAAGGGTTATTTTTCCCTATATGCAACACCTTGCACTTGTCCACATTAAATTTCTTCTGCCATTTGGATGCCCAATCTTCCAGTCTTGCAAGGTCCTCCTGTAATGTATCACAGTCTGCTTGTGATTTAACTACTCTGAATAATTTTGTATCATCTGCAAATTTGATAACGTCACTCGTCGTATTCCTTTCCAGATCATTTATATATATATTGAAAAGCACCAGTCCAAGTACAGATCCCTGAGGCACTCCACTGTTTACCCTTTTCCACTGAGAAAATTGACCATTTAGTCCTACTCTCTGTTTCCTGTCTTTTAACAAGTTTGTAATCCACTTGTGCCAGAAGAGTTTGAAAAGTGTATTTTTGTGTTTTGAAGAGAGTGGATTCTGTGTTTGACCTGCTTCCATTCTGGTAGAGCTTCTATCCCCTGCCTTAGGGGCGTGGGCTGTGGCTCTGAGCTCTGCACCTAGCTAAAAGGGAGTTGCAGCTGCCTGGGCACTGCTTGTGAAAATGGGGTTAGTAGTGTCCCACAGCTAAGAACTTATTTTGGAGAGCAGTTTTTTGGGTTTTGCTTGTGAGCGGGAGATAAATGTTTTCCACCACCATCTCCCTACCCTTGGAGAAGAGATTTTGTTGTTTTTTTTCTACCCCACTGGGAAAGGATTCTGGACACCGACTCAGAGATTGAGAAAAAAAAGAAGGAAGTTATATCACTTGGAGTTTTCATTACCCTTTGTATTTTGATGCGTTTGCTATTTTTGGACTGAATCTTATTTTTTAAGTTACAGTAAATGTTGTTCTGAACACCACTCCAAACCTTTGTCTGTTTTTCCAACATGAGATCCAATCTTCTGAGAGTGACTTCTGTGAACAATGTGAAAGAGATGAGAGACTGAAAGTGATAAGTGTGAAAGAGATAAGTGTGAAAAGACAGAATAATCTGAGAACAGTTAAGTTCATAGATAGTCATAGTGTGCCATGAAGCCATTATCTTTGCTTAGTCCTAAGGTGATGGTGTTAAGTTTTTTTGATGAGTTCCAATTCAGCAGTTTCATGCTGAAGTGTTCCTTTTTAGGAGTATGGCAACCTTAAGGTCAAATAGATAATGTCCTCAAAAGGTTGAAATGTTCTCCTACTGGTTTCTGAATGTTGCCATTTCTTATGTTAGATTTATGACCATTTATTCTTTTCGTTAGGGATTGATCTGTTTGTCTTATGTAGAAAGCAGAGGGACATTGCTGGCAGGTGATGGCATATATTACATTGGAAGAAGATTTAGCCCCAGATGTTGAAGTTGATGTTGAGTCTTATGCTGGTGTTGCTTGGGTTAATTTGTAAACAGAGTTGGCATCTGGGTTTCTGGCAGGATCTAGCTCCTGAGTTGGTGTCATTGTTGTACAATTTATGGTTGCTAGTGAGTATCTGTTTAAGGTTGGGGGTTTGTCAGCAGGCCAGGATAGGCTTGCCACTCACAGCCTGTGAGAGAGTCATGTCATTGTCCAGGATGGGTTATAGAGCCTTGATATGTTCACTGATTTCAACTGTGAGCTATAGTAACAATCAGAGGTGTTCTGTGAAGATAGTTAGACAATAATTGTTTATAATTTTAGCATTGTTTGATTTGATTATTATGTTTATGGAATTATGTATGGTAACTACACATCATCATGATCTTATAGATCTGTATAGACGTTTTTGATAACTGACTTGATGTCTTTTGAGGAAGGTCAGTATATAAAAACATATAAATAAATATATTTTCTTTTTTGAGATGATCCTGTAGCAGAGCATTCCTGCATATTTGTCTGGCTCTGTTTTCTTATCTCATTGGGTTGGTACTGTAATTAAAAAATGTTCAATTTAATTTCTCCAGATGGGAGTCCCTTTCCAAAGGGTTAGAACAGATACGACTGTACTGTAGAGCATGCACCTGGTGGTAGGGGTTGGATAGAAGCTGGATGCATGTAGGTATGTATGGTGATCAGTGGGTTTACAGTATAATGTGGTTCTTATGTGCCCCTCATGTAGGTGGACAGTGGCATCCAGAAAGTGGACTTGCTGTGTGGATTGTTCCAGGCTCAAGTTGATGGTAGGGTGGAGTTTGTTGAATACTTGGTGGAATTTTTTGTGCTTCAAATCCATGGCTCCATTTGATGAAGTTGTTATCAATGTACCTTAGGTAGAGAAGTGGATTCTGGGTATAGGAGCTGAAGAAATGTTGTTCTAAATAGCCATGAAAATTTTGACATATTGTGGAGCCATGAGGGTACACATAAACGAGTTGTGAGTGAAGTCAAAATGGCAAAGTTTGTTGACCAGATCAGCTGTGGTGACATCTGGAATGATATTCCTGATGGCTTGTAATCTGTCTTCTTTAGGGATATTGGTGTAAAGGAATTCAATATCCAAGATTGCCAGAATGGTGTTGTCTGGGAGGTGGCCAATTGCATGGAGCTTCCTCAGAAAAGGTAGCTAGGAGTGCTGGTAGCATAGGGTGTGAGGATAGAGTCCCTATAGCCAGACACTCCTACAGTGAGTGTGTTGATGCTAGAAAAATGAGGTGTACAGGGTTCCCCATTTGTTCTGTATCTCCCTCCTCCATCCCCATATATTTTACCAACCTCTGTACTACAGTTCATGCATCTGACAAAGTGGACTCTGTCCTCAAAAACATGCCTTAATGAATTAGTTAGTCTATAAGGTGCTACCCAAGGGCAGGTGCAAGGGTATTAATAGCCCTAGGTGAGCCTTCTGCATTGTGCCCAGCCCCCCCCCCCCCCGGTCTCAGCCTCAGCTCCTACCACATTGGTGACCACCAAATGTATGCTTCTTTGGGCTGCAAGCAGGATGGGCATTGCTTGCGGCCTGCCAAACCTCTACTCCTCTGCCGCAAGCAGGATAGTCTCCGCTCGTGGCCCCACATGGTTGCTTTTGGCACCCCCCCCCCCCCCCTAAGGGTTGGCAGCTGAGGCAACTGCCTAGTTAATCTAATAGGATGTGCCAGTCCTGCCCACCTCATATCATTTTATCCAGCTAAAGCTAGCTGGAAAAATTGTCATGGATATCCACTGAATAGAGCTGAATTCCTAGTTAGCCAGATAAACTTACTCTACTAACTTTAGCACTGTTCTCCAGCATGACCAGAGTTAGCTAACTCCATCCTAGAATGCCTCCAACTTATTCGGATAATTTTTACCGGCTAAACAGTTAGCCAGGTAAGTTGGAGACAGTCAGAGTGAGGGGAAATTTAAAAACTAACTAACTAATTGTAAATACTAACTGCAATGTTATGGCTTTTTCCTGATTTAAGATATGCAATGTTTGACTAACAATGTTTAACTATCATCTATATCAGGGGTGGGCAATTCCGGTCCTCGAGGGCCACAAACCAGTCTGGTTTTCAGGCTATCCCTAATGAATATGCATGAGAGAGATTTGCATGCACTCTGCCTCAGTTGTATGCAAATCTGTCATGCATATTCATTACGGATATCCCGAAAACCAGACTGGTTTGTGGCCCTCGAGGACCGGAATTGCCCACCCCCGATCTATATACTCTTCCAAGTTCAGCATTCACCCTGTTTAATGTATTTCCCTTCTGTTACATGTAAACAGATATGATGTTTTGACGAATACTGGTATAAAAAAAACTTTAAATAAATAAAACCCACAGTTTGTCCAGCTAAGTCATAAACTTGACCCCCCATAGAGATTTTGTCACCTTTTAAATAAATATAATTGTGGTATGGCAGATATAGAAGACTTCTGTTTACTGGAAATTTCTTAAGATGGGACCCATAAGGTCATAATGTAAGACAATAATGGAAAAATTATGTTAACGTAGGCAGGAATGATATCGCACTAGCTCAGTTAGGGGTACATTTCTTAAGTCCAGTCCCTGAAGATTACAGGTTGGCTTGCATGGAAGCTTAATTCTGGAGATTGTCAGGTGGGAGAATATAATGGAGAACTGTTGTTGGGGCCTAAAGCAGAGGATGAAACCATCAGAATTACAGCATCCAGGATGTAACTAAATATGAACCACCCGCAGACTAAAGATCTCCCCTCTGATTGTTCCTTCTTTAGTGATCATGCATTGTTACCACTCTACGATGAGGTGTATATCAAAATATTGTTCAGGGATTTAGAGAATTGGGGTAACCGCAGTAGTTATATCCTCCTTGTGAACACTGCTCAGTTTCATCCCACAATAATTTAGCATGGGATGGAGGGCCTTCAAAATAACTCTGATTACCCCTTGTCATGCTACAGCTAAATTCCACTGTAAGCTTTGTGTTATGAATCAGAAAGTGGATCCCTGTTCCAAGGTAGAGTCAGCGCTACCGAGAAGGAAGTCAACCCTCTTCGGTCTCAACCGTCGGATGGCAAGGTCTGTTGAAGATGTTGAAATGAAGGCTTCACCCTGGAATCTCGTGATCCCCCAGGAGGAGCCTGTAGGGACACGGCCGCTGGGACTTAGGAGACTCCCTGAAGAGTGAAGATAGTCTGGATGCAGGCGCCTTCTACAGGTCGTGGGTTCCAGATGGCTGGCGCCTCCAGCAGGTCGCGATCAGTCCGGGAGTACACGTTGAAAGATTGACCTTTGGACTGGATTGGGACTAAGTCCAGAGAGAGGTTGAGAGCCGGTCCAGGAGCAGACGGGAGAATGGTCCGAAGCCAATCCAGGAGCAAAGAAGGAGAAGGGTCCAGAGCCAGTCCAAGACAATACCAGAAGATCACCACCACCGGTCCGAGGGTCAGGAGCCAAAAAATTAGTCCAAGGAGGAGAAGAGCAGAAGTGGGACGAAGAGCAGATCTGGAATACAGACACAGGAATCAAGCACAGAGCCTCAATAACCTCCTTCCAGTTCCTTATATACAGGAACTGGAAGGAGGAGTCCCCGGGGGAGCCGTGACAACTTCCTGTCATGGCTCCTTTAAATTCTCTCTTCAGCTGCGCGCGCGGCTCCTAGGAGGCTGAGGGGGAGGAACCGGACCGCCGAGACCCATGCGGCCGGGTTGGCAGTGGCAGTGGCCGCAAAGAAGTTAAAACAGAGGGCTGCCTGCCACCGCAGGAGCCTCTGATGCTCCCGGTGAGTATTCTATTGCCATGGCTGCCGGCTCGACCCTGGTCACGGCCCGCCGTGGCCGCCGGCCATGACACCCAGCCACGGAGTGCCACGGCCGGCGTTTCTAACGGTTTACTACTGTATAAGACATGATAGTTTCTGTGTCTCTCTACACATGATGGCTCAACTGTAAAGATGGTTTCTATTACCTATAACCACAATAGGACTCATTGTGCTGGGAAAACATTTACCACACCTTCGCATCCTGTTCGTTTCAGTTCAATACTACTAATATTTCCCAAACAAACATTTGGTGAATTTTCAATTTCAGAATATTCTTCCTGATTGAATTATACATTTGCATTTCTTAGGTTTGAATTATTTGTGTATTGTGAAGTTTGTCCCAGTGCTAGGCTATGGGTCTGAACATGCAGTTGTATCCTTTTCTTCAGGAGGCTTTTATGGAAGGGAGTGATGCAATTTCCAATAAGATAGCACAAGAAAGTGGAAGACATATATGCATTTTATTTTGCAAGCTATTAGTACCACAATGCCATGGCTTTCAATTCAAATAAGACAGCAGTGTTTGTAAGAGACAGTGCATCTTCCTAGAGCTTATTGATTTTCCACCTGCATTTTTACAAGAATTCTTTCATAAGAGGTGGCCTAGTGGTTTGAGCAATGGGCTGGGCACCAGGGAAAACAGAGTTTAGATCCTGCTTCTTCCACAGATGCTACCTGTCACTTTGATCAAATCACATTCTCTTGTGTTGCTTCACGTACCCATTTAGATCTTGGGAATAAAGACTTACAACCCAAGAAAGAGATCTAGGTGTCATAGTGGATAACACATTGAAATCGTTGGTTCAGTGTGCTACGGCAGTCAAAAAAGCAAACAGAATGTTGGGAATTATTAGAAAGGGAATGGTGAATAAAATGGAAAATGTCATAATGCCTCTGTATCGCTCCATGGTGAGACCGCACCTTGAATACTGTGTACAATTCTGGTCGCCGCATCTCAAAACAAATATAATTGCGATGGAGAAGGTACAGAGAAGGGCTACCAAAATGATAAGGGGAATGGAACAACTTCCCTACGAGGAAAGACTAAAGAGGTTAGGACTTTTCAGCTTGGAGAAGAGACGACTGAGGGGGATATGATAGAGGTGTTTAAAATCATGAGAGGTCTAGAACGGGTAGATGTGAATCGGTTATTTACTCTTTCGGATAGTAGAAAGACTAGGAGGCACTCCATGAAGTTAGCATGGGGCACATTTAAAACTAATCGGAGAAAGTTCTTTTTTACTCAACACACAATTAAACTCTGGAATTTGTTACCAGAGGATGTGGTCAGTGCAGTTAGTATAGCTGTGTTTAAAAAAGGATTGGATAAGTTCTTGGAGGAGAAGTCCATTACCTGCTATTAAGTTCACCTAGAGAATAGCCACTGACATTAGCAATAGTAACATGGAATAGACTTAGTTTTTGGGTACTTGCCAGGTTCTTATGGCCTGGATTGGCCACTGTTGGAAACAGGATGCTGGGCTTGATGGACCCTTGGCCTGACCCAGTATGGCATTTTCTTATGTTCTTATGCCTGAACTGTTGTAATCTGTCTTGAGTTTACTCTGGAAAGTTGGAATACAAATTATTATTACTACATGTTCAACTTATATAAGTTACCCTTCTCCAAAAGAAAGTATCCAGGGCAGCTTACAAGAAAACAGCAATAACAAATATATCAAAATACAATATAACAAAATTACAGCTGCATATTTAAAATCAAACAATAATTATCCCTTCCCCAACTTCCTCTTACAAGGGGCAGAGATGTCTAAACTACATGCCCTACCCATGAATCCCCAAAAAAGCTCCCTATCCCTCCTGAAGGTTCCCAAAAGGGCAACACCGCTTGGATTCACCCCTTCAGCACAAACTTGCTCCTGCGAGAGGACGTCTCTTAAGGCCAGCCCACAATGACATCAGCAGTAGGGGGCAGGGCCAAATATTCCAGGACAGCAGCAGACAAACCAGGAGGCAAGTGAGCAAGGAAGGTCCAACAGGCATAAGGAGATTGACCTTGAATGGTACAGTCTATCCACTCTCCCTTCGGGCACCTGCAGCTTTCATCAACTTAGTCTTATTATTTTTATGCCGACTTGAAAGATGGTATACTTTGATAGACCATTGTGCACCAGTAACCTAAATTCATGCACAGCTTATCCAACTGGTTAAAAATACAGAAAGAGGACTAAATGGTCAGCTTTTCACTAAACTGCATTAGCATTCAAGTTTAATTCAGCTACATAAAGTAGGCACCTCTTGCTTATAGATTATCACTTTATAAGTCAAAAATTGAAGGAAAACATTGCTCAGATGCAGTATTTTACTTCCTTACATTTACAAAGTAGGTTGTGAAGTCTGAAATTGCCTACACCCATTCTTGAGGCATAATGCTATTAAGATTTTAGCTTCCAGAGATGCCAATTTAGGACCATGGTAAGAACTCTACCATCTTATAATCCCCACTATAAAAAAAAAAAATGGGATTGTTATCTAAGCCATCACAGATCATAAAGGTGATTGGTAATTGCATCATACTAAATATGATTTAAAACTTGGGACAAGAAGCACTGTAAAATCCAAAGCAAAATTACCTTTCAGCCACATGGCATACTGTGGGGAGTTAATACCTTTGGCAATATCCTGGATTATTCTTTTTTCCTTTAAATAGATAACTAATATGGACTCTCAGACAATTTTCAGCAAGCAACACTTAATGCAGAGAATGATTTAATTTAACTGGGTGAACAGAAATCTTACGCCATCAATACTGCAAAAGTTTAACCTGAGTAGAGAAGACAAGAAGCTATAGATACTGGTAGCCATGTCAGCTAGGAGTGTGATAATACTCTCCCAAAATCTTTGTTTTATCACTGCGTTAGGCAACATCTGGTTATCTACAACAGGGCTGAAACTCCTGAGATTACAGTTTTATATGATCTTTCAGCTCTACAGTTAGGAAGCTGGTGGTATTTAACTAGCTGAGTGACTTTATGTATTTCACCCATGCCAGTCAGGCTTTCACAAAGCACATAGCACAGAAACAGCTCTTCTTTTATTAACTATTGTAAACTGATATGATATGTGCACATGAATATCGGTAGTTAATTCAGATATTTTGAAGATTGTACTGACAGTATTTCTAGACGTGAGTGCATTTGTCACTGTAAACCATCAACTACTAATTAGCAGATTGAGTGAGATTGGTCCTGCAGATTGGGGAAGAGTCAATATGTTTTTAGCAAAGGTATTCTTGTCTCATCAATCTTAAATTTTTTGAAATTGTAAATAAACATATAGATAAAGGTAAGCCTGGAGTGCCACCAACAGGCCTGGTTTTCAGGATTCTTAGAATGAAATATGCATGAGATAAATTTGCATGCAAACATATTGTATGCATTTTCATTATGGATATCCTGGAAAAAAAAAAAAAAAGTCCCCCATGAAAGACTCATTAGGAAATTTCAAACTCATGGGATAAGAAGCAATGTAGAATGGATTGAGAACTGGTTAAAAAGACAGAAAGAGGACTAAATGGTCACTTTTCCAAATGGAGAAAGGTTATTAGTGGAGTACCTTAGTAATCAGTACTTGACATGTCTTATTTAACATATTCATAAATTATCTGGAAAAATGAACAACAGGTTATCAAATTTGCAGATGACAAAAAATTATTCAAAGATGTTAAAACTGCAGAAGGACCTTGTGAGGCCAAGAGACTAGGCATCTTAATGGCAGATTAAATTTAATGTGCATAAGTGCAAAGTGATGCACATAGAGAAAAATAATCACAATTACAATGCCAGATTCTGTATTGGGAGTTACCTCCCAGAAAAAGTATCTTAGAATTCTTGTGGATAATGCATTGATATCCTCAGCTCAGTGTGCGGTGGAGGTCATAAAAGCAAATACATTGCTAAGAATGATCCAAAAAGGAATGGAGAATTATTGCCAGAGGACATGATCAAGGCAACTACATAGCAGGGTTTAAAAGAGTTTTGGACAAGTTCCTGGAGGAAAAGTCCATCTCACATCAACAGCCAAGCAGAGTAAAGTAAGCTATTGCTATCCCTGGGAGTGAATAACAGGAATTAGATCTACTTCATGGGATCTGGATCAGCTATGGTCGAAGACAAGATGCTGGGCTTGATGGACCTTGGTCTGGCCTAGCATGGCAAATCTTATATTCTTATGTTCTAAAGATGGGGATGCAATTGTTGTGGGTTACTGTGTGTGTGACACTGGTGGACACAAAACAATAGATCAATTCTCTGGAGATGGCTGGGTAAAGTAAAAGCTGATCTTCAGACATCAACACATAATTGTACGATGTCCTGTATTGTAGATCTATGGGGAAAATTATAAGGCCAGCATGGGATGAATGTTGGTGAGATTGTAACATATTTGTGAAATCCCTCTTCTTTCTGGGTAGTGGTGTGTTTGCAATAATAAGCACCAAGAACATGACCAATTCTTGAATAAAGATAAAAGCCTGATAAGTCCCTGATGAAGGTCATTAATTTGGAAAAGAGTTGCTAGATCAGGCAGTTAGGAAGGGTACTCAGGAGATCTGATGGGAAGGGATTACACTGTAGGGATGTGCATTTGTTTAAAATGAATGCATTTTTCATAACAAATAAGTCAATTTTTAGTTCACTGCAAACAAAAGGAACCAAAAATGAGCTTAGCCGAAAATATTTGGATATGTTCAGTCTGTTGGAAAGAAAACATACACACTCTCCACTCCCCCGCTTACTCTGTGGAATCTTCAATGTAGAAAGGGGCCAGAAACTGTTGTTATCTGAGGACCCTTTGATTGGGGTGAGATTGGGTCTTCCTGCAGGAAGGAACCCTGCAGGTTCTCACTGCCAGCAGGTAGACCCAGGCAAAGCAGAGACCAGTCTGGAGCTTCACCTTTGCCAGCCTACTTTCCCCTCAGGTTGAGCCTTTGGGTGCTGGGGCCGGCAGGACTTAGGCAAGAGTCTCTGCTGAGGACAAGGAATGTGGTCCAAGTCCAGGCTAAGGTCATAGGCAAGTATGGTCAGGCATATCGCTTGTACAGGCAAGGGTCAAAGGCAGGGAGAAATCAGGTGTATCGAGTGTCCAGGCAAGAGTCAGAGGCAATCAGTGATCAAGTGTATGGAGGGACAGGAAGCAAAACGGATAGGGCAGAGCAGATGAAAATTGAAACAGGCTGGGCAGATGAAGACTGAAACAGGCTTGAAGCAACATGCATGACAGAACTTAAGAGGATCTGTTGTTGAGGCAGAGTGCGTCGGGTGAGCTGCCCTTTTATAGGGTGAAGAAGATAATGTCATCAGTAGAGGACGTGGGGATTTTGCCACCACAGTCCTTTAAGAAGCCTGACATCAGGCCCACGCACGCACCTAAGGGACCAAGGAAGTGGCAGGGGCCAGTGGTGTTTGATGGCCTGCCTCGAGAGGGGGTCACTGGTGCCCAACTGCATCAGGAACAATGGCGGCCAGCTGGAACATGCCGGCCACGAAAGTGAGGGCAACAGCTCGTGGGCTGTCCCCGCAAGCTATCAAATGCAACAGATACAATCCCCGGTCATTCCTACGCTGCTGACTTCTGCTTGCACAATGGCACCAAATGGCTCTGAGGCTGGCACTATTTTGTTGTATGGTCATACAAATAAATGGCCGGTCAATAAAATGGTGCCAGTCAACCCTGAGACCAGCAACTTTTCTTAACAGCTTTATGGCTGTGAAATATTGGTATGGGTTGCAAGGCTAGTCAGCACCATCGTCCAGTGGGAGCTGGTGGGGCAGAAGTGAACGGGATTCACCTCTGCCCCTTTCTACATTGAAAAGTTAAGTGGTAGCCAGGGATTCCCAACTCAGTTGCAATAGCAGCAGCAGTGGCAGGGGTTGGGGGACTAGAAGGGCCCAAGGAGGCCCCATTTTCAGTCTTTTTTTTTTTTTAATTTTGGGGCTTTTTAAAATGTAATGTTTATTTTGGTTCAGCAAATAAACCATATTGAAACATTAAATGAACCAAAACTCGAATTAAAAAATGAACCATAACAAAATCTTGTGGTGCACATGCATATTACACCACTGTTTTACATAATGTATTTAATTACATAGATGCATTGCACAGTTGCATTCCTACATATTATTAATACATTCTATAAAATTTTAATATGGGTAGAGCTACCAGCCTTTCCACAATAGTCATGTCCAGTCTTCTACAACACTCCTGAAGCTGACACATTCCAGCAATAAATGCTACCTGTACTTCTTATCGATATTCTAGCACTATTATGTATGCAGCACTAGTGCCCACAGAGATGTGGATAGGGGCACAGTTCAGGCCTCTGAAATTAAAATCGAAGTGGGTAAGAAATAAGCCAAACAGACTGAAGATTAGCCAGGCTATTGAAACCTTTTGCCTTTACATGTTGTAGTTCCTTTCTTAGAAATGAAATATTCTTCCCAAGTCATGGGAGAATCTAGGGCAGGGGTTCTCAACCCAGTCCTTGAGACACACCTTGCCAATCAGGTTTTCAGGATATCCACAATGAATATACATAAGGTAGATTTACATGCACTGCCTCCATTGTCTGCAAATCTATCTTATGAAAACCTGACTGGCTAGGTGCAGGCCTGGTGCATTTGCAAGGGGCGGAACACCCAGGGGATGGCAGGCTAGCAGCAGTAGGAGAGACCGCAGGGCAGCCACAAGGCAGCTGAAGGAGAGAGGCAGCCAGTGGCCTCTCTCCTTCCTCACTGTCAACGTTAAGCTCCACTGCAGGGTTAAGCCCTGCCAGCGGCGAGGAAGTAGAGAGGCTACCGGCAGCTGAAGAAGACCACTGGCAGCAGAAGAATGAGAGAGGCCACCAGCAGAGCTCAACCCACTGGCGGCTGAAGATGAAAGGCCTGTGTTTTTGTGCACGCAGGAAGGCAGAAAGGCCAATGGGCTGTGGTAAAGCTCATCCCACCACAGCCCGATGACAATAGGATGCAAGGTATGCATTTGTCTGAGCGAGAGCATGTGTGTATGTGTCTATGAGAGCCTATGTGTTTGTGTGTCTGTGTGAGCACCTATGTGTATGCTTGTCTGTGTGACAGCCTATGTGTCTATATGAGCACATGTGTGTGTGAGATCCTATGTGTGTGTGTGTCTGAGTGAGAGCCTATGTGCTTCTGAATGTGTCTGTAAGAGCCAATCCACAATGATCTCAGGGTGACTAAAAATCAAAAGACACCAGGTATTGGGTATAATTTGATGTTTCTGCTCTTTTGAAATATTTAATTTGGGGGGGGGAAATAGAACATTTTTTAAATATTGGATTTTTTTATTCATCAGATGTTATGAAATATTTTATTGGTGTTTGGGAAACTTTGGATACTTATTCATTAACTGATTTGAAATGTTTATTCTTTTTACAAATTGATTTTACTATTATGATTGATGTTTATATTTCTTGTTTGTATTATTTAATGTTTTATGAATAATGGTGTCACATTTCCACCTGTCCCATCCCTGAAAGAGCCTTCCTGGCCACTTGCAGATTCAATTAGAATCTCTCTGTAATGTCATGAAGTTCAAAGGTCTGGCCCCCATGGGCCTTACTGCCACCTCCCACCATACCTCTGGGATATCAACTCTTTCCCCAAAGGTACATCCACCCACAGGCAGTTCCACTGGTAAAGTATCCTTGAAATAAATCCAGCACAAACAGAAGTCCTTATATCCCCGAGCTCACCTTCTTCACATGGTAGAGGAATATCCAGAATCAGTGTCCCAGCACAAACTGATAGCCAGGTCCTTCCTCCTCAGTCCCTGGCAGGAGACTGAAACTGCTAGGTTAGAGTCTCTTTTATACTCTGTAAGCTCCTCCTCCTCTACTAGCTGATTGGCTCCGGTGGAGTCCCACCCTTAACATCCCACACCTGTGTGTTTGTCTCTATGGTTACAGGGGAAGCCACCAGTGTATATCCTTGACTCTGTGTCGCCTGGGTTTTCCTCCCCCTCCTTCTAGGACTTTGGTTCCAGAGAGTTTTCTTGTTCCTGGCTTTATTCTACCTCCCCGGACTGACCTAGTGACCCCGTCACAAATGGTAATGCTGTTTTTCCATTGTTGCTCTGCATGTAGAGGATGGCTTGTTGTGGGTTCCAGTTCAGTTCCTCTTAGGACATTTCTGTTCATACTTTCTGATCTCTTCATTCTGTATTTGGTGAAATTCTATCTGTGTTCTGCATATGTGACCGAGGTGAGGGGCTGGTGGCGTATCAATTTGTAAAAATATAGATTGCAGCTGGGCTTTATTTGATGGGCCGGGACAGAGACTGAATGAATTTGGGGGGAGGGCAGCACAGTAATTGTTCACACAGGGCAGCAAAAAACCTCACACTGGCCCTGCTAGGTGTGTCCTGAGGACTGGGTTGAGATCCCCTGATTTAGGGAACTTCAGCAACTTCAATATAACAGCACTATATGTATATATTAAATTGTGAAGAAGAAGATATATTTTTAAGATCAAAATGCAAGACGGGTTGGACTCACCTCCTTGATAGCATTGCCCCAGCCTAGTTCTTCATTAGCAGTGCTGCACAGGCTCTCAGGTTTACGTCCCAGCTCAGTCCTTCCACTCCCTGGGGCAGCCAGGAGGCTGGGGAGGCTATGCAGGCAGTTCTCAGTGCTACCACCCCGAGAAGGAGGGAGTCATAGTCATCGTGCAATAGTGACACCTAGTGGCTAGATTTAATTTTCATGATTACAAGGTTCTGAAAGGATCCCTGGTACATGGCCTCTGGCCAAGAACTGTCCCTGCAATTGCTGGACTACAGAAGTTAGAAGATAATGCGGAAGAGGAGAAAATATTTCCTGGGCAGTTGCAAATGAAGGCTCATGGTGCCAGATCCCTGCCCTCGTTCCAACTGATCCCAGCCCTATTCAAAGAAGCAGCTGGAAACTGCCAGGTCAAACACTTGCTTCTGGCGCAATATCACAGTGCTATGATGTGGCCTAATTAATGGAACATTTTGTAAATCTCCACTTCTGGACACAGTAAAAGGATGATAATAGAGATGTTATTTTACTATGGGTGTGATTCACCCAAAATTTGACTTAGAATGTGATTATTTTATTTCATTTGATAAAGTTGATGATTATCTTTCAATTAGAACTTTTTCTGTGTAAAAAAAAAAAAAAGGGGGCCTAGGATCTCAGAGAATGCTCATGGACTCCCTTTATGTAGATTTTTAGACTAAATCATTACTTTGAATGAGTTTCATTGCAAGGTGCACAAGTTTTATAAGCCTTTGCAGTTGTACAGAGCCATGTAGGTCAGCCACCTCGCTGAATATCACTGTTTAGTTCTTGTGTATTTTTCACCATTAGTTTGGTCTACAGAATGTTCTGGATCCTGCAGGCTCTGAGCACAGACCATATATTACAATGTATTCTGCAAGTGTCTCTCCCTGCACTAGAGGTGACCATATTTCACAAATGTCTTGTAATGTTGTCAGAGAGGGAGAAAGAGGAAGACCTAGATAAAGGATTACAGAATCTAGTGCAAGGGTAAGAGATTACTGTACACCTTTTTAAGATGAGAAAATATTTTGGCTAAAAGAAGTTGAATTAGCACAAGTTTGAAACTTGTTTGCAGTAGCATCAGTCATCAAAGCTTCAACCCTCGGCAACTGATACTACTACGCTCAAGTTTCAAAGTTGTGATAATTCACCCTCTTTTTGTGTCAGTTACCATACGTATATGACCATGAACATGGATTTTTCTGGCTAAAAGTAAAGAACATCATTGACTCCATATTTTCAGTCTTGGAGAAAAAGGCTAGGAACTGCTTAGCTGACCTTTGAAGCCTTGGCTGTCCAGCATCCAGTGGAGCCCAGTTGGGGCAAAGGGAGAGATTGGCTTTCTGGCATGTTCTAGACTAGAACCAAAGAGAAAATCATCTTTTCTGATACAGAGATCTTGATTGTAGTATAATGTATTTGTGTCGAAGCATTCCAGCATGGCTGATTTTCAGGGCCTGCTGTACTTAAAAAAAAAAAAAAAAAAAGGGCTGCTCTAAATGTTTTAAGAGAATTTTACTAAACAAATATACCTGTGGTCGAGAATGGAAAATTCCTACCCTCTTCTTGTTTATCTATGTCATTACCCGTAGAGGGGGGCTACTGGAGATTACTTCATATGAAACCACACGGCAGCTCTCTCTCTCTCTCTCTCTATGGAATAAGCTTGGTTCATATAAAATTACATGGCAGCAATCTCTGAAGACCTGGAACCCCACATGAAGACTGAAATCCCATAGAGACTGAGCTCACCAGGGCTGGCACAATTAAGAGAAAATAGTTTACGTTAACTCCTAGTATGCTGGAAAGGCCTAACCAGTAGCATCCTCACAATGATTTATGATTCAGGGGCTCTTCTGGCTCTTTCTGTCCAGTAATAACTACCAAAACGAAACAGCCATTACCATGCAATTCCAGTTCCCCTGGAATTTATATTCTCAGGCAAAACTTGGTTCAGTATTTTTTTTTATCACACCACAAAGGGAATCATTCAAAAATAATAAAAAATTAAAAAAAAAGAATCACCTGTAACTTGGTTGCTATATCCTGTCTTCAGCGTTTCCAAACTAAGAAAAACATAATAATACTGATTTCATGAGCTAGTTTATTTGACTCGCTGACACCTTTTTTGGAGTGCTTGTTCTACTGTAACATAGCATTGAAACATCACAGAAGGAGGCTTCTTGGTCATTAAAAAAATGCCTCGGTTATAGTATGATGTTGAAACCTAATCCAAATTAGTTTGCAGAGATGGGTCTGGTGCTGGCATTGCCTCTTCATCTCTGCGGAGCTAGAACCTGGCTTTTTTCATTAAAAAAAAAAATTAGAACTAGATGCAATTTGCCAAAACCAGAATGAGGTCAGCCTGTTGGCTTGACCTGGGAGTAGTGGCCGTGCTATGTGCAAGGTCCAAGGGGCTCCAGCAACCTGGAAACTCTTAGCGCTGTTAACACAGGGAAACGTTCTTCCCAGCATCCTTGATTTTCGTTAATTGTAAAGATTAAGCAGAGATACGATATGAAAAAGGCTTATCAGTCAGTCAATGTGGCTTCTTATCCTCCACAGCAGACAAAATCACAAAGTGATATGAAAGGAGGCGCTCATCAGTGTAACAAAATAAATCAGAAGGTTTTATGATGAGGGGAGAGCACCTGGAAAAAAAAACTGAAAAAGCAAAATCCCCATCTCCTAATATTTTATCACAACTTCAGTGAGGATTAAACAAGGACAGAACAAGATGCTTAGCTTCCTCCACCTGGTTGGTCCTTTTTTTTGTTTTTTGCAGAAAAAAAAAATGGGTTCTGCTGCCCCCATGTGGCAACTTTATACAAAGAGAGTCTATTTGGAATCGCATGGTTCATCTTCTCTGCCAGTTTCAGTCTGATGTTCTGCGGTTTTCTTATGAGTTGTATTTGCCTTGCTTTTAAAGCAGAAAGCAATATACAGCACTCCCATCACTTACCCATTCTCTGCACCACTGTGCACTCACCCACACAGCCGCATGCCAAGCTTAAGGCAAGATGCATTAAGCGTCTTTCCCATGAACACAAAAGAAGAAAAACCCTTGAGTACATCTGACCCCCTCAGAAAAAATGCTTCTTCCAAAAACCATTACCATTATTTTGTTAATACTTTTCTCAAGCAAAGTTCTATATTTACCCTATTAGTAATAAACATGATTATAATTAATACATTAAGAGCAATTAAAAGGAGACTTGGGGTGGATTTTCAAAGGGTTACGCGGGTATATTACGTGCGTAACCCCGAAAACCCGCTCCTGTGCGCGCCGAGCCTATTTTGCATAGGCCCGGTGACGCACGCAAGCCCTGGGACGCGCGTATGTCCCGGGGCTTGAAAGAATGGGCGGGGAGTGGGCGGGCCGGGGGCGGGACCAGCGCGAGCCAGCGGTCGTGCTGGCGCGTGCAACCTACGCCTGCCCGGAGGCAGGCGCAACTTCATCAACAAAGGTCGGGGGGGTTAGATAGGGCTGGGGGGGCGGGTTAGGTAGGGGAAGGGAGGGAAAGTTGGGGGGGCAGAAGGAAAGTTCCCTCCGAGGCCGCTCTGATTTCGGAGCGGCCTCGGAGGGAACAGGGAAAGCCATCAGGGCTCCCCTAGGGCTCGGCGCGCGCAAGGTGCACAAGTGGGCATCCGCTTGCACGCGCCGACCCCAGATTTTATAACATGCACGCGGCTATGCGCACATGTTGTAAAATCGAGCATAGATTTGTGCGCGTAGGTTTAAAAATCTGGCCCTTAATGTCTGCCACAACACAACCAGAAGCTGGTATGACCTCCAGTACTAAGCCACATCATACTCTGTGTACAGCTGTTGCCTTGGACAGTGCTACTTGTATATTTATTAATAATGTAGAGATGGGAAACTAGATGTAAAGAAAAACACATTGAAGTATGCAAAGATGTGCGTAGATCTGATTATAAATATACATTGTTTGCAGTTTAGGTATTACGGTTTTACATTTTGCTCAGTCCTACTGGCACAGTTTCACCTTGAAAAAGAAGCACAGTGATTAAGTTTTGGGCTCTGATTTTCAGAATTTTTCTGATATAGAAAAATAACCTGAAAATAAACCAGTAACATGAACAGCATGCAGAGGTATTTTCTTCATGGCTACACAATGGTTGAAGCTCCTTAGCATATCTGACACCCCCCCCCCCCCCAAACACACACACACACACACACACAAACACACCCCAGTTTTCAATTGTTTTGCTGCGAACAGCAAGGAGGAAATAGATTCAATTCCAGCCTATGTAATGATCACTTTCAAAAAAAGTGAATGCTACATGATTTTTTTTTATTGGGGGGGGGAGGTTGGAGAGGGAGAGGAAGGAGGCTTAGCGGTGAGAAATATCTCTAGCGCACTCCACCTCCTAATAGTAGTTTCATGAAAAAAAAAAAAATGACCTGCCAAGAAAGGTTCAAAGGTTATCTGGAGCTATCCTTTCAGCACCAAGCTCTGACCTCCAGCAGAGCCATAAACCAAACTAACCCCGGCAAAATCAAATAGCTGAGAGTCCTGGAGTTTCTACTATTTATTCATATGGCTCATCCATCAAAGAAATGGACACAGTTGGCATGAAAGGGTGGTGGGTGCAAGGAATGCCCTCCCGGTACAGGTAGTTAAGGCAAGAACTGTAACGGAATTCAAAAAGAGCTTGTGATAAACACAGAGGATCCCTGGTGGCTAAAGAATGGAAATAAAGATAAAGGGGTAAACCTGCCTGCGGGTAACCTGCATAGAGCGGCAGATACTACATTAACAGAATTAAAATAAATACATAAAAAGAATAAGTAAGCAAATAAATAAATAAATAAAGCTTGTTGGGCAGACTGGATGGACTACTTGGGTGTTTTTCTGCTATCATTTACTATTTTACTATATATGAATGGTTTACTTTGAATCCAAGCATACAAACTGGAAGGTTATTTTTTTCTAATTTTTTTTTTTTTTTTGCTACTACTATTTATCATTTCTAAAGCACTATTGGGCATATGCAGTGCTGTACAGAACCACATGAGACAGTCCCTGCACCATGGAGCTTACAATCTAGTCAAGGCAAACATATATGACAAACAAGAGTCTATAGGAAGTGCATTTGTTGTACAGAAGTCATTAGATGTTAAAGGCAGCCTAAAAAAGGTGAGTTTTTAAGACCGTATCTGAATGTGGCCGCTCAGGAAGCATAATGTACAGACTTAGGGAGCCTATTCCAGGCAGCAAGAAAAACACAGAAAGTGGAGGTGCTGGAGCAGAAGGGCATAGATAAAAGCGACTTGTCCAATGAACAGAGTTCACAAGGAAGAGTGTAAGGGGGAAAGAAGTGAAGACAGACAATCCTTTCCATGCTACTCATCTGCTTTTCAGTATGCGAAACCCGGGAAGACTTTGAATATAATTTGCCTCTGTTTACACAGCCATCACAAACCAAAAGGCAGTGTTGGAAACACATAGATGCGTCTCAAATAGGTAAAAGAGGTTAGCAATGGGCTACAATAATATTAACATTTGTATGAAAACTGCTTTAAGTGAAAAAGGCAATCAAATGATGACCCTAGCATCATCAAAAATAACAGGCATAATGTACAGACCAGAGGGTAGTGGGAGAACAAAATAGAATAAGTACGATTCATTGGTATGTAGATTCAGTTTTGCAAGCCATATTACAAGAAGCAAAAGACTGGCACAGCAAACTCTTTCGTTATGAAAATGATAATCAGAGAGGGTTATGGATGGATTTTCTTCCAAACAGCATACTACTGCATTCTGCAACTTAATATTTCCAAAGACATTCATTGATCCTTGTCTGGGATAGACAGCTTCCAACACAAGAAGAGATGAGGAACAAGCTTCTTTTGCTTTTTTTTTTTTTTTTGTATTTTGTTTGTTTTACCAATCAAATGGATGAAAGCAGGAAGACAGAAAACAAACTGATGAAGTTTGCATTCAGTAGTGTGTCCGTGGTAGAGATAATATTAACTTTCATCCTAAGAGTTTTGCAAACTTGTGGCACACGCTCCGGACTTCACTGATGGCTACATTTGCACATCTTGTGAATTTCTCAAGCCATGTGCCTTGCAAAGTAGCTCAGTGAGGAGCAGTCTCTTAAGGTAAAGCAGTGTCCTGTTGCAGTAAAACCTTTTGTTTGAAATGAATTGTTGAATAATTCCCTGTCCTCTCGTTCCTCAGTTGGCTCCCACATTTATTCTTCATAACCAAGTTTTCTTCACACGAAACAGCAGACTCAGACTTAGGTTTGTGTCCCAATCACATACAATACCGCTGTCTGTGTTAACAAAACCGTGGGCTTGCCCAGCATCCAGCTTATTTATTAGTATGATTTGATTTCACTGTTTGTTTTGTTTGTTTTTATCATTGTTTTATGTATTGTAGCTTGCCTTTAGCTTCTGACTTGAAATGAATACGAATAAATAAGTTCTCTATTTAAAGGAATGCCGCTGATGCACATCATCTGACCTAGTGCCACAGTCCACCATGGCCTGCACTGTAACCAGAGGGTATGACTTCCAGCATTAAACAGGCCAAAGGTGAGGCTCAGATCCATGGGGCCACAACGCAGGCCACTAAAATGCTTCAGATTTCTGTGAGAACCTTGCAAGTGCTCACAGAAAATGCTGATCATATTAAAGCCACCCACAGAGTGCCAGTGGATTAACTACAGAAATCGACAATGTTTTCAGCAGACTGCAGATTAGGTGCATAGGCACAGGAAGATTCTAAATACGATTCCTCCTCTTAATGCCTGAACTTTTCAGTCAACTGATTAGGAACAGGGCCATTCTTTCTTGCTTAAGCAGTAGAATAGCTAAGAACAGTCCCATCATATATCTTACGAGACATGGACAATAAACTTTTTTCGCATTAAAATGATAGTGCTTGCTAAACTAGGCTCAGTTCTTATTTTATTCTTCTGTTAACATCTTTAACAAAAAAAAGAAAGAAAGAAAGAAATACAGTGTAAAACCACAGTATGCTCTCTTTCCTACCAGGAACATAAAAATTGATAGCACTGGCCTCTTCAAATATTTCCATCTGCTTCAAAAATTTCCATTGGAGGCTGCCAAAAAATCTTTTACAGAATCGTTGACAACAGGGCAAATTACGGGTTTCTTTGATGGCGCACCATTTTCTAGCAAATGTTTGGTATCAATTTGTTTTCCCCGAATAAGAGAGGCCAATCTACATCAAATGATTTTAACTCTCGCTATCCCACAGCAATGACTGCGTCCAGCATCACATGAAGGGAAAGAGAAGGGAAAAGTGCAGTAACGACTGAAGTGCCTGACTGCCATCAAGCCAGAGGTGGGCAAGCAGTTCTTGTGGGTGATCAGCCACCAGCGCATAACTGCAGGCTGCAGCTGAGAAGAAAATCTAAAATGCTTTTGTGAACCGATGGCTAGATTGCTTCCAATAAGCACCAGAGTGACAGTGCTGAGCATGTTAGTCCTCCAGGTATTTACACTGTAAATACAGGTAGCTTGAGCATCCAACATCTTGCTCTGATAAAGTGCCTCGAAGTCCTGTCTGCAAAGACTATCTTTACAAGAAAGGGAATGGTTAGCAGCTTCGTTCAGTATTTCTCCTCCAAGCTAAGGTCAGTGGCCAAGATGGAAGCAGGTGTCAATTAGTAACAAATGTCACAGCAGACACATTTACTGAAAAATAGACTTAACCCACCAAACCAAATAACACTGGCCACCAAATCGCTGTCACATATCAATTACTTTCTGCTAATAGTGATAATAGTGCAATAATGATAGTTATTTTTGAATTGCTACTGGACATGGTGATAAGGATTCAGGTATTATATGTCCCTTCCCAAAAGATCCTAACTTTCAAACCTATTCATATTACAGCATGTGAAAGCATAAGTGGGCGCATGGAGAGTTATCTTAGTATTTTATAAACTGCATGGTGAGAGTTGTGCAGTTTATAAAATACTGTGCACTTATACTCCAAAATACATGTATATTTAGGAATTCATGTATATTTCCAGTGCAATGAAAGCATTTATTTTTCCTACCTATTTTATAAATATATGCACATACATACAGTACATAAACAGATATTCTATAACGCATGCATGTATACCATTTGAAAATATTTTCTTGCACATATACTTGAAATCATCAGTTTGCCAATACCTCTGCCAGTTCACCCAGTCTAATTCCAGTTCACCTAAACCTCCCACCCAAAAATTGCACACAACAGACAAAACTGATTTCACTTGCACTAGTCAGTTGTAGGTGTAAACCTGTGAATAACTGATAATTTATACATGAATATCTCCTGGAAAATAGCAACTTGCATGCATATTTTTGACCCCCATCATGGAATGCCCCTAGATCGCACCTGTTTTGCACTGGTAAATGTGATGTGAAACTGATAATATGCATGCAATTTTGATGTTTATAAAATATCATGTACACAAATACAGACTATTTACATGAGTATATGCAAATTTTCTACATACATATAACCCCTTTGAAGATGTACTTATGATGGGTACCTAAAGCACTGGGAAATAAAGTGACTTGCCTAGGGTCAGAAGAAGTGTCAGTGGGAGAAGCAGGATTTGAACCCTGGTTTTCATGGTTCCCAGTCCATTGCTTATTGTCTGGGAACTCCTTCTATGAGTTTCGCCTTGGAGAAGTTTTTTTCCTTAAAAAAAAGAAAGTCAGAATTCTGCTTGAATGAAATGCAGAATCTGCAGTCAAATACCTGGAAAGAGCAAGGAAGACTAAAAGAAATAGAAAATATGCCCACATTATTTTATCCAGAGAATGTGACAACAGATAAGGACCATAAGGTGCATCTCATCTTTGCCCAATATCCTTTCTGATGTAATGCCATAGACCCCAATTGATTTCTAATTTCCCCTTCTTTGAAAATATCACACTGAAAAAAAGAGAGAAAAAGGGAGAATGAATAAGGGATAATAAATATCAGACATTAATTCTTATGTAGGACGTTACTCAAAGGGACAGTAACTTTAAAACGAGCATGTGTGCACCCACATATGTGCATATAAGCGCACAATCGCACATACGCTGGAATTGTAAATTGTCTGCTCAAGGGCGCATGTATAATTTAAAATACACTTAACACGCATATGTGTGCTCCTAATTTTAAGCGGTTACGTGTGCAAACATTATTCGCTTATCTTCCTTAGGAATTTGTTGGCTTTAATGTGTGCAGCAAAGCAGATTTTAAAACATGCCTACATCAAGGAATTGGCCAGCTTGACCTGTTAGTCTACCAATCTACCCAGTCTATCTCTAGGTCACCCAGACCCTCTGGTTCTTCAGCCTGCATTCCCCCCAGTTTATCCAGAACTCACCCAGTCGATTTAGGCCTAAAATGAGTTTTCTTCAGACTTACACCTCATCAAGAGAAGAAGTAAATAAGCAAGGATAATAGTCTGACACATGCTGAAGGCGTGGGATTTAAAATCCGGATTTACATGTGTAAATGTTGCCCCTGCCCTAGAATGCACCCGTCATGTAACTCCACCCCTTTTTCCACACATGTGCATATACTCACATAATTGGGCCGATTTTAAAATATGAGTTGCTTGCTCTCAGCCCAGATACTCGCATATATGTGCCTTTGAACGCAAGCAACTCTTTTACAATTTACCCCTAAATATATTTTTCATAGGCACGGCATGAGGAAGAATAGGGACACTGAAGGTCTTATTCAAAAAGGGCTTATTCCTCATTCTATGCTGACAGGAAAAAAAAATACTGAATAAGGCCTTCAGTCATACATTTCTGGATAATCTGATTAAACATACATGAGATCAAGCGATTTCGTCAAGTGTATAGGTAACACACCAGATGGTGATCCTTATTATAAAACAGAATCACCCATAGAGAAATCAGTGTGCTCTAATAAGGCATTTTACTTTCCTTTCAATTCTGTTTCAAGAAAGCACGCAGTAAGCACATCTGCCATGAAGCAGCAGCAATTTTGTAGATGGACTGGGAATGAGACCTGCTGTTAATTTATAGCTCATTTTCTGGAATACGTTTCCTCTTGGACATGCAGAGAGTGCTTGAATGACCATGACCACCAAGCTAGTTGGCTAACACTCAGCCCTGACTGGGATCTGGAAAAAGCAACTCCTGGCTGTTAGGATGGCTGAAATCCTTGGTTCTGGGAAACTCCAAGAGGGGGTTAATAGAATACGTCAACAAAATGAGCAACTGCTTTTCCCATAAGTTGTTTTTTTTTTGTTTAACAGGGACAGAAAAAAAGATGTTCATCTAATTTTTAATCCATTTTGGAGACTTGGAAGATGTTCTGACTAACACAAGTTATAAACTATAGGCTTCATTTAGAACAGCCCACTCAAAGAATTATTTCACTCGACATTCAAAAACAGGTACAAGATGGTTTGCAACATTGACCCAACTCTGGTTCTCCCAAGATGCCAAAAGTGCTGACTTTCTATCAATGTACAATCAGATGTCATGAGGTGGAAAGAATTTATGGCATGTCTCCAAATGTGAAATGGAGAAATGAAGGAATCCCGTTTCATAATGAGGGTGAGGGGTTTCCCACAAAATAGGAGAACTTGAAAGTAGTAACTTTCATACTTAAATGTTTGTATGGTGATGATTAATCAACAATTATTTTCCTTCCATTGTAAATCTGCAGGGTGCTCCCAAGGCTTCCGTTAACCTCCGTTTGGAGGTTAAATGGTATATGGATGTATAAAAAAACAAGGAGCAGAAGATCTAACTGTGCTTAAATCTGAACCCAATCCAAGAAAAACGGGTTCATATAAGCAGAGCCAAACCAAAACAGGCCTTGAATCACCTTGGATAAATGTGAGCTGTGTGTGGCTTGATCCAAATTGTCATATTTCTTCTGTTTAAGTTTCCTATTTCCTTACCTGAGTGAGGTCATTGAGAGATTTGCCCTTGCACTCAGGATACTCAGACATATTTCCTATTCTGAATTCTTTAACTCTACAAATATCTGCCTATAGCCAAACCAATCCAAGTGAATCTGGATCATTCTGTTTCCTCAGAGGCCAGTACCAAGGCATCAAAGACATCAGACTCTAGAGCAGTAGCTTCCTTTGAAAATGAAGCTTTGTGTAGCCCAAATGCATGTGCTGCTGCAGCCTTCAGTGAACAAAGTGCAACAGATCCAGCCTCCTCAGCTGGTGCTGGAGTCCCCCTTGTTGATGACATCAAGCAGTAGTGAAGCCAGCAGTTCTTCAGCCACTGCATCATGGAGGCTCAATGGAAGTTTCCTCTGCGCCGACAGTAGGTTTTAGGGATGTGAATCGTTTTTCAACGATTAAAATTATCGTCCGATAATGTTTATATCGTCTTAAATCGTTATAGAACACGATACAATAGAAATTCTAACGATTTATCGTTAAAAATCGTTAAATCGTGTTAGTGCGCACTAACTCCCCGTTAGTGCGCACTAACTCGATTTAGTGCGCACTAACTGAAAATGATACAAATAAACACTTTCCAGGTCACTGAAGGTCAGTTAGGAATGAATATGTGTTCCTATTGGCTGGCTGCCCTCTTATCTATTGATGTTACCAAGGTTACCACTGAGGTGATGGTTGGGGGGATGGGAAATGGAACTGGAAACTAACGAACACCAACAGAAAATGAAACAAAGTGTTCACACTTCCCAGGTCAGTAAAGGTCACTTAGGAATGAATATGTATGTATGTATTCCTATTGGCTGGCTGTGCTCTTATCTATTGATGTTACCAATATGGTTGGGGGGATGTGAAATGGAAACAGTTGGAAGCTTGACAAAAAAAGTAATGTAATGATCAGCACTCACGTGACTAGAACTTGTTTGTTTATTATTTTTGTTAGCAGGCACCTGAAATGCTAGTGCATGTTGAATTTGCCAATCACTGTGCATTTTAGAAAGGTGGTCCTGGCTGGAACTGTACACAGTTCAAATATATGTAATTGATTGTTGGTAAGTGTATTTTTTAAGTAGCCACACTGGCACCAGTATGTTTACTTTTCCTCCTACTTAACTCACTAGCTCAGCTTTGTAAGAAGGGCTTCTCTGCTTGTGTGTTGTTTTTGTTTGGTGTGAGGAGAGCAGAAACATCAGATCTTTATTCAATCTACTACAGTCATCTCTTACAGTGCCCTATCCCTATTAATACCAGGAGTGTTGTGATCTTCCTGCACACAGTGCCCTAACCCTGATACCAGTCTGAGACAGCTCCCTCCCTGCATTACTAGTGAGAGGCTTGCTTCACAGACAGGGGGGAGCTGCCTGACCCTCACTCCTGACTTCCCCCATGTCCCAGCTAGTGAATGGTGTGTGGGTGAGGGGGGGGGGAGGATGGTGAAGTCTGAGACAGCTCCCTCCCTGCATTACTAGTGAGAGGCTGGCTTCACAGACAGGGGGGAGCTGCCTGACCCTCACTCCTGACTTCCCCCATGTCCCAGCTAGTGAATGGTGTGTGGGTGAGGGGGGGGGGAGGATGGTGAAGTCTGAGACAGCTCCCTCCCTGCATTACTAGTGAGAGGCTGGCTTCACAGACAGGGGGGAGCTGCCTGACCCTCACTCCTGACTTCCCCCATGTCCCAGCTAGTGAATGGTGTGTGGGTGAGGGGGGGGGGGGAGGATGGTGAAGTCTGAGACAGCTCCCTCCCTGCATTACTAGTGAGAGGCTGGCTTCGCAGACAGTGGGGAGCTGCCTGACCCTCACTCCTGACTTCCCCCATGTCCCAGCTAGTGAATGGTGTGTGGGTGAGGGGGGGGGGGGAGGATGGTGAAGTCTGAGACAGCTCCCTCCCTGCATTACTAGTGAGAGGCTGGCTTCACAGACAGGGGGGAGCTGCCTGACCCTCACTCCTGACTTCCCCCATGTCCCAGCTAGTGAATGGTGTGTGGGTGAGGGGGGGGGGGGGGGGATGGTGAAGTCTGAGACAGCTCCCTCCCTGCATTACTAGTGAGAGGCTGGCTTCGCAGACAGTGGGGAGCTGCCTGACCCTCACTCCTGACTTCCCCCATGTCCCAGCTAGTGAATGGTGTGTGGGTGAGGGGGGGGGGAGGATGGTGAAGTCTGAGACAGCTCCCTCCCTGCATTACTAGTGAGAGGCTGGCTTCACAGACAGGGGGGAGCTGCCTGACCCTCACTCCTGACTCCCCCCATGTCCCAGCTAGTGAATGGTGTGTGGGTAAGGGGGGGGGGGAGGATGGTGAAGTCTGAGACAGCTCCCTCCCTGCATTACTAGTGAGAGGCTGGCTTCACAGACAGGGGGGAGCTGCCTGACCCTCACTCCTCCGGGGTATTGTGATCTTCCTGCACACAGTGCCCTATCCCTGATACCAGGGGTGTTGTGATCTTCCTGCATGCAGTGCCCTATCCCTATTAATACCAGGAGTGTTGTGATCTTCCTGCATGCAGTGCCCTATCCCTGATATCGGGATGTGTGCAAGAAGATCACAACACCCCCGGTATCAGGAATAGGGCACTGTGTGCAGGAAGATCACAACACCCCCAGTATCAGGAATAGGGCACTGTGTGCAGGAAGATCACAACACCCCTGGTATTAGGGATAGGGCACTGTGTGCAGGAAGATCACAACACTCCTGGTATTAATAGGGATAGGGCACTGTGTGCAGGAAGATCACAATACCCCTGGTATCAGGGTTAGGGCACAAGTTCTAGTCACATTGACTGATCACATTACTTGTTTTGTCAAGCTACCAACTGTTTCCATTTCCCATCCCCCATATACTGTCAGTAGGAAACTTGGTAACATGAATAAATAAGAGGGCAGCCAATAGGAATACATATTCATTCCTAAACTGACCTTAACTGACCTGAAAAGTGTCAAATTGTATCATTTTCAGTTAGTGCGCACTAACTCCCAGTTAGTGCGCACTAACTCCCGTTAGTGCGCACTAACTCGAGTTAGTGCGCACTAATCGGAAAAAACGATTTTTAACGATTTTTTAACTAAAAAATCGTGCCTAAGACGATTTTCTTGCCCTGCCACACGATTTCTATCGTTAAGACGATATGGAAAACGATTCACATCCCTAGTAGGTTTTTCAGCCAGCTACAGCTTCACCATAAAGCTCCTACAGAGGATTCTGCCATTTCAGCATTTAGGCCAGGTACTGTGATCTTCTTGGGGCCTCCATAGACTGGGAAACCAGTGACTATATTGGAATGCTCTGAGCGTATTACCAAAGATGGGAAGCTATGGGCTGCTAAGGTTAAAGGTGTGAATAATGAAGTTTACTCTCTGGAACTGGAAATGTTGGGCTGTATGGAAAAAATGGAAATATGTATGACTAAGATTTAATAAGTAGTTATCATTGGTTTAAAAGCTTAATACTGTGTTAGGAAAGAAAATGCTAATTACTTGACAGAACTGACAATCTGGATAATCGAGTCATGATAAGGAATCTAAGGGAGTGTTGAATTTCCCTCAACTGAAAAATGTGTCTGCCCTGAAACTTTTTAAAATATGTCTTCAGGATCACTAAGAGGGTAATTTTCAGCAGCCCATGTAGGAGTAAAGTTTGCATTTACAAAGCACAAAGCATAAGTCCGTTTTGAAAATTTGCGAGTGTGCACGGAGCCCAGCACCGCACATGCACACACAGTCATCACCGTGCTTTCAGAAATCAAAAGTATGTGCATTCATGGGTTTTCCCCACTCCAACTCTGGCCACTCACCCCCCCCCCCCCCAAACTCCAAATCCCTCTTTCTAATGTGTGTAAAAGTTCACTATGTACTTTTGTACGTACGTTTACGCACACAGCCCCCCCCCCCTCCCCCCGCTAATTTTCAAAAGCCCATTTAGGCACATAAAAACAAGTTTTGCACATGTACATCCTACTTAAAATCTAAAATCTATTTTGGCAGTCCTATACTTAAATCAAAAGAGGAGAGCATGCTCCAGTATGCGGAATCATGGGGGGGGAAAAAAGAGCATTTGAATTTTAACTATTTTGACACAAAAGTTGGAAGTTGGCAATGAAGATTTTTGCACAAGGGTAAGGACATCACTAGTTTCCCTTCAGTTCCTATCCAAATCGGATAGGAACTGAATATCTTTTATCAGAACAGGGATGTTCGTTTCCTAGGTCAGAAGATTCAAATCTTGCCTGACTTAGCAAGAACCATTTATTTATTTTATTTTTAAAAGCTTATATCCCACACTCTACATATGTTTAGGGCAGCTAGCAGAATAAAAAACATACATCATTTTAAAGATAAAATTAACTTAAAATACAAAACTCAGATAGTTTCTAACATAAAAGAAGTTATGCAAAACAGTAATATACTATAGTAACATACTAGATAATGGCAGAAAAAGACCAATCGGTCCATCAGTCTGTCTCATTATTCCTGTCCCCGCTGCAAGGACATATCCTAGCTGGCAGTCATAGAGCATGTCTGCTATTACAGGTTCACTTTCTGGATGTGGTAAGACATAAGGCCAGTATCTCCAAGCATCTCCCTAGTGAGATTTGCTACATAAGAGCAGGGCTGGTGCAAGGGGATTGGGCACCCTAGGCACCTTCAGCCTTGCGCCGCCCCCAGCCGCAGCCCCGACTCCTCCTCTCCCCCCAAAAGAAAACTTACAAAATACCTGGTGGTCCAGGTGGGGGCCCGGGAGCGATCTGCCACTCCCAGGGCCTCAGCTGCCACTAACCAAAATGGCGCCGGTGGCCTTTAGCCCCTACCATGTGGCAAGGGCTACCGGTGCCATTGGTTGGCCCTTGTCACATGGTAGGGGCTAAAGGCCACCGGCGCCATTTTGCTTAGTTGAAGCCGAGGCCCCGGGAGTGGCAGATCGCTCCCGGGCCCTCTGCTGGACCACAAGGGGGTGTCGGGAGGGTGGCACGGTGAGGCGGGGGCTGGCAGAATTTTGAAAGGGCACTTTTTGCCCTTTCAAACTTTTGTCGCCTGCCGCGGTGCCCCCTAAATCGCAGCACCCTGGGCACAGGCCTAGCTCGCCTAGTGGTTCCTCCGGCCCTGCATAAGAGCATAAGAACATAAGAAATGCCATACTGGGTCAGACCAAGGGTCCATCAAGCCCAGCATCCTGTTTCTAACAGTGGCCAATCCAGGCCAAAAGAGCCTGGCAAGTACCCAAACATTAGAAAGATCACAAGCTACTAGTGCTTATTAATTATCATAATAGCAGTTTATGAATTTATTTTGTTTATTTTATTTAATTATTTGAGCTCCTTACCCCCCACCTTTCTACAGCCCAACCTGTTTCAAAAACTGGAAAAAATGTTGCAGTTGTCACAGGTTCGAGCTCCCTCTATCTCTTCTTATTATAGGTCCTTAAATACGGAGAGTAGTGATGATGTTTTTGTAGTATTGGCTGACAGGTGGAATCGGGATGGGGAATTTATTGTGACAATTCCAATGCTGAGCTCCTGCTACAGGGGGGTGTCCCGGATCTCGAGTAATAGTGTTTATAGAGAGATACAATATAAATTCTTGGGGCGGGCCTACATTTCGACCCAGAGGGCTTTTCAGCAACGCTTAGTGGTGTCGGACCATTGTCACAGATGCCCGGGTTGCGTTGGCACGTTAACTCATGCCTTTTGGTCTTGCCCGGGGGTCTTGCGGTTTTGGACGCAGATTGCTAAGTATTTAGCGGGGATTTTGGGGGTATCTATTCCGATTGCCCCTATTTGGCTGATGTTTGGCTACATACCTGCATTGCGAATTCGGGATCCGGGCACCCGCCTGTTTATTCAAAAAGCGGGAGTGGTGGCGAAGAGGGTTATCTTATTGCAGTGGAGAGAGGTGGATCCACCCTCTTTTTGGGTGTGGAGAAACCTCCTATATACTATGATGCATATGGAATCTCTTTCATCACGGGGGCCTCCTCGGTTGCGGACCCGGTTCCTGGACGTCTGGGAACCTTATGTACAAGCACTCCCCCATCGGGCCAGGAGCCGAGTTCTTAATTTCTGAGGTCTTGAGGACAGTCTTCGGAGGCGGCGTCCTTCATTATAAGCGCCACTGGAACATGGACAATTCTGCTAATTGGAGGAACTGGACACTATGTTTGCGGGATGAGTAGGGGGGATGGGGATGGGAGGGCGGGGGGGGGATGGGACGGGGGGCAAGGGGGGGGTTGCCACTGATTTCATTGTTCTCACGAGTTTGTTGTCAGTTTGCTGGGACCGGGGACAGAACAAATCCGGTCCTGGATGTTTGTATAATTGTAATTTGTGAAACACAATAAAACTGTTTAAACATAATATATTTATATACTGCATAACCATGCAAACTATAAAAGCAGATTACAATAAAACATACATAAAAATGTAAAATCACAAACAGACAAAACCAAGCCAATACTCTGCTGCTACCTAACTGCAGTACCACAGATGTCCACATTTACTAACCCAGGTCCTATATATCTTCCCCTGGTAATAATATATCAGCACAGACAGCAATCCAGCACTGTAGCTTACAAGTTCACAATTTCTACCCCTCAGAGAATAGATGTGCTTTAACTAGTTTACAGAACATCATATAATTAAGTTCTGTTCTCACATGGGTAGACAAATTATTCCATTGTTTCGGTGCTACTGACACAAATACCCATTTACGCATAATAAACCAGCAGAAATTTCCAAGCCCCAAGAGCCACCAATTGGGCTGTCTGAGAAGACCAAAAGGCATGACTGGGTCTATACCAGGAAATCTTATCAAATAAACACATTACCATTTGCTTATCAAATAGACACATGATCCATTGCCTCTCTTGCAGCGAAATACCAATGTCAGTAGATTAAACTTCACTCTCTGAGCAATTGGTAGCCAATGTAAGTTCTGCGACAACGAAGACACATGCTCATAACGTGATTTCCTACAAACTAATCTTGCTGCACTGTTCTGTAACAACTGAAGGCTCCAAAGAAGACAAGATGGAAACTCCACAAACAATATGATACCAAAATTCAGAGCACTCAAAACTAAAGCAGACATCACTGTTTTTACAGCACACAGATTTAAATATGGCCTCAATTGCCACACCAATTTTAACTACAAATACGCTCTTCATGCCACCATACTCGCAAAAAATTCCATTGAAAAACTAGAGCCTAACAAAACACCCAAACTCTTTACTGTGGATTAAACAGGGATAACTTCATTATCCACTTCAGGTCAGTGGAGTGTCAAATGCTCTTCCAACCCCTAGGATCTCTCTCTTATCCTTGTTCATCACCAACTTATTATTTAACAGCCAGGACGAAATCATAGACAAACAATAGCTTATTAGCTTCACTGCCTCATCCAAGCTAGAGTTCACAGGAACTAAGAACTGGATATCATTGGCATAAATATGACTGGTGACAACCAGTTTCAGAAGTATATCAGCCAATGGCTTCATAAAATGTTAAAACAATAAAGGGGAGAGGTATGAGCCTAGTAGCATAGCCATCTTCAGCTCAATTGGTGTAGAACGAGCTTCCCCTATCTGAATCAACTGTGTCTTGCTCTCCACAAATAACAAAACCTAATCCCTCATCATGGTGCTCAGGCCCAACAGTTACATCTCTCTAGCAACAATCAATGATCTACCAAATCAAAGGCACTTGAGAGATCAAGCAGATCCAGAAACACAGAATACCCACAATTTGGCATATTGACTTCGATCAGACAAATAAAGCAAGGTGAAAGCCTGACCCACAATAGGAATCACAAAATGGCAATATAAATTATATTGCAACTGAAATACCCTATGATAGATTTGAAAGAAGTTATATAAACCTTTTAGAACAAAGGACAACCGAGAAGCTTTCCGCCTTACCTTTATACCATTTTGTGATTAGTTTTGACTTGATCCCCATCTTCTTTTATCCAGAAAGCTTGCAAACTACCTTAGATAATTCCTTATTAGCACATTCTGCAGATTTAATAGTATTGGAGAAAGCTTCCCTTTTCTTCTCAATTGTCATCTTTCTGTAACTATTGGCCTTCATCCTCTACTCCCTAAACACCAAATGAGAGGTAGTCTGTTTCCAACTACACTTCAAACCATGTACCTCCTCCCTTGATTTCCTTAATTTATCATTAAACCAGGGGAGTGGTTGTTTGCGTGAGGGAGCATATGAAGGAGCATATGTGTGTGTATTTGAGAGAGCATATGGGAGAAAGAGAGCATGGGTGTGTGACAGCATGTGAAGGAGCACATTCATTTGTGTGCATGTGTGGTGTATTTGAGAGCATATATGGGAGAGAGTAAGAGTGCATATATGTGCGTGTATGTTGGAGATTGTGTGTATGTGAGAGAGAGAAGAAAATGTGTGCATCCCCTTTCTCCCCCCTCCCCTCAAGCCATGGTAATCTCAGGGTGGCTGTAAATCAAAAGCTCCCAGGTATGGAGAGCAGGTGATTTTTAAAAATCCTTATTTGTTTTCATTACTGGATAATGTTTGTTGCATCTGCTGTTTTGCCATATTTTATTGTCATTTGTGAAAATTTGTAAAAAAAAATGTATATTCGTTTTTAATTATTGATATTCTTTTCATCAGCTGTTTTGAAATATTCTATGAGTATGGTTTTACTATTATGATGTTTTATATTTCTTGATTTTATTGTTTGATTTTTTATGTGTAATGATGATGTCTCTATTTTTCCATTGTTGCACTGTGTATATGTTGTGGTTTCAAGTTGAGTTTGTCTGCCTGTTTCTGTTTATACTTTATGGTCTTTCTAGTCTGTGTATGGTGAAGGTTTGACTGTGTTCTGCATGTGTGACCAAGATGAGGTATTCTGCTAGCATGAAGGATCTCAATATATGTACCCTGGAGGAGAGGAGGTGCAGGGGTGATATGATACAAAACTTCAGATACCTGACAGGTATTAACAATGCACAAACTTCCAAACTTTTCCATTGGAAAGAAAACAGTAGAACTAGGGGTCACAATATGAAACTCAAGGGGAGATAACTTAGAACCAATATCAGGAAATATTTCTTCATGGAGAGGGTGGTGGATATTTGGAATGCCCTCCCAGAAGAGGTGGTGAAGATGAGAACAGTTAAGGAATTCAAAAAGGCATGGGATGAACACTGTGGATCCCTAAAAGCTTGAAGAAAGAGACGGTGCAACATATCTGCATGGGAGTAACCTGCACAGAACTGCAGTTACTACCCTTAACAGAATGCATGGGGATCCCTGCAAGGAATGGCAGTTACTACCCTTAACAGAATGCATGGGAGTAACCTATACGGAATGGCAGTTACTACCATAAGCAAATTACTGGGCAGATTAGATGGACCATTTGGTCTTTATCTGCTTTCATTACTATGTTAATATGTAGTTTCTGTGCAGAGACCTTTAGCAGCATGGCTTGTTCTATTTTCCTGACAGAAGGTGTATTGGTATTTTAGAGCCTGGTGTAATATTTGTAATATTGCCATTTCATAGGTAGAGTTGTTACTATTTGTAATTCACTTTCTTTTCAGAGGATTCATTACCAATTTGTTTTCAGCATCAAATTAAAGACAGAGGGTAAGCATTGAGAAAGGTTGGGCACAGAACTATGTTTTTCAATTATCTCCTTGGATCTCTTTGAGAGTATCTAGAACCTTGAACACCCCTTCATAGATGTTGCATCCATCAGTCTCAGATGGCTTCGACCTCTGTGCCTCACCTTTCTTCCTTCTCTCTCCTCAAGCCTTGGGAAGATGGCTGCTGCCGCGTCTTCATGCCGCTCTCTCCGGTGTCCCCGGATCGGCAACGGCAACAGTGTTCGCCATGATTTTCCTGAGGGCCTCCTAGGGTGCGTGCACGCACGCCACCCACATCGTTATCCACGTCATGGCGGGAACCTTGGGGGCGTCGCCTCCGAGTGACGTCGTCACATCCTGGTATTTAGCCTGCCCTTCGTTTGCTGACAAACTGAGTTAGCAAGGATTGGATTGCCTCCGGTCTAAGCTGCTCTGCCGTTTCCCAGCTGCTGCAAGAAGCTCTCTTCACCCTTTGGGGTAATTCTTCACTAACCTGGGTACCTGCTCCTCGGAGGCCCTTCTGCTCTATTTCAGGTACCTATCTTGGGATACTGGGTACTCACTCCTCGAGGGCCTGCTCTCCCTAATCTGGTGCCTGCCACTGAACAACCTCTGCCTGCCAGGACCTTCAACTATACAGCTTTCTGCTTCAGTGAGTACTAACCCTTTCAGTCTGTCTCATCTCCAGCTTCAGCGCTCTGTGTCTACACCTGGGACCTGTCCCTGCTACTCCACGCTGCCTATCACCTACTCGAGTGTGAGACTGGTCTTCTCTGTTGTGGACCCCTGGACTACTTCATTGGGCTACCTCCACTGCTGCCAGCTCCCCGGGCATTACCATCGAGCTGTACAATAAATACAACTTCTCTGTTTCTGCGTGTATAGAGTCTAGCCTAGTACTGCGATTCCTCACAGGGCTCTTCCCCATGGGAGTGGCCATCACCACAGTACTCAAGAATCCACTCCAACACCTCATAACCTTTTTTAATAGATTCAGTATTGCACACTTGGAAAAATGTGTTATGCAGAACGGCTATCTCCTCTATTCCTTCTCCACCATTCCCTTTGTGGGGTAACCCTGACTTACCGGCACACTTTACAAGGCGTGACTTCTCTTTTTGGAATAATCATGGGATTGGTACTATGGGGAAATTATTTGAGAAGGGCAAGTTTAAATCGCTTAGAGATTTTAATATAACTTGCATGACAGCAAATACGCCAATATTTCAGTATTTACAACTGAAAGGGTTATTTACAGAAACCCCATTTAGGAATCTGTAGAAGTTTAACAGCCTTTGAAAGCGTGACTGCAAATACATTTTCTAGCAAGAGTCAAATTTTTAAAATATGACAATTGCTAATAGAAAGAAAGAGGGGACCCTCTAAAGAGAATTAAGCACTTATGGGCAAAAGATGTTGGGCATGAGGGACCTGATAACAATTGGTCTAAAATGTTTCTGAGAATAAGTAAGAGCAATTCCCTATGTGTAACCACCCAAGAAAATGGTTACAAATTGTTATATCACTGGTGCTAGGCACACCTGATAGATTATCTAAAATGGGTTGCTTTCCTCATGTTAGATGTTGGCGGGATTGAGAAACAAAGGTTCATTTTTTCACATTTGGTGGACATGCTTGGTTATCCAGATATTTTGGTCTGAAATTCTCTCTTGGATTTACAATATTTCTGGGATCTAACTTCCTTTAGATCCTACTGTTATCCTTCTTGGTGTACCATCTGAGGGAATATTACCCACCACAAGAGACATAATTAAATGTATGTCGTTGGTATTGAATATTTGATGTAATGAATATATATAATAATTAATAAAAATACTTAAAAAACAAAACAAAAAAACACCTAGTCTTCCACATGTTGGTAGCTGCAAGGTGTAACACAGCCTGCCACTGAATAATACAGGCATCCAGGACATCACTCACTCGCATCCGTCCTTTCACATTTCCAAAATATTACAACAAACAACAAGTTTTGGGTTAACAGGGCTGCAGCTTTAATACAACCTGGAGGCCCGAGCCCCATTTAATTAACATTACAATTTCAATCAACCACTTTCCAACTGTCCGCCGCTTCTCCAGCAAGACGATCCTTTCCAGCCACGCGGCTCGTCCATTTGGCCCCCGCACCGAGTTCAGACTCCCACCACCTGCCAGCAAAGGAGCCAACCCGGTGGGCCCCCGTCGCCAACCAGCAAGAAGCCAGGCCTGCCAGATGACCCCCGCCGCCTGCCAGCAAGAAGTCCACAACCAACAACTCCACGTTGTCCAACATTCCCCCAATTGCCAGGTAAATCCACCTACAGGTAACCAGTGTATAAGCAGCACTGGCTCGGGCCATCCGCTGGACAAATAACTCACTACACACAACAATAACAAGAATAAGGGCGGGTGGGAGGGAAAACAGCCGTCTCTATCCCCAGAGCAGGTGCGCCAAATACCGGACGCGTCCCACTGCTCCGGCGCTACCCAGCAGCGCAGCCCCCTTGATGCTCGCCGACCAATCCTGGCCGGCCAGCACAGTAAGAGTTCCCGTTCCCAGCCAATCCCCTTATCCCCCTCATCGGGACTGACCCCTCCTAACCCTGACTCCTCTCCAACCTCCCGACCCTTGCCTGACCTCACTCCCTCCTAGCGCCCCTCCCCTCTCTAAGGCGCCCTTTCCTCGGACCAGGCCAGCTCCCGAGTGTGCCTGGGCCTGCATTACATTGGCCTGTCGGCTATTACAGCCAACAGACCTCTCAGAACATCTACTGCTCCCTCAGTGGTTTCCTGGTTCCATTTGTTATGGAAGTTTATACTATGGAGATCATAACATTCGATGTTAGGGATTTCTATTATGATCTTCCAAAAAGTGGCTTCATTAATTACTCTCATGCATGATGGTGATGAACGTTAATACTGCAGAGACTAAATAATGTCTAAAAATGCTTTGGGACTATATTTATAAATATGCGTGTGTGTTGAGAAATGGCCTATTTGGGCCTAGAAATATAATACTACTTACCTGAAATATTCCTAATTCAATCCAGGTTTCATCTCCTTGCATTCCATGATGGATCTGTTCCACACATCTTTTTCTTGTCTATTGTGTTTTTTTTCATTTTACATAGAATTGTTATATTTTATGTTTGCTGACTTGTTGTACTTATTGACTAGTATATTTCGTAAGGTGTGCACACGCTTCCTGGCGCGCACACATGAAAGTGCCAATTTTATAACATGCACACGCCGGCACTCAAGGGAGGTAAAGTTCGGCAAATTCAAGCAGACTGGGGGGTGGGGGACTTCCCTACCCTTTACCCTAACCACCCTTCCCCTTCCCCTCTCCTCCCAACCCCTAAATTCTACCGATTCCTTTTTTTTTTTGTTGCTCCAATACTTACTTCAGGGCCCAACCTGAAGTAAGTTGTGTTCGAGGGACCCGGAACAGTGATGAATCGCGCTGACCCGGCCCGCCCACCGACCCGACCCTCCCCTCCCCCCGCATTGCCCCTTGGAAGAGACCTGGCTCTTGTGCGCGTAACGGAGGTTACGTGCGCAGGCAGGCCCCTTCTAAAATGCACGCGGTGCATGCAAGGCCTGGCCACGCGCGTAACCCCCGTTTTTCCTGCATGCAGGGGAGTACAAATCAGGCCTATAGTGTATTAATAAAGTATTCGTTAATAAAAAATTAAAGACAGCACAATATTTAAATCTCTGCAATACTGTAACCCAGAAGCTGTATGTAAGTGGCTGTGTGCTGTGTCGGACTCCCTCAGCCAGCTGGAAGTGCACCTTAAGAAGAGATCAGTGACGGGAGTGGATGCACTCATAATATTTCTGTAACATTGGGAAAAATGATCAATGCATCCATAATATTATATGTGTATAGACAATTTAATGGAATGCATGCATCTATGCAGATTGTGCCCCGTCATTCTTATGGTGTTTCAAATAGATTCATGAGTGCATCACCCATCATTGACAGCTCTGTTGATCCATTAGTAGATTGTTCATTGCCAGTGTCCTGGGAATACTAAAATGAAAGGAACAGAGAAAAGGCAGGTTCAAGGGCAGAGGTGGCACATTTATGCAAATGAGGGGAAGGTCTGGTATCTCTCCCTTCCCCCCATGTGTCCAGTCCTGGTCTGTAGAAAAATTGGCAACCCTGGGGGGGGGAGAACCTAAGAGCCCATGCTCTGGATCTTTGAAGTACCTAGCAATGCCCCCCCGCAGATGGTTATGAACCACCTTTGATGACAACACTGTGCCTAAGACATCAGAAAGTTAGCAAAATAACAGAAAGCCCCGAAACAGAAGGAAAGTTTCTAGCTTTGAGCTTTGCTGTTTGTGAGACCTCTCCTTTATTTCTCAATAACTGTGTTTTAACTTACAAAGGCTCTTTTACAAAAGAACAATAATCAAGACAGATGAGTGAACATTTCTTGACACCTAGTTTCCAGTTTTGGTTATCTGATGACTACAAGCACTAACCAATAGCAAGGCAGATTTAAAAATACTTGTTGAGATCACAATGTGCTGTAAACTCCCTGAGATTTCAACTGAACTGGCTTGCTTCCCTGTTTTAAAACATTGGATGAAAATAAAAAGACTGAGCACATGACGAGTGTGGTTCAGAGGTCACAGAAAGTTTTTACAATCTATAGCACAAATCTGAATGAAATTGGATAAACTGTTCAAAAGTTATTTGAGGGTGGTGGTAGTGGTTTGAGAACACACAGATATGGTAGAGGAAAGAAACACCAATACAGTGATCTTAGAGGTCACTTTTCTTACAAGGAAACTAAGTTAAAAACAAGCCATTAGGAACTGAGCAAAAGATCTGTAGGCATTACCCTTACTGGTAGTTGGTATGCTTTTAGCAGTGAGAGCTATAATATCTGAAGTGGGAGCATCCCCCAATCATTGTGAGAAGTTGGTGTTTACCATGTGGAATGCAGCACGCTACAGTGAGCAGGTGAAAGAATATTGCACATTCAACCTGTGAACCTCAGGAAAAAGCTGCCAGGGCATGTTCACTAAAGAAGACCCTGGAGATGGACTGCTGCTGGTTGACAAAGCCATGGATGGTAGTGGGGTAGATGTGACCCTCGTTTATAGAAGAGAATGTATGAGAAGGGTTAGGAAAACTGAAAATGGACAAGGCCATTGCAGGATACTGAGGGAGCTCAGAGATGTGCTGGTGGGTCCATTGAAAGACCTGTTCAATAGGTCCTTGGAACAGGGAGTGGTGCCAAGAGATTGGAGAAAAGAGGTGGTGGTCGTACTTCACAAAAGTGGTAGCAGAGAGGAAGCTGGAAACTACACCCTGGTAATGGGAAAATTAATGGAGACTCTGCTGAAGAAAGGATAGTGAGCTATCTACAATCCAGTGTGTTGCTGGATCTGAGGCAGCATGGATTCACCAGGAGAAGATCCTGTCAGACAAATTTGATTGATTTTTTTCATTGGGTGGCTAGAGAATTGGTTCGAGGAAGAGTGTTCGATATGTCTTTCTTGGCTGTCAACAAAACTTTTGATATGGTCCAGCATAGGAGGCTCATGAATAAAATAAGAAGCTTTGAATGGGCATCAAGGTGGTGGATAACAAACTGGTTGACTTACAGGAGACAGCATGTAAAGGTAAATGTAACCTATTTTGGAGAGAAAATGGTGTTAAGTGGAGTGCCACAGAGATTGGTTTTGGGCCTAGTTCTGTTCAATATATCTGTGACTGACATTGCAGAAAGGATAAAAGGTAAAGTTGGCTATTTGTGGATGTTACTAAGATCTGCAACAGAGTGGACACACCTGAATGAATAAAGATAATGTAAAGTGATTTAAGAAGGTTTGAAGAGTAGTCGAAGACTTGGCAGCTGGGATTCAATGCAAGAAGTGCAGAGTCATGCATCCTGGGTGCAGTAATCCAAAAGAGCTGAATGTGATGTAATGGGGTGGACAGCTAATGTGCATGGACTGGGAGAGAGATCTTGGGGTAATAGTTTCTGGTGATCTGAAGGTGACAAAGCAATGTGACGATAGCTATACCCGAAGAATTCTGGGCTGCATAGAGAGAGGAATAACTCGCAGGAGAAAGGAGGTGATAATGTCCTTGTACAAGTCCTTGGTGAGGCCTCGTCTGGAGTACTGTTTGCAGTTCTGGAGACCGTATCTCAAAAAAGATAAGACAGAGATGGTCCAGAGTAGGGTGACTAAAATGGTGTTGGGGTCTGTATCAGAAGACTTATGAGGACAGCCTGAAGAATCTAAATATGTATATCCTGAAAGAGAGGAGGTGCAGGGGAGATATGATACAGACCTTCAGATACCTGAAAGGTTTTAATGATGCACAATCTTCAAACCTTTTCTATTGGAAAGAAAACTGTAGAACTAGGGGTCAGAACCAACATCAGGAAATACTTTTTCACGGAGAGGGTGGTGGATTCCTGGAATGCCCTTCTGGAAGATTTGATGAGGGCAAAAACAGCAAATTAATTCAAAAGAGCATGGAATAAACACTGAGAATCCCTAAAGACTAGAGGTTGGAAATGAAGAATAGTGTCATTGGTCTAACCTGTACGGAGTGACAGTTACTACCCGTAACAGAAGGCACAGGGATTATTTACTACCCTTAACCCATTTGCCTTCATGCTTGTGATACAACTACAACATCACTCTCTGCTTCAATGGCAGGAGGAAAAAGTGGAATTGGGCCCTGGTTTTTACAGTCCAGAGTACTGATATGCAGACATTAAAGACAAAGCCCAGCACTGCTTCTATGGCCAAATCCAAATGCAAAGCACATTGAAGCAGAATTATCTGAATTATCATGAAGGCTGCTCACCCTGTAAAAAACATTGCTAGCAATAATTTTGTAATGGGTTTCACAGTTGCTTATTTTTATTTACCAACATTTGATCTGAGATATCGCCTTGGTTTACTGAAGGTATTTCTCTATCCCCAGAGGGCTTACAATCTAAGTTTTGTACCTGAGGCAATGGAGGGTAAAGTGACTTGCCCAAGGTCACAAGGAGTGACAGCGGGACTCAAACGCTGGTCTCCTGGTTCATAGCCCACTGCTCTAACCACTAGGCTATTCCTCCTCCCATTTTACACTCCGAAGCTGCTTGGTTTGGATTGTAAATCTTGCCATCCTTAACATAAGGCTTGGGAGTAACCTGCACAGAGAGGCAATTATCATCATAAGCACTTGCTGGGCAGACTGGATGGACTATTTGGTCTTTCTCTGCCATCATTACTATGTTACATAGAAATGTGTGTCTCAGGCAGGAAAAGATCCAGGAGTGGAATAAGGCTGGGCGTAAAGTAAAACGTTTGCAAATTGTTTTGGGAATATTTCACAAACAGTAAATAGTCACAAAACCATTTTGCTAATGGGGAAAAGTTCTGCACAAATGGGTTATGTCCAGAGGCTTTTGCCACTTGAAGATTAAAGTCAGAATAAAACTGAAGAGATATAATTACACCAAGAAGAAAACATTTTACACTGAGAAGCTGCAGCTGAATTAGGATAATGACACAGTTCTGTGGAATACATTTCCGCTTCTAGTGATCATAAAATAAATAACAGGTAGATCTTCTCCCCATTTTGATTTTAATGGGGGGGGGGTTCCCTTTCCCTTGTGCTGTGCTCGTCCTGGAAAGATAAAGGGTAATTTCATTCTTTCCCGACACCATCATACCTCTGTCTCATAAAACCAAATTAGACAAAACAGCTATTAAAATGCAGTCAGAGGACATACAACATGCCTGACCCACCAGGTGTGAAATCTGGCTTCTGAAAATTCTTGAGAACGGAAAAAAATGTCATCTAACCATATTCAGTTAACAACAGAGAATGAGCCAGGCATATGAAAGGGTTTCCCCCGCCATGAGGGGAATTTTGAAGCTGCCCACCCTGGTGCAAAGCCTGCTGGTACTTTTCATCTGTAGACTCTACACCAATTTTCAAAGTGAAAAGACACAGGGACTTTCCCTTAAAAAATTTATCCCAGAAAAACCACCCACGCGCATTTACACTGGATTACTTTGTTAGTTTTTCTGAGAACGCTTATATGCAGACTTTTGAAAATTCAAAAGTTTGCACTTCAATGCAAACCCCCCTCCCTGCCCGCAGAAATGTCTCCCCCTCCTACGGGTAGAAGTATGTGCATAGAAGGCCTACAGTGCAGACTTTCACCCAGCAGACAATTTTCTAAAAAGACCATTTCAGCAGGGAGAACACTGTTTTACCCATGAATGTGGTTCTGAACATTACTTTCTCTGTGCTTATGGGGAAAATGCTTATTATGTCTGGCCCAATGTAAGGGCAGATAAAGACCCCAAGGCCCAAATGGCCTCTGCCCATTTCCCTTTCCTTTTAAAATACTACAGACCCCCACCCCTCTTCCCTCCATACACATTTGACCTCCAGCTTTAACTTTCCTTCCTTGTAAACTGAGTTTATCCTGTGCTCTTTTAAATTCCGATGATGATTTGCCTCCAATGGGGAGGCTGTTCCATCCATCTGCCATCCTTTCTGTGAAGTTCTATTTCCCTGTGTTCTTCTACAGTCTAGCCCCACTTTTAGTCTATCATGACCTTGTGTTCTACAGCTTCCTTTCCACAGATAATTGCTTATCTCTTGTGCATTTATACTCTGAATTAAATGAATGCCTATCTCTCCATGTAGGCATAGGGTAGTAAAATCTAGGGTGAAATAAAATTACTTTAGTTAATCTAACGCAAATAATCTCAATTATAATTTGCTTCATTTAGCATTAGATACTATATTTATGCAAAATGCTTTAAAGGAATATACCGTAGTTTGTCCCTAAATGCCCAGAAAATGTCTCGTATTTTAAAAATATATTTCACTGGGGAAGATTTAAGGTTGCTTTGCCCAGTTTAGGCCACTCTTGTGCTCTTGTAACTGGTTTTGCAGATGAGATTCAGTCAAGATTCAGTCTGACCAGGCTGTTGCGATGCTGCTCGCAGACCTAGCCGTGAGCAGCTCTTACCTCTGCTGCCAGGCCGCCCCAACGCCGTCTTTTGTGGCACAAGCGCCACCGCCTGTTATCCGTGGCGGGCAGAGCCACCGCCGTTGTCCTGCCTTCGTAGCCAGGAGGCTGCCGACGCCATTCCCCTGTGTGGTGGGGCCACCGCCGCTGTTCTCTCTCTATGCGGTGGGCAGGGCCACCGCCACCCTGCTCCCATGTGGCCCAGAGGCTGCCGCCGACCCTGTAACCCTTGTGGCATGGAGCCGCCAATGCCGGGACCTGGCTTTGTGGCCTAGTTTCACTCCTGCTTGATCTTTGTAGCTTGGATGCCTCCACCGCTTTCCCTGGTCTTGCCCTCTTCTCCTAGGCACGTGGCCATGCCTCTCTTTGTCTCTGAAAGGACCCGCAGCAGGAAAAGCCCCGTGGTCCCACCTGATGGCCTCATCCAGGCATCTCCTCTTCAGCCCTATAAAATGGCCCTTCACCAGTCCTTCAACACCTTCGCAAGAGCCAGTCCATTCCTGGATTCCTCGTTGTCCAGCTCTTCATTCCAGGAGGCTCCGAAGTCCATCTTCGCTTCTTCAAGGCACTCTGTTCTTCGTGGGAATTCCCTTGTCTTCATCCATGGTTCCTGGTCTCTCGTCAGATCCTGTGTCCTTGTCTTCAAATGTTCCTGATGTCCTTATCTTCTGATGTCCCATCTCCAGACGACCTAGTTTCTTCTAACTCCTCTCTTCGGATGCCCTTGTCCTTGGATGTTCCTGGTTCCGGGTTCTTCTCCTAGCTCTCTCGCTGATCTCTGCTTCCAGATGACTAGCCTGTGTGTAATTCCGCAGCTAGTTCAGTACCTATGCCTGGTCACTGAAGCCCCTGTCCTGGCTGGATCCTGTTTCGAGTACCACCCGGATCCTTCTGTCATCCTGAGTTTTAGCCTTGCCTTTGTCTATCCTCTCTCCAAGTGTCTTCATCTCATCCAAGTCTCCTAATACCTATGTTTCGTCTCTGTATCATTGCCTGTCCTCGACCTCTGTCCATCCTGCCGCGCCTGCAGTTCCCATATGGCGGGTCTGAAAGGGCTGTCGAGTGGCCGGAGGGCTATCCCAGAGACCAGCATTGTGTTGTTGGGTCTCTTCTGGTGCGTTCGGGTTTGGCAGAGGTCAGGGCCCCTGGTCTTCAGCCTGTCCACCCATGCTTGGACACGTCTTGCCTGCCTCGGTGCTTCCTCGGAGCTCCTCTGCAGTCTTGCCTTGGTCTAAGAGCACACCAATCTCCCCGGAATCGGGACCGCTCACTAGCACTCCCACAACACAGGCTCCAGAAGAATGTGGTGTGTACAGATGGAAATCAACAGAACACTAGATGAATCTCTGAGAACAATGAAAATGTTGTCATGCTCACCCTAAGGAAATAGGTACCTTAGCAGGTTGTGAGTCCTTTTAAAAGGACAGACAGAAAAACAATGAGGCAATGCAGGAGCCTTCAGACCACACAAGTCCCTTCATCAAATGTTACTGCAAGCTACTAAAACTCCAGTCTTCTTCAAGACCAATACCCGACTATTAGAACTGCCATAATGTAATAAGTAAAAGAATAGCAAACATTTTTTGGCCATTGGTTTTCTCTTGTCATGAATAAATAACTAATGCATAAAAATGTGTTGAAAGTTTGAAAATTTAAAAAAAATTACAACATTTACTGATACTTAAAGATCCTTTAGATTAGATGATATGCAGGGGTTTTTTGGCATTCAAGGAAGTCAGAACCCCTGGAGATATTAAAGATATTTTGGTGGTCAATTGTATGTTAGAAAGAGGTGCCTTCTCCTCAGTCTCTGCTGATGTGCGTTGTGGAAAGGTACAGCAACACAACAATGCAATCAAAATGAGTTAGCATTAATTTCACAAGATATAGTGTTCGAGCTTAATGTACCAGCTGATTTGCCTTGGAGAGCCCTTTCCTTGACTTGTGTTTGACATGTGCAGTCTCTTTTTACTACTTCGTACAGCTGTGAAACAATATAAGTGATTGATATGTCAATGGCTCTGTCCACGGCAGATGGGCCAAGTCATAAAATGTAAAAATTAGAAATAAGAAATAAACTGGAGTTGTGTTGTTGTCGAATTTGAAGTACATAAGTGATTATATTCAGAGCAGATGGCAGAGATATTAAAAAAAAGGCCATATTGTTGGGACCATGTTTCACTGTCCTTATCACTGGATCTGGCAGAAATTTTAAGCTATTTTGGTACTGTGGAATATGCATGGACAGGTAAAAGTCCTCAGCTTCAGCAGTCTGATTTTTTTTTTTTAAGATCAAACTCTACTTACAATCCAGTTTCTGAATGTTCTCATTCTGTTCTAGTACCTGAACTCGTCCCCCCTTTTTCCCTCATCCTCCCTCTATCATAGCCAATTTCCACTGAATCTCCCTTTAGCTTACCAGAGGAAGCCTGGTCTGCTCAGATGTGAAAAACAATAAATATATGCAGTGCGCCTAGCCTCCCGCAATTGTGCAACCATGTGACGAACAGCATAATTAACTCTTTGCCACATATTTTATAATCTGCCACAGAATTCACATTCTTGAAAGCTTTCTCACGATATAATTCAATCTTCTGAACAACCCTGCAGCGCTCTCTCTCTCTCGGCTCCTGCTACAGCACCCTCCCCTCACAGTCTGCATGGAATCTTCTTTTATTGTTTCCCCATCCCCCTTCCTTCTTTCCTGAGGTGAATGGGGGAAGGGGGAGCAGGAAGAGTGAAATTGGACAGAGAAAACAGTAAAAATGTTTGATCCCTCGAAGATCTCTTAAATCCTTATCAAACCAAAGATGATTTTGATATAATTCCTAAATGGAGTGATGTCCCTATATAATTTTGTCTTTATATAAAGGTCCCTGTACCTGCATTTGTGGCTAATCATGTATCATTTACAAAAACCTGAATGTTTTGGAACTCAGCAGCTGCTTGTGTCTCTCATAGGCTGTCAGAGAGAGCATTACTTTCAATTGAAGGAAGCCTTGATACCTGACACTAACTGCTGACAAGTTTCAACTTGTGCTGTCTCAACTTCTTTTTATATCGGTTACCATGTGGCCAATTTATGGGCACATATCTTTGTTTAATGAACAGCATGACAAGCTGCTGATGTTGAGGACATTTTTACCATACAGAAGTTCATATAGATGGAATGACAAGAAGGATGATTGAATTATTTCAATTCAAAACAAAAATGTCATTTCACAGTTAAAGTTTGTAACATATAGATCTTAACTTAATTGTTGATTTTTGTACTTGGTATATTTTTTTTATTTGTATATAGTTTAAATATTATTTAAACACAAACAGTATGAATGGTTTTCAATAAAAAAAAATTGACTTTGTTTGCATAGTCAGTTGTGTGAATCTTTTTGCAAAATCGGCAAATTTGACACAGAATTTGCTCTTAGTGCAGAATCTTGAAAAATCTGCCACAGGAAACCAGGGGCTCTGGTTTTATGGATACTTCAGATCCCCCCCTCCTCCCCCCCCAACACACACATACTCACACACATATACACATGTATGTAAGGGCTACTGTGATTAGGTTGCTGGTTGATTTCACAGGATTGGAGATTCCGGGAAATGGTGAATTGGAAATAAAATGGTGAGGAGTTTGGGGGATAGGGGGTGACTTGCACACCTTATCCCAGATTACTAAAACAGGTCATAAACCTGCACTTTATTCTTATTAAACTCAAAATTTTAAAATAATAAAAAATAATTTTAAAATGCTATATTTACACAACGAAGTGATTTCCAAAATGCTGCTGCAAATACACTATTTTATCACCTTCTTCTAAGGACTAAATCAGCCTCATATTCCTCATGCTTCCTAACTCTATCATAAACCAACTTCTGCAACACAAGAGACTCCCTTCTCCTACCTTGTCTCCTGTTACCAAAGATTCTTGCCTAGGGCTCACGTTTGAAATGCAACAATTGTAAGTAGAATTTACCTGTACAATAAATAATTTCAAACTTACAGAATCTTTGTCTTGAGGACTGATTGGAGAGAAAGTTTAGCTGCCTGGATAGCAAAACACGGATGTTTACCTGATCCAGAACAGTAAAACCCGAGACAAAACAGGAAAATAGTGAAAATTAATAAAAAAAAACTAGTGAAGTAAAGCCCTTAAGCTGCAAAGACAGCGAGAACTAACAAATAAAGAACTGAATGACTGTGACATCTTCATTAAGAAATATTAAAGTGTTCTGAAATAAGAGGCTGGTGAATGTATGGAATTGAACTGAGTAAAAAAGACTGAATTCAAGCTGAACATACACAGCATTGGGGATCAAGATTGAAAGGACAGTGATTGCGAAAGCTGCTCTGCTCTTCCCCTATCCCTTTGTTACACACCTTGCTACCAAAAGTGAGCTGTGCCCTTCCCCCCACTCCTTTGTTACACATTTGCTGCTGAAGGTTGCCATAGATACCAGATCTCTGCTGACTCTACAGACAGGGAGCAGAAAGCAACTGCCTAGAGATAAACTTTCCTGAGGTGCCAGCTAGCTCTTGCCCCCTTGCTTCTAAAGCAATTCAAAGTTCATTCCCTTTAAATCAGTGACTGAAAGAAGTGTTTGTTGTTGAGATGGCTGAAGCAGCAACACAGAAAGACACCTTAAAACAGCTAACTGAAACCATGGGATTAAGAGATGACACAGAGCAAAAAGGGGAGAATGTTGAAGGGAGGGATGAAAGTAGTGAATCAAAGAGATTATATATACTAACACAGAAAGCTATGTAGAGATATGAGACAAGAAAACAAGAGCATAAATACAGGATAGAAAGAGAGTGGCATAGTGTCGAGCAGGAAAAGGAGAAAGTCTCAAAAAACCCTGCCAATCTTAAGTACCATATAGAACAGCTGAAGCTTCATTCCCAAACCTATCAGCTCATCACAGAAGAGTATCTCAAGTTCTTAACAAGAATTAACACTGCAGAAAGCCTTGAAGAAAAAGGCCACCAACAGAACTTAGACCAAATACGCCAGAGAATGGTAATGGATACCATTAACAGTGCAGAAGCAGGTGATTCAATGAGCAAGATTGACTCTCAGCACTCTTGCACCTCTAAGTATGCAACGAGGTCCACAAGGTCACATGAGTCAAGATACTCGAACCATTCTCAACTCAGCACAGCTGCCCTCCAAAAAAAAGCAGAGTCTCAAGCAGCAATGACACGCATACAGTATGCTGAACAAGAAGCAGCCCTTAAAAGAGAAAGGCTCAGAATAGAAGAAGAACAACAGAAGGCCGCTGCTGCAGCTGTTGCTACAGCTGCCGCCGAGGAGCACAGAAAGGCTGAACTAGATATCACCTTGGACGTGTTGCGGCAGAAAGGAGAAGCAGCAGCCCTTGAATCCGAAACTAAGGTATTTGATGCGGCCCTAGACCAAGGCGGTGGGGAGGACCCACTCAGTTCCATGGCCCAGCAGGACACAGCCCAGCGGATGCTTGAGTATGTCACGTCTCACCCTCCAACACACGCCAACACCAAAACGCCACCTCCCTCAGAGCAACCTTCACATCATGGGAGAACGCGCTCCCCCTTACAAATGGCTGCCTTGACCAAAGAAATTGGACCTGAAACACAAAATGCCATGAATACTAAATGCCATGGCAGTGATCCACTGGCTCTGAATCGCACAGATGCATTGCAATTAACTCACACGCCAAGCACACGCCTCAAGGAAAACACTTCCATGCAACTATGGATCCCAGCATCCCGTGGGGATTGAGAATGAGAAAGAGCTAGGCAACTACACTCAGGAAGGGCTCCAATTGAATACCCTAATCCTAAACAGGAGACAATTGATCAACCACATCCCGAGCCAATGTACAACAAAGGTGACGTGCACAGTCAGCCACAAGACACCCTCCCATCAAAACCTACTGCCTTTCAGAATGAGTCTTCAGAGAGAGAAGACCTAGCAAGGTACATGACCCGCCGGGAATTCATAACTGCGGGGCTCTACGAGTTCAGCGACCGCCCTGAGAGTTATAGGGCATGGAAATCTGACTTCCAAGATGCTGTGGAGGATATTTATTTATTTATTTATTTAACGCTTTTTATATACCGGCATTCGTAGGACACATCATGTCGGTTTACAGGTAACTGTGAAAGGAAATTACAATGAACGATGATAGAAGGCTAACTAGATAATATACGAAAGTACAGTGAGAGAGAGTTAACGAGCAGAAATACAACTTTGTTGAACAAAGTGGATTTTGATTATCCATATCAAGATTAAATAGGCATATGAACTTATAAACAATGATATGAGATTGACTCCAAAGGAAGAGATAAACCTGATGGTAAAATGGTTAGGACGTGAATCGGTCAGACGTGAAAAGATTAAAAAACGTCTATCCATGTGATCCCCTTAAAGCGCTAAAAGAATCATGGGAGAGACTTGAGCAATATGATGGGATCCAGCTACCATAGAGAATGCGTTGTTTGAGAAAATGGAAAACTTTCCAGAAATATCCAGTAGAGATAACCGAAAGTTGCAAGAATTGGGAGATCTCCTCCAAGAGGTAGAGACAGTTAAGGCTGAACTCATTTATCCAGGTCTCAACCTTCTGGACACATCATGAGGCACGAACACATGTTATACAAGATAAATGGGCATCCCATGGAGCAATGTACAAAGAAGATCACAAAGAATACCCACCTTTCCATGTCTTCACAAGGTTCATACGAGACTTAGCAAGGCATAGGAAAGACCCTAGTTTCTCATTCAGTACACATGAAATGTACAGAACCAGCCATCGAGTGAACAAGAGGCCAACCAACAAACATAGCAGCAGCAGGAAGCCCATTTCTGTGCACAAAACGGAAGTGTCGCCTGCAGCACCTACATCAGATCAACTTCCTAGTATGAATAGAGCAGAGGATCCAGACCGACAGTATCCAATACACAAGAAAGTGTCGAGGATTCAAAGGTAAACCTTTGAAAGAGTGCAAAGAACTGTCAAAAAGCTACAGAATCTGCTACCGGTGTTGTTCCTCACTTAACCACATGGCTAAAGATTGCAAAATAGCCATTAAGTGTTCAGAGTATGGGAGTGACCAACATGATAGCACCCTGATGGAGCAAGATTTCATCCTTCGGGAACCTCACAGCCTAGTTCAAACCACGGCAGGGAGGAAAAGGCAGAATGAATGCCAGAGCCTGAAGTGATCCCCAAATGCACACAAGTGTGTGGGAGAAATAGCAACAGGAAATCCTGCACAAAAATATGCTTGGCTAGAGTGTATCCCAAGGAGCAGCCGGAGAAGGCAGTCAAAATGTATGTCATCAAAGATGAGCAGAGCAACAGATCCCTGGCAAGGCCAGAATTCTTTGACTTGTTTGATATCCATGACCTCTACTCCCCATACAACCTCAAAACCTGCTCAGGGGTTACCCGAGTGACAGGGAGGAGAGCAAGCGGATATGTAATAGAGACGATAGATGGCAGCAACAAGTCAAACTTGCCCACGCTCATCGAGTGCGACCAGATGCCTGACAACAGAGATGAGATTCCTACACCAGAAGCCGCTCAGCACCATTCTCATCTAAAGTCCATAATGCATCAGCTCTCACCATTAGATCCGAAAGCAGAAATCCTGCTGTTATTGGGCAGAGATGCACCAGCATTGATCAAGGTCCTGGAGATAGGTGATGGTCCACCATCCACTCCCTATGCTTACTGATTCGCCTTGCGATGGGTGATAGTTGATGATGTCTGCTTGAACCAAACAAGGAAACCAAACATTCATGTATACATTACGAGTGTCTTAGAGAATGGACGTCCTATTCTATTTGAACCATATCCTAACCATCTAAGCACTAAGGAGATCTTAAGCTGCGAGGAACTGAATCTCAATTCAGCTACCAGTCAGATCACCTCTCCATCAGATGTAGAAGAACATCTAGGAGATTCACTGTTTCAAGTCACCAAGGATGGCGACAAACCTACTCTTTCTGTAGAAGACAGAGAATTCTTAAGAATTATGAATAAAGAGTTCTTTATAGATGAAAATAGCTGGGTGGCTCCTCTACCATTATGGACACCCAGACCTCGACTCCCTAACAATAGAGAGCAAGCGCTCTCATGGCTTATGTCACTGTGAAGAACTCTGGAAAGGAAACCGTAGACGAAACAAAACTAGCTCCACCCTTAAGAGATAATGAAGAGTGTTGGTACTTGCCTACCTTCAGTGTATACCATCAGCAGAAACTGGGCCAGATCCAGATCATCTTTGATTCCAGTGCGCAGTTTCGTGGAATCTCACTCAACAATGTGCTTCTCACAGGACTTGACATGATCAATAAGAAAAGAAGCAGTCACTGTGACAGCCGACATCCAAAAATTTTCTACTGCTTTGTCATGCACCAAGACTACAGAAATTACCTAAGATTCCTATGGTACCATGACAACGACATCAATAAGGAGATTGTGGAATACCGGATGCGAGTGCACATCTTCGGTAATAGTCCATCACCTGCAGTAGCCACATACGGGCTCAGAAGGACAGCCCAAGAAGGAGAAAAAGAGTACGGCGCAGATGCCAGACACTTTGTAGAAAGGGACTTTTATGTAGTTGACGGACTAAAGTCCTTACCTACTGCAGAGGAAGCAATCGATTTAATAAGGTCGACACAAGCAATGCTGGCAGGCGCCAATCTAAGGCTCCACAAAATAGCCTCCAATAGTTCTGAAGTAATGAAAGCATTTCCTTCAAATGATCATGCCAAAGACTTAAAGAACTTGGACCTGAGAGTGGACATACCTCTTCTCCAAAGAAGCCTTGGATTAAATTGGGATCTAAAGAGAGATGTCTTCACATTCCAAATCTCAACCCAAGATAAACTGTATACTCGCCGAGGTGTCCTGTCCATAGTCAACAGCCTGTATGATCCACTGGGGTCACGATACAAGGAAGATCCTTGTTAAGAGAGCTCTCATCAAGTACTACCGAGTGGGACACCCACTACCTCAAGCAATGAAGCCAGAATGGGAAAAATGGAAGAGCTCCCTAAAAGTGCTTGAACAGTTCCACATACCTCGCACTTATGTCCCAATAGCACTTAATACAGCCAGCCGCAAAGAGATCTGTGTTTTCTCTGACGCATCTGTGAAGGGCATAGCTGCGGTAGCCTTTTTGAGAGTGACAGACGCAGAAGGAATAGTGCGTGTGAGTTTCATCTTCGGCAAAGCCAAGTTAGCACCACAGCCTAACCACACCATACCACGTCTGGATTTGTGTGGAGCGGTGCTAGCAGTGGAAATAGTGCAGTTAATAACAGCCAAAATGGACATGCAAATTGATGCTATCTGCCTTTACACGGACAGCAAAGTAGTACTGGGCTACATCTACAACCAGACAAGAAGGTTCCATGTGTACATCAGCAACAGAGTTGAGCGTATATGTAAGTCAACATGCCCAAAACAATGGCATTATGTGCCCACTGATCAGAATCCAGCTGATTATGCTACAAGAAGTATACCAGCATCCCACTTAATGAAAACGACATAGCTGATGGGGCCAGATTTTCTCCTGAAACCAGAACATAGGTCCCCTGAGCGCTCATTTGATCTTGTAGACCCCGATGCTGATTCGGATATTCGCCCAGTCACAACTACTCTTCTCATCAATATTGTTCCTGAAAGCAGTTGGGAGCTCACCGTTTCTTTTACTTCTCAAGTTGGACAACACTGAGAAGAGCAATAGCGCACCTCATCCATATAACGCTATCAAGACACCAATCAGATGATGACAGGCCGGACACCTGTCATCGATGGCACCTTTGCACTGAACCCTTCTCGGTGAATGAACTTACCCGAGCGGAGAGTGCCATCTTACGCTGCGTACAACAGGAAACATATGCAGAAGAATGGAGATGCATCAGCAGCGGTACGAACTTACCCAAGGACAGTACCCTTTGGAAGTTAAACCCTTTCATTGATAAAGGCGGCCTGCTGAAAATTGGTGGCTGCCTTACCCATGCAGAACTAGATTGGGGTGAGAAGAACCCTGTCTTTGTTCCCGGTCCACACCACATAGCCACCCTGCTCGTGCGACATTACCATGAACAGGTCAAGCACCAAGGCCGGCACTTTACAGAGGGAGCCATCAGAGCCGCAGGATTATGGATCGTGGGAGCAAAACGATGCATCACCTCTACAATTTACAAATGCATCAAGTGTTGCAAATTACGCAGCAACCTTCAACAACAACAGATGGCCGATCTGCCAGCAGATCGACTCAGCACTGAGCCCCCGTTTACCTATGTGGGGCTAGATGTTTTCGGACCCTGGTCGGTCATGTTCAGATGTACCAGAGGGGGATGCATGAATAAGAAGCATTGGGCAGTGATATTCACCTGCATGAGCATTCAGGCTGTGTATATAGAGGTCATTGAATCCCTGGACACTTCAAGTTTTATAAATGCATTATGCAGATTCTTCGCGATCAGAGGTTCAGCCATTCAGATCCGCTCCAGCTGTGGAACTAACTTCGTGGGAACCTGTAAAGAGTTGAACATTGTATCTGTTAAGATTGACTATCTTACCATTAAAAGGTACCTTTGTGATCAGAAATGTACGTGGTTATTCAATCGACCCCCATTCTTCACACATGGGAGGATCATGGGAGCACATGATCGGCATGGCACGCCGCATTCTTAATGCCATGTTAACAGAAACCAAGCCAACTCGACTCACCCACGAAGTCTTAACCACCTTTCTTGCAGAAGTGGTAGCCATCTTAAATGCAAGACCGCTAGTTCCAGTGTCATCTGACCTTGAGTCGCCACTGATCCTAACTCCATCCATGCCTTTAATGCAAAAGACTATTAGTATTCCTGTGCCACATGGAGACTTTGACAGAAAAGAGCTCTACAAGCATCAATGGAAACAAGTCCAGCAGCTTGCCATCTCCTTTTGGAGTCGTTGGAAGAAGGAATACTTGCCAACTCTTCAGTATCGGAGCAAGTGGCAGTCCAACAAGCCCAACATCCAAGAAGGTGACCTCATCTTTCTCAAAGACAGCCAAGCCCAATGCAATAGCTGGCCTCTGGGACTTGTCGTCAAGACTTATCCTGGAAATGATGGACATGTTCGCAAGATTGAAGTAAAGACTGTGAACCAAGGGACAGCCAAGATCTTCTACAGGTTCATCAATGAGGTGGTGCTCCTCATGCCGCATGAAGAGACTTGAACTCCGTGGAGCGTTGTCCACTTCAGAGACTCTTTCTCTCTTTGTGTTGTCTCGTTTCAGCTTGGATGACTGAGAGACTGAGATGACCGTGGACCTCCCTGAACGTCGAAGGATCCAGTTATAGTGATCTTTTCACCGTTGCATAATGATCTAAGAACTGATATAGTGGTATCTTGCGATACCAGCTGGGGAGTGTTCTGTCCCCAGCAGTGGGTACATGTTTGAATCTGTATATATTGTAGTTTAACTGTGTTTAGTGCAGTCCTCCCTTCTGAAGATTCTTAATACTGAAACACTGTTTGTAATCTATGATAAAAATCTGTGAGCCTGTGCCTTTAAGAGAAGCTCCCTCCCCCCTCCACTTTCTCTCACCATCAGGAGAGCTTGAATCCCACTCAATGTAACTTAAGTTTTCCAAGGTGCCTTATAGGTTCAAGGGACTGCCCTTCATGCTCCCCCTGTGTTACATGGTTCTTAGGCTCACTGCCATTGGACCCTGCCTCCAGCTTGTGGAGGTGTTTCCTTTAGCAGCTCTCAATGAGAGTTCAGTTTGCTATATGTTTGCCTCAGAGTAGCAGCGCTCTGTAATACCCCCTGAAATGGATCGGGTTTTACCTTCTCTTTTATCACCTTCTTCTAAGGACTAAATCAGCCACATATTCCTCATGCTTCCTACTTCTACCATAAACCAACTGCTGCAACACAAGAGACTCCCTTCTCCCTTCTCCTACCTTGTCTCCAGTTACCAAAGATTCTTGCCTAGGGCTCGCATTTGAAATGCAACAATTGTAAGTAGAATTTACCTGTACAACAAATAATTTCAAACTTACAGAATCTTTGTCTTGAGGACTGATTAGAGAGAAAGTTTAGCTGCCTGGATAGCAAAACATGGATGTTTACCTGATCCAGAACAAGCTTCTTACCTGTGGGAATATCATTTATGAATGAAGTCCTATGCCTTTTTATGGTCAGATTCTTTGGGTGACCTTTTAGGATTGGTGTTGCTGGAAAAATAATTTGATAAAAGAATGACTCAAGAGCTCCATAGGTGCTAGGACATTCCCACCCAATCAGGCTTTTCAAAATATTATTCTGGGGTTTTACAGTCTAACCAGAGCCACATTTGAGTAGGGTGCTTTGGGTGGTTGTCCGGGATGCTGTGAGCTGAGAGGTGTCCGGGGCACTGCCAGCATCACCCATCTCGCTATGCTTGAAGAGAGGCCCAGTGGCCACAACGAACGCCATCCCATCATGGATGAAGAGAGGTCCAGCACTGTGGCAGATCCCTTCCCACTGTAGCTGGAAAGGCTGGGGGCACCATCAGTTGCAGAGGGGGCAATTTTCACCCAGGGCTTAATGTTCCCTAGAGCTGGTTCTGAGTCTTACTATTTGACATAAGCAGTTCCCAAAACTGTCCTGCAGACACCACAGCTCATTGGGTTTTCAGAATATCCACAATGTATAAGAATGAGATAGATTTTGCATACACTGGAATGCAGTATCTCATGTATATTTATTGTGGATATTCTAAAAACCCAATCAGCTGTGAGGTACAGAGGAGAGGTTTGAGAACCACTGATTTAATAGATGATGCCCAACATGAGTGTTATGATTTGGGATACCAGGTAATACACAGATGCAGATCTGGAGATTCTGGTTTGATTTCTTATTTATCATCACCTCCACTGTCCTGGCGGCACACCTAACCAGTCCAGTTTTCAAGAGATTTACAGTTTTGGCTAAGATCCAAGTGCAAGGTCATTGCTACAAGCCGAGGACAGTGCCTTTTTGACAGGGATGAAAATCTCAATCAAGAAGCAGGAGAGTTAACACCTTATCAACCGACCCCATTGGGAACATGATGATGTACAGACCAGTGTCAAAAGAAGAGGATTAAACCTCCTGCTTACAAAAAAAAAAATCTATCATGAATATGCACAAGATAGATCTGCATTCATTGGAGACTCCATATATGCACAGGTGCCATGCACATTCATTGAGATATGCTGAAACCTGAATTAGTTAGGTGTGACTCCATGATAGGTTGAGAACCATGACTTTATAGCAGGAACATGAAAACATAATTACAGGGTTATATAAGCAATAATTATTTAATAATATTGTTCAATTTAAAAAGCACTGTTGTTGCAGTGACTGGGCTAAATGAATGAGGGGAGGGATTTAAAGAATGAGGAAAATCGCTGGGTAGTTGCAAATGTAGGCCAATGGAAAAGTGTCCCTTTTACAGATTGGATAAGCTGCATTAAAAAGCTGTCGGGGCATCTGCCATGGATGGAGGGAGTCTCCTTGGAAAACTGGTGGTTCTCTTTCAGACATATAAATGGATTCATATCCATGAAAAACACTGGTATTTTCTTGATCAAATTTGGTCATGTGCTTAGATAAAAGGCCCAGTATTTATGTCATCACATAAATGGATGGATCTTGATGGCCCAAGTATTCATTCTTATCTGGTCAAGCTCGTAGAGATCGCTAGTTTCACACCAATTGCAGATCCCCAATGTAAATTTAAAAAATGCACATACAAATGTCCATTTATGAATTTTATTTAGTTTTTTACATTTCATTTTCTTAATTAAATTGGCATATAATTGCTGTAGTAGAGATGCCCCACACTTTCAATACTTAGAAGACACCAACTTGCCTGATATGGTTTCTGAAACATCACGACGAACCTTGCACAAGAGTTCTTAATATTTTCCCCACCCCTTCCCCTTCACTTTCCTTCTGATTAGCTGTTTGAATCAGTCCACAGATTTATAAACTGTTCAGAAAAACACATACACAGAGGACAATATTCAGCACATTTCTCCAGCTAAAGTTGGGACTTCGCTGGACAATGAGCAGGATTTAAAATGACAATAAGCAGGATTTAAAATGTGCCAAGTTTTGACACACTCATATCCACAAAATGGGTCACAGGTCTTATGGTCTCAAAAGGTGCACCAGTCTGTATTCCTAGCAGCAGCACCGATTCAATTATCATCCTGCGTAGGGATGTGCTTTCATTTGAAACGATGTAGACTGTGTCTATATCAATTCATGTCATTTTTTAAAAAATAAAACAAAACAATCCTGAAGTTTTGTGATTTTGGTTTTTTTTTTCATTTTTAGTGTGCACTAAGCCAAAACAATAGGCCGGATTTTCAAAAGGTTACATGCATAACCGGTCCTGCGCGCGCCAGGCCTATTTTAAAAAGGCCCGGCGACGTGCGTGTAAGTCCCGGGGCTTTACAAAAGGGGTGGGGCATGGGCGAGGCCGGGCATGGACAGGGCCAGAGGCCTGCAACACAGCGGCCACTGCCGCTGTGTCGAGGGATCGCGTGCCAGGAGCCTTCTGGCAGGCGCAAAAGGTAGGATAAAACTTTTGGTGGGTTAGAGTAGGGCTGGGGGGAAAGGTTAGGGGAAGGGATGGGAAGGTTAGGTTAGGGGGAATTGAACGGAGGAAGGCAGCGTGGCTCGGCGTGCGCAAGGTGCACAATTGTGCACCCCCTTGCACACACCAACCCCGATTTTATAACATGCGCGCATGTAGGCCACGCGCGCATTTTATAAAATCTACCCCTATATGCTCTGAGGTAGTGCACACTAAAAGTGAAACAAATTTAGAAACGAAAATTATTCAAAATGAAACTGAAAATTTTTGCCAGACATACTCCTAATTTTGAGTAACAGGACTGAACACCCCTCTTTCACTAAGACAGTAAGATACCTCAAGTTAAAACAGTTTGTTTCACAAATTTAAAGTTGGAGTGGGGAAAGGAAGCAGTAACAAGAAATAAATAATAACAATAATAAAATACCGTGGTCCAGTGCCCCCGACCCTCCAATCTGCCTAGTCCACCAATGGTAAATCTACGACGAAGGTATTAGGTGGACATTTCCAAAATTCTATGCATGGTCTTAAAGAGTCACCTCCACTCTCAGAAACTGTTAATTAAAATAAACTTGCTTAAAACTATAACTTTTGGTATTCAACTGCTGCTCCCTAGCCTTCCACCATAGATAAATTTAAACTAATGTGGAGCCTACAGGTTACAGCTCCTTGTACAGATTCTTCTGAAGTTCATGGTGCTGTAAAACTGAAAATTAAATTAAACTTCACACCATATTTACTGGACTAGATGTATCAGAAAAGTGTGGTTCATTCAGGTTTTGCTCCCTGCTCAAGTCTTGGGTTGGATAAGTAATTACCATTAGCAAACATTGGTGAATTCACTATCAAGAGTGAAACTGATGAGCTCTAATGCATTAAGCTGGCAGAAGTACCAAGCTATTACAATACTAGAGTAATCAGAAGGGGGAGAGATGGAGGGAAGTGGGGTCCAAACGTACAGGAGTACCAAACCCTCAATACACAGTAGCTATGAGAAAAAGGAAATAGTACTACATCTAATTTACAGTCCGAGTCAAGTGTAGCTTTTTAAAAGCAGCTTCCGTGTTATTACACACACAATATAACATTCACTCTATTCAGTAATGAAATGAGCGAAGAACATGAAACATTCTTGAGGATACCGAGATCTGAAAATCTGGCTGCATTTTTAACATTGCATGTTCCTTCTTAGAAACCACCAAAGTGACAACCTCTTATTACAAACGTTATTAGTATTTGTTCACAATAAATTTACAGGGGCAACATACACATGCAAGAGACAGATCACAAGGCACTGTACTTAGATTCTCTTCCCTGCAGCCTCAATCTTTAGTTTAGGTCACACTTTCAACAACTGAATCCTTCTTGAAATCAATGCCTTAGGTTGCTCCAGAAAATACGAGGCTCTCACTACCTCTCCTAACCTCAGTCTTTCCACTGTAGGATCACCAAATCCAGACCACCCATTTATGAGATTATGCAGAAGCTCAGAGCGTGCTGGTGAGTAATGCTATATAAATGGACACTCATGACTCCCACTATGCCACAAGATTCCAAAGTCATAACATTGGCCAACTACCTGGAGATAGTTGGCCAAAGACAATTCTTTCTCCTCAAGCTGCAAAAAAAAAAAAAAAAAATGTGGTTCAGCTCAGGGGCTATTAGGCTCTTGGAGATTTACTCTTTTACATACAGGTGGATTTTCAAAGCCCTGCTCACGTAAATCCGCCCGGATTTACGCGAGCAGGGCCTTGCGCGCCGGCGCGCCTATTTTGCATAGGCCGCCGGCGCGCGTAGAGCCCCGGGACGCGCGTAGGTCCCAGGGTTTTCTGAAGGGGGCGTGTCGGGGGCGTGTCGGGGGGGGGCAGCCTTGCGCGTGCCGATCCAGGATTTTAGAAGATATGCGCGGCTACGCGCATATCTTATAAAATCCAGCGTACTTTTGTTTGCGCCTGGTGCGCAAACAAAAGTACGCGAACGCGCTTTTTTAAAAAATCTACCCCATAGCTTTTTACACACTTCCAAATCTCACAGAGGGTAATGTGCACCTACCTTCCTAGATAAGGGGTAGATTTTTTTAAAAAGCGCGTTCGCGTACTTTTGTTGGCGCACCAGGTGCAAACAAAAGTACGCTGCATTTTATAAGATACAAGTGTAGCCGCGCGTATCTTATAAAATCCTGGATCGGCACGCGCAAGGCTGCCGATTTTGGGCGGCCTCGGAGGGAACTTTCTTTCGCCCTCCCCTCACCTTCCCCTCCCTTCCCCTACCTAACCCACCCCCCAGCCCTATCTAACCCCCCCCCCCATACCTTTATCCACGGATTTACGCCTCCCGGAGGGAGATGTAAATCCACGCGCGCCAGCGGGCTGCTGGCGCGCCGAGACTCGACCCGGGGGCGGTTCCGGAGGGCGCGGCCACATCCCGAAACGCCCCGGGCCGAAACCACACCCCCGGTCCCGCCCCCGAAATGCCGCGCCCCACCCCCGAAACGCCACGTCATCGGGTCCCGCCCCCCGACACGCCCCCTTCCAAAAACCCCGGGACCTGCGCGCGCCGGCGCGCAAGGCCCTGCTCACGTAAATCCGGGCGGATTTACACGAGCAGGGCTTTTAAAATCCGCCCCTAAATGTATAACAAGCAAAGGAAAGATGCAACTAAACACCTACTGAAAAATGGACTGTTCCAAAAAAATCACAATTGGTAATATGTTCATCTTTCTTAGAAAGTTGCTGTTCAAATTTAATGATTATATTAGAGCACATGACTAGGAACTGTGAGGTTGATATTCAGTGGATGGGTGAACAGGAAGTTCCCTTTGTAAAGTTACCCAGATATTCAGCAGAACATCCTCAGTTAAGTATCCCTGTTTAGAGTTCCCTGGATATAGCTATCCAGGTAACTTTAAGATAGGTGTTTTCTGACCAGCCTAATCCAGCCAGTTTTAGCCAGGTAGCTCTGAATATCGGCGCTGTCCAGCTGAACGTTTACCATATCCTTAGAATGCTTTCATCATTGTCTCTTTTTATCTGGCTAAATTTTATGGGCCAGATTTTTTAACTTATGCGTGGGTGTAGATTTGTTCGCGCAACCCAGCACGAACAAATCTACGCCGATTTTATAACATACAGAAGCAGCTGCACGCATGTTATAAAATCCAGGGTCAGCGCTCGCAAGGGGGTGCACACTTGTGCACGCCGAGCCCAAGGGGAGCCCCGATGGCTTTCCCCGTTCCCTCCAAGGCCGCTCCAAAATCGGAGCGGCCTTGGAGGGAACTATTTTTGCGATCCCCCCCTCCCCCCACCTTTCCCTCCCTTCCCCTATCTAGCCCACCCCTCCAAGCCCTAACTAACCCCCCCTACCTTTTATTTCCAAAGTTACGCCTGCCCGAGGCAGGTGTAACTTGCGAGCGCTGGCTCGCCATCCCCAGGCACAGGCTGCTGTGCCGGAGTACTCAGGAGTGCCCCTAGTCCGCCACCGAAGCTCCGCCACGCCCCTGGACTGCCCCTGACCTGCCCCCAGACCGCTTCCACGGCCCCCGGATCCGCCCCCTTCCCACCCCTTTTTCAGGGCCCTGGGATATACGCACGTCCCGGGGCTTGCGCGCGCCACCGAGCCTATGCAAGATAGGCTCGGCGTGCGCAGGGGCAGCTTTTCGGGGCTTACGCGCGTAACCCTTTGAAAATCTACCCCTATGTGCGTGATGAGTTACCCGCACCAAATTTAGCCAAACTGCAAGGGAAATATCCTGAATAAGGGGGTCATTTTCTAAAGGGATCGCACGCCTGCGATAGCTAAATCGGGGCGGAGTCCGCACCGGAAGGGGAGGAGTCGGGGTGGCCTCAGGGCAGACTCCTCGACAACTTTGCTGATGGCGAAAAGGTAGGACATTTTATCGCTGCCAGTAACGCGCCCAATAGCACCATCTTTCACGGTGGTGCTATTGGGTGCGAAAGCCGGCAGCAATAACACCGTGGAGGTGCGATCGCTGCCGGCTCTCGCATGCCCTCCCCCGCTTCACCCCCCCATTACCGCGGGATTCTCTAGTCTGCGACCTTTTAAAATCCAGGCCTAAATTCTTTGAAAATCGACCTCAGTGTTCAGAAATGAACCGTCACATTCACCTCCAAACATTTATCCAAGAACGTCAAAGACCAAACAAAAGCTAATTTGGATTTACAACAGCACTACCTTTGAGAAAATGCAAGTGGAGGGATTTTTGAGAAATTCATCTTTATATATTAAAATTAAATATTCAACATTCCTACTTCATTAATATTGTCTTTATGGAAGGGGGCTGTGGCAGAGCAGTCTGGTGTAATCTTGCACCAGTACATACATTAACTACAACACATACAAAGAAATGTTTTTATTTGAATTTATACTCTGAATATTGAGAATGCTGAAAATATTTTAAAAAGTAATTGTAGGTTTAAAGGAAATAACTATTTGCTATTAATTTTCTAATTTAAAAGCTACATTTCTAGTACTTCTCTATCAAAAATGAGCACATAGCCAACACATAGTATTTATCAGAAATTAGATCTAACACAGAAAAAAAATGTGGCCATCATTACAAGTCACATACTACTCAAGAAGTACTCTTGGAAAGGGTGAAATTGAGCAATTTGTTTTAACCATAATTAGTTATGAAAGGTAGTAAAAATCAAAACTAACTGTAGGTGATAACTTTTTATTGGACTAACACAATGCAAATGTAACGAGCTTTTGAGAGCCATGCCCCCTTCATCTGCTCAGTGAGAGACAAAGCAATTACACTGGGTTTAAATAGCACAGAATCAGATATGCATGAGGTTGTCTTCCTTTGCCAGGGGTGGCCACAAACAGGCCTGGTTTTCAGGATATCCACAAGGAGTATGCATGAGAAATATATTTGCATACAGTGGAGGCAGTGCATGCAAATCTATTTCATATATATTCATTGCAAATTTATTTATCTATTTATTTTATTTAAAAGCTTTTATATACCGATTGCCATCTGCACATCGAATCGGTTTACAGGGAACATTGCGTTTATGAGAAAATGCATAAACAAACAGTTACATAGAACGCGTGGAAAACAAGTTAACAACGAGTGGGTATCAAGTGAACAACAAGAGAACAACGGAATATTGAGCTTGAAAAATTATGGCATAGAAAAGTAACGAATGGAAATAAGGCAGGCTAGGGGAGTAGTAACTGGGGACAGGAATTTAAAAAATGTTAGGACGGACGGCAATAAAAAGGGGGACCCAAGCAAAGTCATGAAATATATCCTGAAAACCAGGCCAGTTTGTGGCTTTTGAGGACCTCTGGCATATTCTGTTACAATTCAGTAAAGGGATGGGGGAGGGTTGGAAAAGGCAGTAAAATTTAATAGTTTCAAGGGGACTTTTGCTTTCTCGCCCAATTTCAACACCCCCCCTCCCCCCCTTTACTGACTTATTATGGCATATGCAGATACCTCATGCCTAGCTGACACCATAGCATTTAAACCCAGTGTCACTGCATTGCCTCTTCACTGACCTGATCAAGGGAGCAGAACTCTCTAGAATTATTCACAGATGGATTGAGTCCGTCCAACAGAAAAATCTCACCTACCACTTGTTTGCTGACTTTCATTTCTACATGGTCAAATGGACTAACACAGTAACCGCAATATTTTTCTTATAAAGAACAAATGCTATTTCCTTGGTGTTCAGGATAAAATACTGCTCACTTTCTTGAGATTATTTTTCTTGGAATCTTTGTTTTTCTAGGAATTTTATTTTTCCTTTCCATGTCTCGTGAAGAAAAAAAAAAGCCTCTCTTTTGCATTTCTGGACACAATACAATGACGCCAGAGCTTATTTTTGGAAACCAGGGCATGTGTATCAAAGCCTCCGTTCTCCATATGGCTTGGAGGCTGTGAACATGCTATCTGGAATTGCATAAGAAAAAAAAATAAATTCTAAAAATAAAACAGGCATCACATAGTTCTTTTCATTGCTCATATTCTAAGCTGAATTGCTGGCTCCTGCTTTTCAGCGTGCTCAGTTTATTAAAGAATAATATTTCAGTATCACACGAAAGAGAACAAGCGACAGGCAGCAAGATTAGGAGCCAGCAAAAGTGCTAAACATTTTCAAGCAACTGCTACATAAATTTAATTTCATGAGTCATTTATTGTAAGACAAAAGAGAGAAAAAAGAATTATAAATTGTCCCTTTTCTTAGGTACTTCTCATGGAATGAGTTCCAAAATCTAATGAGAACTGGAAATGCAACAGCAGGCAAATGTTTAGAGTTGATAAAGGACTAGAGCACCTTTGCCTATATCATGGAGAAAGAACATGCTTGTCAGTTACTGCAACACTTTAAGTTCTTTTAGTTTAGGAATGGGTGAATCATTCTGGTTATATTTGGAAGCCATCGGGACCAAGTGGGCGGCAGGGCTTGGTTCAACTCAAAACTGCTCAGGCTCTGAAGCAGCTGGAATTAATACCAAGCTTGCAGGAGCCACCTGGCCAAATTTCCCAGGTTAGGTAGGTAGATCTGCTTAGGTCCTAAGAACGCTTTCTACCTAGCCACCTGCATAGTAATTAGAGCTGGCTCACATTAAACTCTGAAGCAATTCTAGCCTGGCAAGTTAAGAGTGGGCTGTGAACATTTCGATTCTGGTTTGAAGCATGTTACAGTTAGCATGAAAATCTCCACAAAACTTTGAGCTGCGATGAGAATTCAAAAGCTGGTTCACCCATCCCATCTCGACTGACTCTAGGATGTAAATGAGTTTGAGGCAGAGACCGAGGGTCACTCCATCTCGTACTGACACTCCAACAGGGTCAATAACCTTATTATGGATGTTAGCACACAGTCAAATTAGAGTTTCTTTTACACACTGTATAGCAAAGCTGGACCTCGGTGTATGGCCTATGGTTGGATGACCAGATAACTTTACGAGCTCTTGGATGTTTGCACTGTTTGTGTGGTTTCTGTTCCATTTTAAGATTCTTTTCAAAACACTGGGAAGTCAATGTTCAAAACTAAACATTTAAATGGATAATTTAGAGGTAGGTGGAGTTAGATGGATAACTTGCGAGTTATCCATCTAAATGACTTTGAATATTGACGTCTCTGAATTTTGTGGTGCTACAATAAAAATAAGACTACAAAATCTCTAAACTTATGGGAAGACAGAAATGTAAAAGACATGCAAGACTCAACCCCCCCCCCCCCCCCAAAAAAAAACAAAACACCAGCACCATTCAAGTATCAGGGGGCTGATCAAACCTTATAATACAAGAGCATGGTGGAACTTTGAATCCAGTGCAAATAGATGGGTCTGATGAGAAATGAATATACGCCATGAAAACAAATATAACAGAAGGTATCAGTTCTCTTTAATGAAGCCCATCTTCAATTCATCTGATTTCACAGATTTTATTTTACAAATGGAAAACAGCAGGCATTTTCTAAAACAGTTATACCTCTGTTACTCTGGCACTATTGGTTAACAAGGTTGACACATAAAAGTGGACGGCGACCCTGCTAGTTTCAGAAATTTTGGGATCCTGAAGACGCAAGGTTGTAATAATCTCTCCACTGACACCATAGTCCAAGCCTTTATTTATACTTTTTAAAATTTGGTCTATGGCCTCTAATTAACTCTTCTTCGCTATAAAAGTCCAAGATCTCCTTCTCCTCCCCTTGCCCATTTCAAATTTTTTAGGCTCAGCGAATCAAAATCACTAAAGAGTTTTCCCATTCTGAAGTATACAAAAAAAAACAAAACAAAACAAGATTTTGGCCCACTGTCCCCACTATTAGAAACAATTACCATTCCACATTCTAACTATCGTGCTTTATCTCACGATGCCTGTAGGTGGTCATCACTGCCAAACCCTGCAAAGCTTTCCCAGGAAGTAGCAGAGAAATGGGCATTGCTCAGAAGGACAACGGCCCCCGACTGTCACTTTTAAAGCAGCGATAAACGCTATAAAAAGCGAAACACAATTATAAACACAAAGATAAAAGGAAGGAAACCGTTAATGCAGGGGAGGGGGTTAAATTTTAAAGCTGCTCGCACTGGTGCAAAGTCTGTGGGCTTTTACACGAACGGGTTAATTTTAAAAGAACGGCAAACGTAAAAAAAAAAAAAACGGGAGATACGTGCGTGCCGCGTTATCTCCCTGTACGCGTGGAAGAGCGGCTTCTAAAAAAGTGGCGGGCCAGGGAGGGCTCTGGGCATGCCAGAACGGCACAATTAGGCATTGTCCTGGTGAAGCGCTCGCCAGCAGCTGGCCAGCCCGTGCAAGATACTACTGCAGCAGAGAGCAGGTAAGCATGAGAAAAAAAAAAAGTTAGAGGGGTTTTAGGGGTCGGGGCGGACAGGGGAAAAGGGAGGCAGATTAGGTAGGGGGTTTAGGAAGTTCCTTCCCAGTCCGCACCTTTATTGGAGCAGACTGGAAAGGAACTGGGGGAAGGGCCTATCGCTTTGCCGCATGCATGTTACAAAATCGTCCCCTCTTGCGTGTGAGTTGGAACTCACACGCACCTACATAAAACCCAGTGCGCATGTGTGCACAGGTAGCGGGTTTTATAGCGTGCGCGCGTCGACACACGCACGCTATAAAATTTGCACATCCATGTGCGTGCGCCGGGAACCGCGCACACATGGACGCCTGCGTGTGGGTCCTAAAATTCACCTTTCATTTTCCAGTGGGAACGTCTATGTGTATGTTCCCTTTAAAGATTATCCCAGAAAAACTACTGGTGCACCTATATACCTGCTAATTTGTGCAGGTAGTTTTTCTGAGAATACAAAAGTGCGTGTGTAAGTGCAAGCTCCTCCCCCCGGGAACGACTTGCCCTACTGCAAGTAAAAGTATTTGCACAGAGGCCCTACATGCGCACTTTTGCCAGGATATCGGGAGGGCAGTTCTTTGGGTTTTTTTTTTAAATATTTCCATGGGTTAAGCAACATTTACTGTGGTGGGTGATTTTTTAGCAGCCAACTTAGATTTGTGGACTGTTGTGTGCCCCAGTTACACCAGTTTCCAAAGTGAACTTATGAGTGTTACAGTTGCCGCTGTGTTGCAGGCCTCTGGCCCCGCCCCTTCCCCTGGACTGCCACGCCCCTTTTGTAAAGCCCCGGGACTTACATGCGACCCAGGCCTTTACGCGCGCCGCCGGGCCTTTTGAAAAGAGACCCGGCACTCGTAACCTTTTGAAAATCCGGCCCATAGTTTCTAAAATAGCGCGTTTATGGTTGCACACGAGACCCTTTTAAAATTCTACCCAATAGGAGGTAACTTTCAAAGAGCCCGATATTCAAAAAAAAGCTTAAGCTGGATAAGTTGGATTTATCCAGTTAAGTGGCACCACTGAATATCCGGCTATGGTCAATAGATGACAATTAGCACGATAAGCAACTTATCCGGCTATGATTTTAGCTGAATAACTCAGGGGTGGGGAACAAGCAGATCAGGATGGAGACGAGTTAACTGGTAACATATCCGGTTAACTCTGATATTCAGTTAGCTCTCTGGCTAATTCTGATCAGGCCACAAGGCTATCCAGCAGTTAGCTGGATCAACTTAACCAAGTCATCTTTAAGTTAGCTGGATATATTCAGAGGCGCTGCCATGCTGTCAAATATCCCAGCTAAGTTATGCCTGGATTTATCGAAATGCACTAAATATCGCATGCAATAGAAAAAAGGGTGTGTTTTATTGCAATAATACCTATGCAAAGAGCTAAGTTACTGCAAATTGTGATATATCCTACATACAACCAGGGAGGGGAGGGAGGGAGGGAGACAGACAGACTAGCCATAATACCCTTAACACTAGATAGGTATTTTTATCTCTATGAGAAGCCCACCTAGTAACTCGAGGTGAGGTTTAGGTATTAGTGTAGGGGTTAGGGGCCACTTTGACATTCAAAGTGAGACGTACGAACAGAACAATGCTCTCTTGTGAAGATTCGATGACCCTAGGAGTGAGGAAACTCACTCAAAGATGAGATTTGTGCAATGTTCTCTCAACCTAGCTTGATGGACACTCTACCTGGGTAACATCAAGCTAGGTTGAGAGAACACTGCACAAATCTCATCTTTGGGTGAGTTTCCTCACTCCAAAGGTCATCAAATCTTCACAAGAGAGCACTGTTCTGTTCGTACGTCTCACTTTGAATGTCAAAGTGGCCCCTAACCCCTACACTAATACCTAAACCTCACCTCGAGTTACTAGGTGGGCTTCCCATAGAGATAAAAATACCTATCTAGTATTAGGGGCATTATGGCTAGGTGCGTTCTCTCTCTCATATGATACTTTTTATGCACTCTATATGAAAATTCACTTCTTCCCGAGTACATAATTTTACATGTGTTATCAGTTGCCCAATTTTCAAAAGGGCTATTTCTATGAGTGAAGCACTATTTCATCTGCAGAGGTCCTTAGAAAATGACCCTCTGAATGTCCAAAATCTGTGTTTAAAATTTCATGTTAGATTTTTTTTTCCTTTCAAACTGTGTTCTGATATGAAAGGAGAACACTAGACAGAGAAGTAAACATTGTCCCGAGAACAAGCACAAAGCTATCCTTGGTGGATACATTGTACGCAAGGGCAGCTGCAACACTTATCTAGGACCTGCTCAGTGCTCATGTGTAAACTGGTTAACAATTTTTTATTTTTTTTTAATCATTTTATTATAAGAAAGTTTTCAAACAAATTATCACATGCATCACAGCCTTGGTTATAGGGATAAAAGCTGCAGTGGAATTAGAACAAAGTCCCTTGTAAACTGAAATGTGAAAAATAAACTATTTAGGGGTTAATGCCTCAGTGAAGTTGCGACAGCTATAGGCCTTGAACTACTACCCTTAATAGAAAATGTTAATGAAAATAATGAAGATAGGTGGGAGAACTTAACTGCTAGCTGGTTGGGAACTGTAGCTGAACCCAAAACCTCCTTTTTTTTTCCTAGCACTGTGCCAATAATTATCTGAGTAGCAGTGGGCAGCAATGTGCGGCCAGTTTATCAAAGGGGCTCTCAACAGCCCTACTCCAAACAGTGAGGCGCTCTGTGTCATAAACTATGAATTTAATTAGGAGCTCCCCTGAACCCCCCCCCTCCCTCCAGCACTCTATTGGCAGAATGCCCAGTCAGATATATTGGCTACTGTTCCCCACCCACAGCAGGATCTAGCTCTGGTTTTCATAGCTCTCTTGCTAACAATCCTGTCTTTTTACACGGCTTTTCCGTAGAAAACTAATACTTCAAATTTAAAAAAAAACAAACAAAAAACAAAGTGAACCAAAGTCTGTAACCATCATGGAATTAAGCTGGCAAAACTGGTTAACTACTTTCCTCAGCGCCCAGCTGCATAAGAAGTAAGTGCACTCCTGGATTTTAGCTAATCAAAGGCTTTCTTTAGCAGTTGGACATGGCAGTTGGTCATTTTTGGGCATCAAGTTTTTAGATCTGCATCAGAGCCAACAACATTTATATATTTAAGCCCTGATGACCAAGTGACAGGAATCTGAAATTTTCCAAGGAAAAACCATTCGCCCATCTCCACTCCACAATCATTTTAACAACTCCATGGTATTCAAGGGAAAAAAAATTCACAATTCAATTTTTTTGTTTTCTTTCCTGTAACACACAGTGCTTCAAATCCTTGCACCTTTGTAGCCCAGTGTTGGGAAATGACCAACAAAATCAAGGATAATTCATCCTAACTTAAGGGAAACAGAAAACTGGCAAAATACTAAACTTTATTGCAGGGCTTAAGGAGCAAAGCAGACATGGTTATGTTCAATGTTTGTGATCAGCAGTCTGCCCAAAAAAAGTATCAGAACAAAATCTCAAGAAAGACGTCCAGGGATTCAGTACACATTAGTACACTTATCTTCAGTGCCACTTCAACAATGGACTATTAGTTGCTGACCGAAAGTCAACTGGTACCGTATTTCTATTGCAGATTTTCAGAAAAGTCAAAACTGTTCAGAGTTTTCAATCTACTCAAACAGACTATATATAGGAAGAGAATCACTGTTTTTAATATGCTATTCATTGTCAGTTGCAAACAGCTCGATACTACTTTAGACCTAGATTTATCAAAATGCAGTAAAATATTGCATGTGATAGGAAAAGAGGCATGTTTTATGCTAATAGCCTATTTATTGCAATGTGTGTTATCTTAGTGCTTCACATAGGTATTACTGCAAAGTGCATTAACTTTTTGCACTTTGTGGTAATACCTACATAATTGCATTTCCCTACCTGTAGGTGCTCATTTTACCACTAGGGAGGGAGAGAGAGAGAGGGAGGGAGAGACTGAGAGACTATTTACAAGGCTCTTGTAGTAGTTAGTTATTTATGTTACTGTAGGAGGTCCACCTAGTAACTCGAGATGAGACTTAGGTAGTAGTGTAGGGGTTAGGGGCCACTTTGACATACAGAGTGAGATGTACGAACAGAGCAGTTCACTCTTGTGAAGATTTGATGTCCTTCAGTATGAGAAAACACACATAGATGAGATTTGTGCAATGTTCTCTCAATCTAGCTTGATGTTACCCAGGTAGAGACCATCAAGCTAGGTTGAGAGAACATTATACAAAACTCATCTTAATAGTTATATTCGGCATTAAAACTGTGCTTTATGGCTTCGTGAGGCCCACTTTTGCAGAAATCCCACCTCCAATAACTCCCTTATTAAAAATTTGCATTGCACCATGCATTATGATGCTTATCGCATGCGTTAAGGCGTTTTTTGCATGCAAAAACGCCATAACACGAGTTGATAAATGACCCGGTTAATAATGCTCCAGTAACTAAACTAGTCTTGCAGAAGACTGGTGTTCCTTGCAGGGTAGGTACAGCTCTATATAACCAACATAAAAATTATTAGACAATATTGATGCACTTGCTGGAACTCACATAAATCAACACCTTTAGGCAATTCTTACATTGCCCCAATAAAAAGTCATCACAAACTGGAAAGAATTCATTTTAAAAAGGAGAAGTGCATATTTGGAGTGGTACTGACTGAAAGGGCCATCTGGCAACCATGGGCCAAGCAAACTGTCCACCATAAAATTGTTTTTCGTCTCACTGCCCCATAAAAACCTGATAGTAAGAAAAAGATAGGACTGCAAAGCTTAAAGTACTGGGAGCAGTTTTATTTAATATCAGAATAAATAAAGTCATTCCTAGAGTTTCTTTATTTCATTACAAAGACAAGAAAATGCATTTCCAGTTTTTTTCAAAATTCCTCACAATTAGCCATTTTCACCATCAAGGAACTGTTTATATTGGGGCAGCCATCCAGCCTGCAACTGGGGCCCTAGGATAACACCATGAGCAATAAACTCAAAGAATATATACAGAATAATCATCTAGGAGGGAGTGAACTGAGAGCAGTACATGTCTTTAAAAAAAAGTGCTTGGTTATAACAAAGGGTGAAATGTTTTTATTTTAAAAGATAAGGGAAATTACAAATTAGTTTTCAAAGGAAGAAAAAAGAGAACAATGATTATGATTACTGTTGGGATATATATATATATATATATAATCTGTTCTGTGTAAGAACCATGATTGGTTTAGAATTTCAGTGTATCTGTGGATTTACTGATAGAGGTAGGTGCAGAGTGTGTTTGGGGACAAGACTAGGAAGTTCATACGGTATCCCTTTTTTTTTTATTACATACAGTAAGAGAAGACAGTCAATGAATCAACAATTTTAGATCTGCACTTAAAAGTTGACTCACAATACTGGTAACCAACCACTACCTCTGCAATCTGGTCAGAATCACAGTTGAAACATATTTAGCAACTTCTTACTTCATGGTCATACACAGTACATTCTACTTTCCTGGTCTTTAACAGAGACAGCAGAGTTGCTTACCTGTAATGTGTTCTCCGAGGACAGCAGGATGTTAGTCCTCACACATGGGTGACATCATTAGATGGAGGCCCGATGTGGAAAACTTATGTCAAAGAACTTTGATTAGGCACACTGAGCATGCCCATCATGCACTATACCATGCATCCACATGGGGTACCCCTTCAGACTCATATCATAGAATTATGATTAAAATAAAAAATAGGAGAAACCCAACCCTGTGGGGTGGCAGGCAGGTTTTGTGAGGACTAACATCCTGCTGTCCTCGGAGAATACATGCTACAGGTAAGCAACTCTGCTTTCTACGAGAACAAGCAGGATAGTAGCCCTCACACATGGGTGAATCCCTAGCTACAGGCTGCTCCCCAACACAAAAAGGGGATCAATAGACACCTAACCAGGTGCCAACAGGCACAACAATACAGGTGCTGTTGGTAACATAGGGGGAGACAGCCTGAAACCAAAAAACAGGCCCTAGGTTGGGAGAGTTGTGTTCTACACCTCAAACAGGTTCCGAAGGACAGACTGGCCGAACCTACTATTGCATCAACCATCCCTATCCAGACAGTAATGTGATGTGAATGTGTGGAGAGAACTCCACGTCACAGCATTGCAGATCTCCTCCACGGGAACTGCTCGCAAGTGGGCTACTGACACTGCCATGGTTCTGACAGAATGAGCTTGACATGACCCCCAAAATGCAGGCCCACCTGGGCATAACAAAAGGAGATGCAATCTGCTAGCCAATTGGATACTGTCTGTTTGGCAATGGCAACGACCAACCTATTCTTATCAAAAGAAACAAAAAGTTAGGTGGACGTCTATGGGCTTCTGTGCACTCCAGATAGAAGGCTAAGGCTCGCTTGCAGTCCAAACTGTGCAGTGCTCATTTGCCTTAGTGTGAATGGGGCCTGGGAAAGGATATTGGCAGGACGATTGACTGGTTAAGATGGAAATCCATCACCACCTAAGGCAGGAATTTAGGGTGCATGCGCAAGACCACCGTCATGATAAAATTTAATATAAGGTGGATAAGTCACTAAGGGCTGGAGATCGCTGACCCTGCTCGCTGAAGTGACCGCCACCAAAAATATGACCTTCCAGGTCAGGTATTTCAGGTCATCAGCTGAGCTAACACCATGTTGAGGTCCCAAGACTCAGCAGATTGCCAGAAGGTAGGCTTCAACTGAAGCAGGTCCCACATGAAATGTACAACTATAGACTGTACAGAGATGGGCATACCATGTATACCTTGGTGGTATGTGCCAATTGCACTCAGATGAACTCTATCGGAGTTGGTTTTTAAGCCAGTGTCTGACAGGTGTAGAAGGTAATCAAGCAGTTTTTGTGTGGGGCAGAACGGATCTAAGGCCTTCTGCTCACACCACACGGAAAACCTCCTCCACTTCAGTCCATAGGACTTTCTAGTGAAAGGCTTTCTAGAAGCCACCAGGACCCGAGACACATCTTCTGAAAGATAAAGTGGCTGCAGAATCAACCTCTCAAATCCAAGCTATGAGCGAGAGGGCCTGGAGGTTGGGATGCCGCAGCCTGCCCTCATTTTGCATGATGATATGGGGAAGTCTCCAGACTGATCGGTTGCTGGATGGACAACTATCACAGAAGTGGAAACCAGACCTGTCTCGGCCAATGAGGGGCTATGAGGATCATAGGCCCTCTGTCCTCGCGAAGCTTCAAGAGAGTCTTCGCCACTAAGGGAATTGGAGGATACGCATTCAGAAGACCCTTGCCCCAATGATAGGCAAGGGCGTCCAAGGCTGGTTTGCGTCTGACCTGTTTAAGGAGTAGAACCGAGGCACCTTCCTGTTGCAGGGGGATGCGAACAGATCTACAGGAGGTATGATCCCATGCCTCCCTGCTTGTTGACATACCACATGGCTACCAGGGTGTCAGTCTAGATCAGCACAATTTTGTTGGACAGCTAATCTCTGAAAGCTCAAAGCACGTACCAGATCTCCCCGAGCTCCAGGAAGTTGATTAGACAACAATGTTCCTGAGGGGACCACAGGGCCTAGATGCTGAGCCCATCGATATGAGCTCCCCACCCAAGGGTAGATGCATCCATGGTCATCACAATTTGAGTGGGGAGACTTTGAAAGGAAATCCATTGTTTCAGATTGGAAAGTACATGCCACCAGGACATTCCCTTAGTAGCGAAGACTCTCTTGAAGCTTTGCGAGGACAGAGGGCCTATGATCCTTACAGCCCCTCGTAGGCAGAGACAGATCTGGTTTCCACTCTCCTATGGAGTGACTTGGATGCAATCCTGGAGGCTCTGAGTGAACTGGCACCACTGTAACCTCAGGGTCCATTGAGATCTGCGCATGTGTATATGTGCCAAGGGAGTGACATGGACAGTTGCAGTCATATGGCCCAACAGCCTCAACATGTGCCAGGCTGACACCTGCTGGCTCTGTTGAACCTCTGCTATAAATGGTCACCAAGGTGATGGTCCTCTAGTGAGGCAAAAAGGACTTGGCCTGAGCCATGTCTAGAGGGCTCATATTAAGTCCAATTGAGTTGAGAGGCTGAGATGGGACTTTGGGTAGTTTAGAACGAACCTTAGTGACTCCCAACACCTGAATGGACCTGACAGCTCCTGCCTGAGATGAGCTCTTGACTAGCCAATCTTCTAAGTACGGGAACACATGTCTGTGGAGTTGTGCCACAACCACAGCCAGGCATTCTGTGAAGATTCTTGGGGCAGATGGGAGCCCGAACAGCAATATCCGGTACTGGAATTGCTGATTTCCCACCACAAATCGGAGATACTTCCTGTGACCAGGAAAGATCCCAATATGGGTGTATACATCCTTTAGGCCAAGGGAGCATAGCCAGTCCCCTTTTTGTAAAAAGGGGATCAAGGTGCCCAGAGAAACCATCTTGAACTTTTCTTTTTTTTTTTGAGAAACTTGTTCAAGGCCTTAGGTCTAGGATGGGACGGAGTCCTTCTGTTCTCTGGAAACAGGAAGTTCCTGGAGTAGAATCTCTGCCTTCCTTGCCCTAGTGGTACAGGGTCAACTGCTCTGGCCATTAAGAGGGAGAAGAGCTCAGGCAGAAGTACCTCCTGATGCGCTATGGGCAAGGAGGGCAATTTGGTGGGACACCCAATAGATTCAAATGGTACCGCTGATGGACAAGGGATAGAACCCACTGGTTTGAGGTTACACTGGGCCACTGGTTCGCAAAGAACTGCAGCCTGCCCCTGTCTAGAGGGTCCATCATCCCGGTTAAGGGCGACTAGCTTACACTCCCTGTGACCCAGTCAAAACACCGTCCCCAAAGTTAAATGAGGAGCCGGCTGGGGCTTGGGAGCTCTCTGCTGCCTGGGACGGGTGTGGAAGCACTGATGATGTTGACAGGAGCAAGGAGGAAAAAGGATTTCCTTGGCTCCAGTCTCAACGGCCTCCTGGATGAGAAAGATGGGTCCTGAGTACTGACAGAGAGGTGTTGGAGAGTTTCATGGTGGTCCTGGAGTTGGGCCACAGCATCCCTCAACTCTTTGAAGAGATTCTCTCCAGCACATGTCAAGTCAGCAAGTCATTCCTGCACCTCTGGTCGGAGATCCAAGACCTGCAGCCATGCCATTCTGCAGGCGCCAATGCCCACTGCAGAGACTCTTGATGCCATCTCAAAGACATCATAGGTTGCACAGACCTCATGTTTCCCGCACTCCAGATCCTTGTGCACCAGCGACAAGGGTGTCTTGCTGCTGTTGAGGCAGCTGCTCAGCCACCTCTTGCACCTGCTTCCAGATGTCCCGTGAGTACTGGTTCATGTAGAGCTGGTAAGCAGCAATGCAAGCAATAAGCCTGGCACCTTGGAACACCTTCCTCCCAAGAGCATCCATCGCTCTGTGGTTCTTCCCTGGGGGCACCAAGGAATGGGTCCGAGAGCGCTGGGCCTCTTGAGGGCGGATTCGACCACCACTGACTGGTGAGACAGCTGACGCTTATCGAATCCGACAGCCTTCTGGACGAGGTAGACTCCATCCACCTTCTTATTAATGGGAGGCACTGTAAGGGGTTTTCCCATATCCTCAGCAGGAACTCCTTAAGGATCTCGTGTATCAGGACTGCCACAATCTCCTGAAGAGGCTCCATGAACTGGTGGATCTCAAACATTTCTGTCTGGCATCCTATGTGTAAAATGTTGAAATGGGATGGCCTCCATCTTCACGCTCACAAACCATGCGATGGTCAAGTCTTCAGGCGGGGACTTCCTTCACTCATCTGGAGGAGAAGGGTCTTACAGGAGACCATCAGAGTCCTCGGAGGATTCCACTGGATCATCCCCAGGGGTCTTTGGGACCCTCATCCTATGTGCTCAGCCTTCATCCAGAGATGCAGGCACCGGTAGAACTGGATGGGGGTGAAGCATCCTGTAGTGTCCAATCCACTGCCAGCTGGACTTGATGCTCCAGCTCCTCCTCAAATGTTGCTGACGCCAACACAGACTGGGAAAAAGGAGAGGTGGCCAGATCTTCTTCAGACCCGCAATGGGAATCTGTGACTGGCACCAGGACTGGTAGAGACCGCTGTAGACCTCTGGCACTGATAGAGGATGGGGGTCTCCTCACTACGGGGGTCGCTTTGGGGGTGTCACTGTGCATCGACAGGGACCAGTGTAGATGCTTCTCAGGCATTGTCGATGCCAGCAGCATCGACAATACCAATAGTCCCGCCGATGCCAATGATGTTTCCATCGGTGTGGCTGTAAGGTCCATAGATGCCGATACCAGCGATGCCGACTGCTCAGACTTCCTCGACCCGAATAGCTGATCCAGCTTGTTGAGTCAAAGCAGACGTCCCTTCGGGGTAATCTGGGTGCATAGGCAGTAACCCCCATGCGATGCCCCCAGGCAGAGGATATATATCCCCTGAGGATCAGTGATAAGACATGGTTCTCGGGTACCGAGGGCATCAGCGAGAACCGGACATGGCCATGATGCGACAAAAAAAAGGGCCACAAAGTCGAAAGCAATGGCGTCGTTGATGGCCGGTGGGCACTGAGGCACTGCCATTACGGGGGAAAATCGCCCATGAAAGGAAACTTATCTGAAATGCCAAAAACCCTGACTAGATACACTAGGGGCAGGAAAAACTGCAAAAACCACGAAGAGCAATTACAATTTTCCACAAGGGTAAAAACAGCCAAAGTGAGCTCATTCACACCACAGGGTTTACAGTTCTGCGGAAAACAAGAGACTGAAGAGGGACACTGCTTGGATTCGTGATATAGTGCACGCTAGACATATTCAGTGTGCCTAGTCAAAGTTCTAGAAACTTTGATATAAGTTTTCCTCATCAGGGCTCCATCTGATGATGTCACCTATGTGTGAGGACTATCATTCTGCTTGTCCTTGGAGAATGTTCGATATAAGCAGTCTGCGCCTCACACCAAATTCCTCCCATGACTTCTCAGTCCAGTGTCAGATATGGTCTGCCATCACATAGTGTCATAAGCACTGGACTGATGCCTTATTGTAAGAATTTTAAGGAAGAAAGGTTTCCCTAGTCAAATAAATAAAAACCTACAACAATTTGCAACAAAGAAGAAAATAACAGAAGTGGGTGAGGATAGTTTGGTGGGGTTCTCCAGAAAATAAAAAAAGCCATTTTGCAACTCACTTTTAAAGCAGTGGAGCAAGTGACAATAGGGTTAAAAGACAGTTTTGTGGTTACAATCATAATATTTTTAAAGCAATCTTTCTGAGAGATATCTAGATGTTTTGTCTACAAGACACTAAAAACAAAGATGTTCAAATGCAAATAATTTGAGAACACATGGATTATTACTGGAAGAGGTAGTTCATTTTTAGATGGAACAAAGCTGCCATGTTTAAAAGGTTCATAAGTCCCTCCCCCACCCTCCATCCCCAATATGTAATGCTCATTAAAACTTGGTGCTGAAGGCAGTTCAATGGAAGCTGAATTTATCTTTAAGAGAATATCAAAGCTGTATAGCAAGTATGAATGCCTCTTCCCCCCCCCCCCCCCCCCATTTCATCCCCTATCTGAATAGGGAAAAAAGCTCATAATTGATATTACCATCTGCTCCAATAAAAATGAGGCCAAATAATTAATTTGGAGATGTCAGCTGTTCTCACAAGGAACTATCCAGATGGGATTGCTGCAGAATATGTCAACATTGTGGGCCGGATTCTGTATCTTTGTCCCTGATTTGCTGTTGCCAAACAGCTGTACAGGAAAGAATCAGAGAGTGACAGAGACCCCGGCAAGATCACATCTGTTCAAACTATACCACTCCCACCAAGTATCTGTCATGTGTTTCAACTATGCTCCACTCCCTACACATATTCATTCATTAGAAAAGTGTTTCTACCCATTAGTTCGTTTGTATTTAAGAAATCACTTTCCCAAAATATTTCTTTGATTATATGAGATGTATATTTTTTTAGAATTAGAAATCAAAGACCAAATGTACCAAGTATTTTCCTCATAGGCATGTAGTGTAGAATTCTAGTACCCACATTGGTCCTAGCAAAAAAAGAGCCCCAAAAAACCCTGGATTCAATGTAATCTGCAATATATTTTATTAAACTAACATAAGACATATCCAAAGAAGACAGTTAAATTGAGCTTTCGAGACTTACACAGGTCACATGTGAAAAAGGGGCCAATGGGGGGGGGAGGGAGGGGGGGTGGCAGGGTGTCTCAAAATCTCTCGTCTTCCAGATACTTCTTAAGTTGGTGCCAGGGACAAGGAAGGGGGAGAACCAAACTAGGACACAGTCAGCATCTTTCTACTTTTTCACTCTCCATTTTTTTTTTTTTTTTAATTATTTTACATCATCTGTTCCAAAGCATTCTGGGTGCTGTAGTCTCTTGCCTTTTCTATTGAAAACTATAAACGTTTGCATCACTTAAAAAAAAATATCAGGCCTAGGAAAAAATGTTCTAGTGTACAGAAAGCCTCTAGTCTAGAAATCTCAAATGTCCTGGCTTTAATTTTTACAGACAGTGCTGTAGGCCTGTAGGATTTCTATGGCTCTAGGACTATATTTCTTATATTAATACTGATGGCTTGACAGTATCTTATAAATCCAATCCATCTGTTGCCGTGTCAACTAAATAAAGGTGCTCTGAGGTCAAAGGGATGTGGAATCTAAATGAGACATATATGCCAGAAATAAATATGCAAAAAAAACTATTTTTAACAAAAGCATCAGATCCATATGTAGAAAAACCAAAGGCTGGTTTTAAATGTCATGTTTTTCAAAGCGAGAATTGATGCTGGAACCAGCTCTGTAAACTGGCTGGCCGGACTTTTCCTACAGCTGAAGACAATCAATCAAAACTATTCTGAGTCTGTATGAGAGAGAGAGAGAGAGAAGCTGCATGAAAGAATAGCTGTCTCTAAAAGAGATCAATGGAAGGAAAGAGAGATAGAGAGAAAGAGAATGGCTGTCTTTCAGAGAAGGTAAAATTACTTCTAACCTGAATTTCCTTTGCTTGAGTACAGTCAGACCAGTCCAGACAAATGGGTTATGCACACCAACCAGCAGATGGAGACAGATTAACAGGCTCACTGATGTCACTCCTTTTATATCTCCGTGCTAACACCAGCTTGCCAGTATTTCTGCAACAAGCTAATGGCAATATTATTAGGAAGTATTTATAACCCACACCCTTTAAAGTTCACGGTGGGGAACAGATTATAACATACATAATACAATAGGGAACGTTAAAAACACAACATTATAAAACATAGTTCGTCTCCCAAGGTACAGTAAAATCATCAGAAAAATCCTGGGGGCGGGGATGATATAAACAATAGAAATTTCATTGCTCCATAAAACACGACATAATACCTGCCATTTTTGATAATGAATCAGGCGTGGTGAGAATTAGACAAGTGGAAAGGCCTACGATGTTTCATAGGGAGGGCTGCAAGGTTTATTAAAGGGTGTATGTTATGGGGTGGTGGAACATCTGTGAGCAAATATGTTGAATTCCTTCTTAAATTCTTTTGTGTCGCTAACAGATCGTAGTGAAGAGGCCTACGATGTTTTACAGGGAGGGCTGCAAGGTTTAATAAAGGCTGCATGTTATGGGAGGGGAAGTTCTGTGAGCAAATATGATTAATTCCTTCTTAAATTCTTTGGTGTCACGTAGTGAGAGAGAGAGAGTTCCAGAGTACAGGTCCGGTAATGAAGAAAACCCTTTCTCGAGTTGTTGCCAGCCTTGCCTGTAGGAGGATCTTAAGATCCAAATTTGAGTATGTGCTCTGAGGACTGAACTAATCTAAGGGGAGCTAACATTATGTAGTAAACTTTGAATTAGTGCAGCTAATTTATATTGTATCTGCCATTGGATAGGCAATCAGTGGAGTGACTACAGGACTGGTGAAATATGGTCAAAAGTCTTAGTTCCACTGAGCATGCGGGCTACGGTGTTTTGAGCTAATTGTAGAGGCTGGATTGTGGTCTGGGGAAGACCTTGTTACAGTGAGTTGCAATAGCACTGTTGGTGCACTCTTTTCTAAAATTTAATTCCTTTTCATGGGTGAACTCGATGTTGAAATCTTATTTCATCGAGACATTTGAGATCTTCCCAGCATTCTTTGCTTAACGTTCCATCATTGAAGCAGACTCACTTGGCTGAGATGCGAGAACATTCTTTTTCTCTTGCCGCAATGGTCATTTGCAATGAATTGCCTGACAGCTTGCATTTGACAGATTGTAGTAAGACTTTTTGACAATGCTGAAGACCTATTTATTTAAGAAGGCTTTTTCCTTTTAATCATATTTTGATGTGAGAAATTTTATTTTTACTATTTTGTTTGATCATCTATGTTGATTTTATCGGTCTTAAAAAGATGTTTAATTATTGCTGCTAGTTAGAGATTTAATTTTGTGTTACTTAATTTTAGTTAATATGATGACTTAGTATGCCAACTGTGAGTCAGATGTAATTATGTATGTTTAATATGGAAATTGCTTAGAGCCTCGGCAGTAAGCGATTAATAAATACAAGTTAATAAAATAAATTTAAAAATAATCTAGTCCAGAGAAAATCAGGGTTTGTACAACTGTTCTGGTGTTATTAGGATCAAGAAGTGGCTTAAGGTGGCATAAAAGTCTTAATATAATGTATGAGGAATAAACAATGGATTTAATTTGTTGTTGCATAGATAAAGAGGAATTGATGCACAGTTTATGTACTTGTAGAGAGATAGGTAATGCATGATCAGCAAAACTGAGTGATTCTGGGATTCACAAGAACCCCTGAAGATTTACATGGCCTGGTTAAATGGACCACGTTTGACAAAGTAACTAATCTACAAATCAGCCAAATTATTTGCTAAAATTAATCCTGCCATTCACCCACGTGATCCAATTCCAGCCAGTTCCTTGAAACAAATACTATGTGCTATCATGCCAACAATCACAACCTTAATTAATCTCTCTCTCCACATGGGTTAAAACAAGTTGTGATAAAGCCAGTTCTAAAAAATAAAAACAGTAGAATCGATGATTGGGACAACTATTGTCCCATATCCAATGTCTTTTCTCTTAAAAGTACTTGAAAAAGCTGTGTTATCCCAACTTGTGAATTATTTGGAAGACAAAGATATTCTTTTCCCAAATCAATTTGGATTTAGGAAACCACTCAACTGAGACATTACTCCTCTCCTTAACGGATTCTGTTCAATGAGGATTTGATGCTGATTAATCTTATTTTCTCGTGCTAATCGATTTAACAGCAGCCTTCAACAATGTGGACCATACCCTTTTATGCCATCAGCTAAGCAACACTGGGATCGACGCTAGTGTTCTCAGATGGTTCTCTTCCTTTCTATCTAATAGATCATTCCAAATCAAATTGGGCAATCACATATCTGATACGTTCCATATTGATACAGGTGTCCCTCAAAGTTCAGCCTTCTTGGCAACACTATTCAATATTTATATGCTCCCATTGTGTAAATTACTAGCAAGTCTAGGAATTTCTTTCTTGTATGCTGATGACATACAGTTTTACATTCCATTCTCTAAATCTTTTCAAAATACAATATAGACACTCTCAACCTACATGAAAGCAATACAGCAAGAACTATCTCAACTTAAACTAACATTAAATCCCAAAAAGACTGAAATCATTTGGTTAAGCAGAAATTCTTCTATAGCTAAACCTCAGGTTTTAGACTTGGGTACTTTTCAGATTACTCCCTTAAATCAAGAATGGGATTTAGGTATCCAACCAAATGAAAATTTACTATGAAAAAGCACATCAATAAATTAATTAACACAGGTTATGCCAAGTTGCGTATATTACATTGGTTGAAACCATTATTAACTTTCGAGGACTTCCGTATTGTATTGCCATCTCTGATTTTCTCAGACCTAGACTACTGTAACTCTATTTCTCGGTCTTCCCGCATGTCTCTTAAAACCTCTACACTTATTATAAAATGCCCCAGCAAGACTTTTGTTAGAAACAGGAAATTTGATCACATTACATCCTCTCTAATTTCACTGCACTGGCTGCCAGTACAATCACAAATCTATTACAAAGTATTAATGTTAATATTCAAAATCGTTCATACCAGTAATACCAGTCTGTTCGGCATGACATTACAACTATACACACCTCAGCAAACATAAGATCTCAAAATAAAGGACTACTGACTGTTCCTACAATATAGAGTATACATCTGACTCCAGTAAGAGATTGTGTGTTTTCCATCTCGGGTCCAAAGCTTTGGAATTCTCTACCTGAGATGGTATGTCTGATACCAGACAGAAAGATTGAAATGTGAGCTAAAAACATGGCTATTCAAAAAGGCATATACCCAAACAAAAAAATAAAGGAAACTTTCAACTAAGGACAATGTTACAGAAACGTATAGAACACCTAGGAGGACTAGAGGACATAAGTGCACTGGACTGGCAGCCATAATGAAAAGGTATCTTTGGATTAACGCTTAGATAGGAAGAAAGCGGAGTAAATAGAAACATACAAGCTGGCATTTCCAGTAAAACCGAAATTAAGAGCAAATTCTGAAGAAAAAAGTGAAGTCAGCGGTAAGAAACCAGATTAAACTGGTTCAGGCTGAACTGTGGGGAGTGGTACAAAGACAGTGAGGGGAAGCATACCAAATAGCCAGTCATGTACACAGATAGGGGCAAATTTTTAATCCTACGCACGCGGGGTACATTTGTGCGCGCTACCCGGCGCGCACAAATGTACACCCGATTTTATCACATGCTCGCGCTGCCGCATGCATATTATAAAATCCAGGGTTGGCGCGCGCAAGGGGGTGCACAGTTGGGCACTTTACGCGCGCCGAGCCCTAGGGGAGACCCGATGGCTTTCCCTGTTCCCTCCAAGGCCGCTCCAAAATCGGAGCGGCCTTGGAGGGAACTTTTCTTTCACACACCCCCACCTTCCCCTCCCTTCCCCTATCTAACCCACCCCCAGCCCTATCTAAATCCCCCCCCACCTTATTTTATTTTTTATGCCTGCCTCTTGCGCGCGTAGGCCGGCTGCCGTTGCGCCATTCCCCCGGCACAGCCGCTGTGTCGGAGGACTCAGGACCGCCCCCGGAGCGCCGCCCCGCCCCCTTCCCGCCCCTTTTTCAAAGCCCCGGGACATACGTGCATCCTGGGGCTTGCGCACGCAGGGGTAGGTTTTCGGGGTTATGAGCGTAACTCTTTGAAAATCTACCCCAGAGTATATAAAGACATGGCTGTTCAGCCAAGCCTTCCCCACTACAAACCCCATTGCCTGATCAAGAATTGTTCCATCACCCACTTATGTAAACAAATGTTTCCATATTTCTCATGCATAGTATCTATTAACGAGGTTGGCTCCTTGCCCCCCTCTTTTGTATATAGTATTTATTTATTTATGTTTTCGTTCACCCCCCTCTTTATTTCTTACTCCAGGTTAAGGCTTCCTTGTTATAATGTAACTTTTATGCTCCTTTATCTCTTGTTGATTGGTTAATTATATTTTCTGCTTAGTTCATTGTAAACAGAGTTGATTTGATTTGTATCAAGAAAGTCGGTATATAAAAGCCTTTAATAATAATAATAATAATAATAATAAAGAAGGAAGATAAAATAGAAACTTGTAGAACTGGTTCCAGGCACCTAGAGGCCGATGCAATACAGTGCGCTCAGCCGAGCGCACTGTATAACCCACAGTTGGACGCGGGTTGTATAGGTGCTACCTAATCCCCTTATGCAATAAGGGGATTAGTGCCTCCACAACGCGTCCAATGCGCACTGAAACTAATAGTGCTCATCACATGCAAATGAATGTGAATGAGGCTACTAACTATTCACTCCCAATGCAAAAAAAAAAAAATGTGCATCTTAAGATGCACAATTTTGCGCTCAGAAATTAACGCATGCCTGGAGCAGGAGTTAACTGCTGAACGCTCCTAAAAGTAGTACAGAAAAACAGAAAAAAATATCGCAATGATATTAAGTAGGAGGATGGACAGAAAAATACTTTTTTCTGTTTTTCTGTACTACTTTTAGGAGCGCTCAGCAATTAACGCCTACTCCGGGCATGCGTTAATTTCTGAGCGCAAAAATGTGCATCATTGCGATATTAAGCAGGAGGAACAAATCTTTCAAAGCATAATTTTAAAAAAAGGTTAAAAAAAAAAAAAAGTGCCAGCAGTTGGGTGCAGGAAACAGACGCCCAGTTGACAAGCGTCCGTTTCCTGATCCCCTGGCTGTGTGCCATTTAGGAAACCGATGCCGATAAATTCAGTGTCAGTTTTCCTAACCGGCGGATGGCCGACGCTCGCGGGCTCCGGTTATCAAGGAGGCGCTAGGGGTGTGCAAGCGGCCCTACAGCCTCCATGATAACACAACCCCTAATTTAAATATTGCTGGTGACCCCAGGAGGGGTGCCTGGGAGTGCGTTAGGAAAGCAGGCACTGCCTCTTCAACACCCACTTTCAGCGCACAATTATTGCATCGGCCCCCTAGTGCTTTGTGCAGGTCCGGCAAGTTTCTACCCAGAAAGAAAGGGATAGCTTTGTTTACTACTCTCTCTGATTGAGATTTAAACCATTTATTTCTTGTTCCTTGTGCTTGCTGTCTGCTGGAGGGGAGGGCACGGTGGGGAGAAGAGCCATGGGTGGATGTAGTGCCCAAACAGTAGATGCCTCTCCTTTGCCGTGTCATGGTAGGGTGGCTCCTGGGTGCTGAGTCTATACCGTGCCCTGCTGTGCCAGGGCTGCCAGCTGCAGCACACAGATAGGGACTACTACTTGTCCTATGTTCGGCGTGAGTTCCGCAAAAAGCAGCAGCTGACCCAACCAGAGGACAAAGAGAGGCAGCTGGAGAAGTGTTAGAAATCTGATGCCGGATGGGCGGAGCCATCAGATAGGAGTGAAGAATGATAGGTTATACTCCTGCAGAGGGGAGGAGTTAGTAATCTGTTACGCTTTGCTCCTGTAGAAGGAGGAGTTAACAATCTGTATGAGCTGGCTTCTGTGGAAGGAGGAGTTAGCCATCTGATATACTCAGCTCTGTAGAGGGAGTAGATAACAATCTGTAAAGGTATAGACTGCAGAGGTAGCAATCTAATATGAATCTGTAGCTGAAGACTCCTGATGGGAAAGGAGTAGCAATCTGTTATCAGCGGAGTGCTTGGAGATGACACTCGATTGTAAAGGAATGTAGATAGGTGGGTCCTTGGGCCGATGGCAGATGAAGTGCCCCCAGGAGGATATCCTGAGAGGAACCACTGGCTAGGCTTGGATATGGAGACAGACACAGAGGGGTAGATTTTATAAAACAGCGCGAGCGCGTACTTTTGTTGGCGCACCAGGCGCCAACAAAAGTACGCTGGATTTTAGTAGATACGCGCATAGCCGCGCGTATCTGCTAAAATCCTGGATCGGCGTGCGCAAGGCTGCCGATTTTGGGCAGCCGGCGTGCGCCGAGCCGCGCAGCCTGTCTCCGTTCCCTCCGAGGCCGCTCCGAAATCGGAGCGGCCTCAGAGGGAACTCCCTTTCGCCCTCCCCTCACCCTTCCCCTCCCTTCCTCTACCTAACCCCCCCCCCCCCCGGCCCTATCTAAACCCCCCCTACCTTTATCCCTGGATTTACGCCTCCTGGAGGGAGACGTAAATCCACGCGCGCCAGCGGGCGGTTCCGGAGGGCGCGGCCACGCCCCCGGACCGCCCCAGCCCGAAACCACGCCCCCGGGCCCGCTCCCGAAACACCGCGTCCCGCCCCCAAAATGCCGCACCGATCGGCCCTGCCCCCTACACGCCCCCCTCGAAAAACCCCGGGACTTACGCGAGTCCCGGGGCTCTGCCCGCGCCGGCGGGCCTATGGAAAATAGGAGTGCCGGCGCGCAAGGCCCTGCTCGCGTAAATCCGGCCGGATTTACACGAGCAGGGCTCTTAAAATCCGCCCCAGATAGTTCTTTTATTAGACAGGTTGGTAGAACCACAAGAGGTGGCAGTAGTGAGCTAATATGCCCAGCAGGGCTGAAGTCCCTCAGAGACTGGAACAGTGATCCTAGGGTTGCTGAGCTGTAGAGAAACTATAGACAGTGAGTAGACAGGGTATGCAGTGTTCATAGCCAGAACTAGATGGCAACTCACAAAAGGTTTTAATGAAGCTCAGTAGCTGGAAAGGGTTAAGCCCTCAAGGAGCGAGTACCTGGTTCCAGGGAAAGCTCTGAGAGCGCGATTGTAACTCACAATTGTCTGTATCTGCGTTAGCTTCCAGGCAGTAGAAATTCTTCAGAGTATTCAGGAACATAGGCCCTCAAGGAGCGAGTACCGGTTCCTGTCAGCAATCTGAAATAAAGAAAAGAGAGCGAGGCCCCCGAGGAGCGGGTACCCTGGTAAGTCCAAGGAGGCAGAGTAGCTTGGACGAATCCGAAGACAAATCCTTGCTAACTCAACCTGCCTACCCTAATTATTTAGGAATTATATGCTTCATAGAGGAGGTAATGTTCCAGGTCAGAGATGGCGGGCACAGGCAAGTGGAAGGGGAAGAAAGAGGCCAATGGCATTGGCACGGCCATCAATTTTATGCTGTCCAGTGCTCAGCTGTTACTGGGAGTGGGAGGAGCTGCCAGGTTGGGCATCGCAATGCTGGCAGTCAAACGGATGAGCGATCGGGCCCTTGGTGCCCCCGCCAGCCCTTCCAGGATGAGCCAAGGCTGGCAACAGGAGCTGGGATGAGCCTTACTGGCTGGGGTCCTTGTCAGGCATGCTGAACAAAGACATGAAAAGCAACATCAGCTGCTCACTCCAGAGCCTGTCCACTGAGTCATTGGTGGTTGTACCACACTCCTTTCAGCCTAAGTCCTTTAGTAAGAAAGCACAGCAGACCTGAAGAAAGCCCACCTACGCCTCTCTATGCAGGAGAAGCTCTTTTCTTACTATCGCAAGAATGTGACCATCCCCATCAGTAGGTGGATATCTGTTCCGAACCTGTGCACCTTCCTCCACAGCAAACTCCCGACATGCCCCTGCGTGACATATATCTGAGTGGTAGCCTCTACAATGACCTATAGGCAGTGACAGCTGACCACATCCAGCTCATAAATCAGAAGGTAAAGAAACTACAAAAACAAGAAGGACAAGAGATAGTAATTGAAGTATGAAGAATAAAAACTTTAACGAGAGAATGTAAGAATCCCAATACAACGCCCTGTCTATTATGAATTTTTTATATTATTTTCTGAACTACTCACCTTATGTCGTAGATCTTTAGTAAGTGGTTTACTATGTATAGGGACATTTCACTTGTTTTTTGTTAATTCTTGCTTATGATCACTGCCTCGGTAAACTGTCAATATTTGTTGATTTATCATTATGAATATTACTTCTGTAAACTGTTGTGATCTTTATATGGAACATCGATATAAAAAATGTCTAAATAAATAAATAAATACGGAAAGGTGGAGCTTTGCCCAAAATTACTACTTTTCTTTTTTTGAGGTGAAGAGAGAATTTGTTATGACAAAGCCAGTTTCTGATAGAAGACAGGCATAGGGAGGCAAAGTGAGAGGATGCAGACCAAGAGGATTGTAATGAGAAAGAGAACTGAATGTCATCAGCATATAATTAGTAAGATAGGCCCAATGTAGAAAGCAAGCAGCAGAGGGGTGTGAAATAGACTTTAAAGAATGCTGTGCTTTTAAAGGTGCTTTTAAAGAATGCTGTGGATAGTGCTGAGTCAGGTAGAACTCCAGCAGTTGTGGGATTCCAGGAGGACACAGAAGAGGAAATGCGGATTTGCTGGGAATGGTTGTTGAGGTTGTTGAGGAATGGTTGTTGAGGCAGGCTGTGAACCATGAAGCACTGTGATGCCAATTTCTTCCAATCGATGGAGCAGAATGTTGTGATTTAATGTATCAAATGTGTCTGATGTCTGGTAGAATTAGAATGTATGAAGTACTGAAGTCAAAACTACGATGTACTGTATCTGTCACCGATAATAGTAAGGTTTTGGTGTTATGAAATTTCCTAAAGCCAAATTGATACTGGTCGAGGACTGAGTGGTTGTCAAAGAACTGAGATAACTGTTTCAAGACAATGGATTCTATTATTTTGGCTAAAAATGGTAATGAGGATATGGAGCAAAAAATTTGAGAAATCTTTTGGTTAAGAGTTGAATTTTTTAGAATGGGTCTGACTAAGGCATGTTTTAGAGAAGGAGGAAGGATACCAGTCGTTAGGGATTAATTATTTGTGAGACTGGTCCAATGATCTCTTAGCAACCAATTTTTAGTAGCGTGGTGGAACAGGGATTTAGGGGGCAGGATAAGGTATTTAACTTGTTATTGATTTGTAGAATTTCAGGTTGAGAAACGTATTCAAAGTTGTACCAGCAAGCCACAGGTGAACTTTAACACAAAAAACAACTTAACCATATTATCAGATTTTTTTTAAGAAGATTGAGGTAGCAGAAACATCCACTCACCTGCAGCAAAGTATATACATTTACTATGCATCATAACTCCTCTCACTTGCCTGCAAAAAAATCTTCCATATTACAGAGAGAACAAATACACTTATGATCCTAGGAGCATAGAAAAGGTCCTGGCCTGGTCTGACTGTATTCAAGGAAAGGAAATTATCAGGCAAGAAGTAATTTCACCTCTCTCTTCATCCAATCAGATCAGTCCAGATGAATGAGATATACCCAAGCGGGATGTTGCCTAAGCATCTCGCAAAACAGATGAGGCCAAGGAGGCCTCTTCTATAGCTCTGATCTCTAGGTGGCAATGCTTAGAGAAAATATGTAAACATAGAAACATAGAACATAGAAATGACGGCAGAAGAAGACCAAATGGCCCATCCAGTCTGCCCAGCAAGCTTCACACATTTTTTCTCTCATACTTATCTGTTTCTCTTAGCTCTTGGTTCTATTTCCCTTCCACCCCCAGTTTTAATGTAGAGAGCAGTGATGGAGCTGCATCCAAGTGAAATATCTAGCTTGATTAGTTAGGGGTAGTAGCCGCCGCAATAAGCAAGCTACACCCATGCTTATTTGTTTTACCCAGCCTATGTTATACAGCCCTTAATGGTTGTTTTTCTTCTCCCCTGCCGTTGAAGCAGGGAGCTATGATGGATACGCGTGAAGTATCAGTCTTCTCCCATGCCGTTGAAGCAGAGAGCCATGCTGGATGTGCATCGAAAGTGAAGTATCAGGCACATTTGGTTTGGGGTAGTAACCGCCGTAACAAGCCAGCTACTCCCCGTTTTGTGAGTGTGAACCCTCATTTTCTCCCCTGCCGTTGAAGCAGAGAGCTCTGCTGGATGTGTGAAGTATTGGTTTTTCTTCTCCCCTGCCGTTGAATCAGAGAACTATGCTGTATATGCATTGAAAGTGAAGTATCAGACTTATTTGATTTGGGGTAGTTACCGCCGTAACAAGCCAGCTACTCCCCTCTTTGTGAGTGCGAACCTTTTTTTCACATTTCCTCTTGCTGTTGAAGCTTAGAGCGATGTTGGAGTCACAGTAAGCATGTGTATGTTTATTTAATAAGGGTATTGACTCCAGGCAGTAGCCCTCATTCTGGCGAGTCACCCACTCTTCATTGGCGGCCTCTTGACTTTATGGATCCACAGTGTTTATCCCACGCCCCTTTGAAGTCCTTCACAGTTCTGGTCTTCACCACATCCTCAGGAAGGGCATTCCAGGCATCCACCACCCTCTCCGTGAAGAAATACTTCCTGACATTGGTTCTGAATCTTCCTCCCTGGAGCTTCAAATTGTGACCCCTGGTTCTGGTGATTTTTTTCCTACGGAAAAGGTTTGTCGTTGTCTTTTGATCATTAACACCTTTCAAGTATCTGAAAGTCTGTATCATGTCACCTCTGCTCCTCCTTTCCTCCAGGGTGTACATATTTAGATTCTTCAATCTCTCCTCGTACGTCATCCGATGAAGATCCTCCACCTTCCTGGTCGCCCTTCTCTGTACCGCCTCCATCTTGTCTTTGTCTTTTTGAAGATACGGTCTCCAGAACTGAACACAGTACTCCAGGTGAGGCCTCACCAAGGACCTGTACAAGGGAATAATCACTTCCCTTTTCTTACTCGATATTCCTCTCTCTATGCAGCCCAGCATTCTTCTGGCTTTAGCTATCGCCTTGTCGCATTGTTTTGCCGATTTCAGATCATTAGACACCATCACCCCAAGGTCCCTCTCCTGCTCCGTGCACATCAGCCTTTCCCCGCCCATCGAATACAGTTCATTCGGATTTCCACTCCCCATATGCATGACTTTGCACTTCTTGGCATTGAATCTCAGCTGCCATATCTTCGACCAATCTTCCAGTTTCCTTAGATCTCGTCTCATTCTCTCCACTCCTTCCGGCGTGTCCACTCTGTTGCAGATCTTTGTGTCATCCGCAAAAAGACAAACCTTACCTTCTATCCCGTCCGCAATGTCGCTCACAAAGATATTGAACAGGACCGGTCCCAACACCGATCCTTGCGGTACACCACTTAAAACCGCTCTCTCTTCAGAGAAGGTTCCATTTACCATCACACATTGTCTTCTGTCCGTCAACCAATTTGCAATCCAGGTCACCACCTCGGCACTCACTCCCAAGCTTCTCGTTTTATTCACCAGTCTCCTGTGCGGAACCGTATCAAAAGCTTTGCTGAAATCCAAGTATATGATATCGAGCGCTCTTCCTCGATCCAATTCCTTGGTTACCCAGTCAAAAAAGTCAATCAGGTTTGTCTGACAGGATCTTCCTCTGGTGAATCCATGCTGCCTCTGGTCCATCAAATCTCCCGACTGTAGATAGTTCACTATTCTCTCTTTCAACAGTGACTCCATTACTTTTCCCACCACCGAAGTGAGGCTAACCGGTCTGTAGTTACCAGCCTCCTCTCTGTTCCCACTCTTGTGAAGCGGGACCACCACCGCTCTTCTCCAATCACTCGGCACCACTCCCATTTGTAGGGATCTATTGAACAGGTTGCACAGCGGTCCCGCCAGCACATCTCTGAGCTCCCTCAGTATCCTTGGATGAATCCCATCAGGCCCCATGGCTTTGTCCACTTTCAGATTCTTTAGCTCTTCCCATACATTATCTACTGTAAATGGATTTTCCTCTGTTCCGCTTCCCTCCAGTTTCTTGTTGTGTAGAGATGGTCCTTCTCCAGGGTCTTCTTTAGTGAGAAGAAGTAAAGAAGACCAAGTCATCACTTTACATATCTCCAATGGAGAAACATACTGCAATTGTGCCCACAAAGTCATCTGCACCCTTGTGGAATGAGCAATTACTTTCTTTGGCAATAGAGCACCAGAGACTACATAAGCTACTGTAATTACCTCCTTAATCCAAACCCATGATCATAGCCTTAGAAGCCATTTCTCCTTTTCGCGTTCTACTATACAGAACAAAGATGATCTGAGGCAACGGTGACCTTAAGATATCACAAAAGATGTCTCTGTACAACCAAGGGACAGAGAAATGCCTAGTCCTCACAATCTGTCCAATTACTAAAAGAAGGTAAAGAAACAGATTGATTAAGCTGGAATTCTGAGACCACATTTGGAAGAAAGGAGGGAACTGTACAATCCTGGCTCTGTACCTCATAACTGAGAGAAAAGTTTCCCTACAAGAAAGAGCTTACAACTCCAATATCTTCTGAGACAAACAAATCACAACCAGGGGGACAGTCTTCAAAAAGTCAGACTAGAGAAACAGATGTAATAGGAATGAAATGAGATCCTTCCAGAAAGGACAAACCTAAATTCAGATATAAGAATGGAACCAGAACTCAAAGCAAAGGCCTAATGTGCTTCACACCTCTCAAGAAACAAAGCACATCTAGATAAGAAGACAGTGGTCTACCTTGAATACGCCTTCTATAGCAAGAGTCATCTTCAAGGTGTTTAAGAGCCAAGCCCTTAGAAGGTCCCTCTTGCAAGAAATCCAAAATCAAAGGAACAGACGCTGCTCCAGGCACACATTGGTGGCCTGAGTACCAACCCTCAAACACTCTCCAAATGTGGACATACGACAAGGAAGTAAAAAACTTCCTAGCTTTCAAGAGAATGGCCACCATAGTCTGGGAATAACCTTTCATCACCAAACATATCCACACAAGCGCCAAATTGTAAGACAAAATCAATCTAGATCCATGTGAAACACGGGATCCTGGGACAGCAACAACTTATGGGGCAGAAGACAGAGGGATGCCGCAAAGCAGACACCTGAGATCCGCATACCACGATTGACATGACCAGTCCAAAGCAATAAGAGCCATCCTTCCTAGAAGACAAGCAACTCTGTGAAGTGCCCTATCATGTGCCAAGGAGAAAATATATACAAGAATCTCCGCCACCCAGACCTGCACCAGAGGCATCGAGTCTGGACAAAATAACATCCCTCTTTTGACTGAAAAGCTTGCGCGCCTTCTCATTCTTGCTGGTCACCAACAGGTCTAACTCCATCCAAGCCCAATGGAAGGCACTGTGAGAAAGAACCCTTACCCCAAATCCAGAACATGGCAACTGAGGATATCCACCTGCATATTCTCAATGTCTGTTATGTGAGACATCAACAAGGCCTCCTATCTGCCCAATGAAAAGCAGGCCTATTTCTAATGATGCCTGAGAACTCTGGCATTGTCAGACACCACCCTGACCATTCATCCCACTACCTGAGGTGTAAATTCCAAGAAAGCCAGCCAAATTGCTCCAGCCTCTAATTGGTTAATGGACCAGTTTGCTTCCCTTGTGGCCTACTGTCCCTGAGCAAACAGCTCCTGACAGTGCACAACCCAGCCTGACAGACTACCATCCAATGTCACTACAATCCAGACTGGAGTCACCAAGTCCAGCCTCTGTTCTAAGTGCTTGCAGTCCATCCTCCCTCGTAAGCTAACTTTCACTGACTCTGGCAGCATCAGACATCTGGAATATCCTTGAGCTTGGGGATTCCATCTGGACAGCAGGGCTATTTGAAGAGGACATGTGTGTTGCTGTCCAAGAGCCAAGATTCTGCAAGTAGGACTTCACCATCAGAATCATGGCCTCAGCAAACACCTGGATCTGACCACACAATTTCTGTATCCTCTAGTCCACAAGATGAAAACATCTTATCTGAACTCAAGGACAATCCAAGATCAGAGACAGCTGCAGATGGCTCCTGGGGAAATTGACAATCTACTTCAATTCCTACAGCAACTGTATCACCCACTGAGTGGCCAATGCGCTTTCCTGACATGATTTTACTACTATCAACCAATTATTCAGATAAATGTGAAACAAAATACTCTTTTACAACGCTGCCACCACAACCACCATCACCTTTGAAAAAGATCCTTGGGGCAGTGACTGAAACTGAAAATGCTGACCCAGGACAGCAAAGTGAAGGAAGCTGCTGATGATCCTTCTGAACAACCACCATCACCTTTGAAAAAGATCCTTGGGGCAGTGACTGAAACTGAAAATGCTGACCCAGCACAGCAAAGTGAAGGAAGCTGCTGATGATCCTTCTGAACTAGAATATGCAAATAAGCCTCCTTCAGATCCAGAGATGTCAGAAATTCTCCTTTCTGTGCCACCATAATCACTAATTGCAAGGTTGATCACAAGGTTTCCATCCTACAGTGAGCCACTTTCAAGAGTCGTCAACTCACTTCAGGTCCAAAATGGAATGAAAGAACTCTTCCTTTTCTAGAAGCATGAAATAAATGGAATAGCGGCCTAGACCTTCCTGCTTTTTTGACAGCAGAATCACTGCTTGCAAGTTGAAAAGTCTCTTTAGAGTAGACTTCACAGCTTCTTTTTTTTCAACTAAATGACAAGGGGAAACCATAAAGGCATTGGAAACTAGGCAAGTGAATTCCAGAGAATATATATTCTTTACAATTTCTAGGACCTACTGATCCATCGTGAATTAGGCCCAGCTCTGATAAAATAGAAATAGATGGCCACATATCTCCAGCACTGGAGGTAGGGTCCCCAAACACTCATTGTGTAGCTCTAGAGGAACTGGTTCCTGCTGCTCCTTCTTTATCTCCCTTCTTCAAGTGAAGAGACTGGAATCTGGAATAAGGCCTTGACCTCTGTTCTGAAGAGTTCCAACCTTGTCTGAATCACCCAGAGTCCTGAACTTATTGTGAGATAAGTAACTGAGATGGTGCTCTGCTTCTATCTTCCAGAAGCCTCAGTACCTTCGAGTCACCTCCATGCCTTTGCCATCTTTTAAGGCTCTTCAGCAAACAAGAGCTAACCCTTAAAACCACAATTTAGATAAATTATTTTTAGAGATAGAATCTGCTGACCAGTTGCGCATCAAGATGAGTCTCCAAGCTGCAGTAATAGAAGCTAATCCCTCGGCGTGGAACGTATCAAATTGTATCCAGCACTTGCCAAGTAGGCAGTGCCTGGTTCCAATGGTGGGGATGGTTTTCTCTTCCCCAGGGGATCAACATGTGTAGCAGGTGCTCAGATAACAAGCACTGTGGGCACTGGAAGAATAGAGACATCCTCTTGGACTGAACCCTGCACAAGGCTTGCAGGCTCTGAAAAAATTCCTATCCCAAGGTATTGGCACCTACTCTCTCCTGAAGATAAAAGCCTTAAAAGAAGCTTCCAGAAGCACACACTCCAGATCAATTTGATTATTCAACCTTGAGAAGAGGAAAGGTCTGGCAGATCTCATAAGGTGTCTATAACAGGATCTCCCAGAGAATCAGAAGACTCCCCATGGTATTCTTAGCAATCCCCAGAAAACACAAATAATGAGCTAATTGTTCCCTGCAGAAAACAGAGGGAACATGGCAGTTTCATCCTTCCCCTCCAGAAGAATTCACCTCCACTCCTGTAATTTCGCTGACCCGAGTTTGACTCATGGTCAGCCCATTGGGGACTGTACCCATTTGGAGAGGCCACAGCATAGCTGCACAGATGCTGGATGTGCTGGAGCTGCCCCTCGGTCAGAGGCATCTGGCAGGGGCTGTAAGAGAAGGGGCAGTCAAAGAAATACATGTAAGAGAAAAAGAATTTTAGAGTGGATTTAGGGAATGAACTCAGACCTATGGAGAAGGCCTGCCAAAGACCTTCTATAAGGTCTTTAGAAACTGAAGACCAGAACACAGGAGCAGAGTCCACGTGAAAGGCACCAACCATTACCACCTGCTATCCCAGCAAAACAGCCAAATCAGCAGTGAGAAAGGACTCCCCTCACTGCCCCATGGGTTCAAGATGGCTGCCGCAGCACTCATAGTGAGCCTTTCAGGGGTGAGAAGAATATCAGCTGCTGGACCAACAAATTCCTGGCCTTTGAAATGCTGGAATCACCAACAGAAATAACCCTCTGGCTTTCGGAGACAAACAACCATGGCAAGTTCCAGTGCAGCACTCAGCCACAGCACTGCTACTCTGCTACTGAGCGAAGGCTATTTTCCCCCACGCACTGGAGAAGGAGCCATCCTCTCATGAAACTGCCCTGCAGTGTGGAAGGCAGACTCACACGTACTTGCTCGCCATAAAGCTGTCCAGCGGTCTGCCCCAAAGAATGGCTGCCACTGTACTCCAAGTCCCCTGCAATCCTCTTTTTTTAAAATATTTTTTTCTTTTTTCACTTTATTTCAAGTGAACAACACACTCTGCTCTGTTCAAGGTGACCCAAACTAGACAGCAGGATAGACAAGAAGGAGGGAACAATAAAATAAGGTAACAAAAAATCACAAACATTCTACCAGTCATGCTAACAGCCCCCTTGTCCTATCACTGATTGCCCTGAGGAGGTAGAAAAATTTATCGTCACTATGGGAGCCATCTCCATTTTGTACTAACCATTCCCAGGACCATATTCAACTGATGGAGGCAGTGCCTGACTTTCACCTCGGGAGCAACCCCTCTTCAAACTTCCTGAATGTCTACCTAGCCTCAGTCCACAGCACAGGATGCTTGCCTACTACATTTGCTGGAGACAGAGAATACTAGCAGGCTGGTGTCAGCAAGGAGGCATATAAAGTGTGACATCAGTGAACCTGCTGATATCTATCTCTATCTGCTAATTGGGGTACATAATCCCTTTGTCTGGACTTATCTGACTGGATGAAGAGAAACAAGGAGCTGTCTATGAAAGAGAGAGAAAGAGTGCATTAGCAATAAAATATGTTGCATTCTGCCACCAGGCCAGAAAACTAATCTGAGCAGAGACACATTCACTAGCACCAGAACCTGGGAATTGTCCTTGTTCCTGTCCTTTATAAGGTTTGTAAATTTTATTTTCTTGTTATCACCAAAATTATACATATAGTTTTTCTCTTATTTTCTTTAATCACTTTGACAATATATGTACAAACTATATTGCCAATCCTACATCGAAATCTGACAGAGAAAGAGAGAATGTCCATCTCTAAGAGAAAGTGAGGGACAAAGAGAAAACAAGGAACAAGAGGAAAGAGGGGTACAAAACAGGTTGTGTATTTTAAAACGACAGCACCCAATTTTGGTCACATGTAATTGAGACATACAAAATATTTTTGGTTAGCACAAAGTAATATATCACTATTTCTTTGACTTCTCAGCTTCACAGAATCCCACAGAAAAAAACAATTTCAAAAACAGTTTTAGAGTCCGCATTCAATATGAATGTCAGCAAAGTTCTCCAATTATTATTATTACTTTTCAATTTGTAGCCATACCTCTGCTTCTGGGATCGAAATGTGTGCTCCTACTGACTAAAAAGTAAGAACGAGAAGTGGGATTTACTGGGCTTTGCCACTTAAACATTTTTTTAATCCAAAGGGGTTGAGCTAAATCTGCTTTTTAACGATGATCCACCTTACTACGAGGATGAGAGGTACGCCTGCTCTCTGATATGTCTGAAAGATGCAGGAACACGTCATCTCCCTCCCTTCCCAAAACTAATTCAGGCACCTATCTCAACAATCACCCTCTCTCTCTCTTCCCCCTTCCGAAGGAACACAACCATTAAAATCTACACAAAAAGAAATCACAAAAATATTCATCTTAAGCTAATCATTGCTACTAGCCAGCACAGATCTAAACAATGCCATCGGAACAACTTATATGTCTATCATCTCCCAGCCTCCTGTTCCCTTCCCCATCCCTGTGATCAAAGAACACTGTATTGTCAGTTCCAGTCCTGGTTTAACCATTAAACTTATTGGCTTTCAGTTGCAATCTGTCTAAGAAACGCAGGACCACACCCACCAAATGCAATGGGATAAAACCAGGAGGGGCTGGCGCACTTTGCCCCACTAACATGGGACTGTCTGGTCTAAGGATGTACTGTCATGACATGGAAAGAATCAATGTCATTTGTCATTTTGTTTTATGGCATTTCCAATCCGAAACGACAAAAAAAAATTTGTTTCATTTTATTTTGTTTTCTGCTTGCAAAAACATTTTATCGAGTGCTAAAAAGAAAAACGTAAAACAAAAATAATGAAATGAAGCCATTTTTTTTCCATTCACACTACTAATCTGATATATATATATAGATACACACATACACACACATATACATACACACACATATATATATATATATATGTGTGTGTGTGTATGTATGTGTGTGTGTGAGTGAGAAATGAGAAGTAAGCAAAGAGAGTTAAAAGAAAAAAAATGGCATGTTTTGATTCACAAAGTCAAGCAATGTAATAGTCACTCCCATAGTCTATAGTACAGAGCTTCCAAAACCTATCCTTGTAACACCACAGCCAGTCAGGTTCTCAGGATATCCACAAAGAATATGCATAATATAAACAGCACATATAGAAACCCTAAATTTGTCTCAATCAGACTGGCTATGGGGTCAGTAGAAGAAGTTTGGGTAGCCCTGCCATAATAATAGATTTGTCTCTGAGATAGTGAGCTTTTACAAAAACATTCTGCCTTCTGAAAAACGTCTGTTGATACCACCAGCTGCGATCATCTCTTGGGATTCACTGTAGGGCTGCTATCTAGGCTTAAATCCCTGTCACCTGGCAAAGACACAACTGCACCAGCCAATATGAAGCTCACTGTTAAGTAAATTGTACAACTGCATTAATCACTGCCAGGCATCAAAGCACAGTCTAACAGGAGTTGCGTGCGGGCTTTCAGAGTTCAAAGGAGAGCCAGAGCAGTCAATATTTACTGTAAAACATTGAAATAACAAACCTAAAGGGCAAAGGAAAATTGGTACTTACCTGCTAGTTTTCATTCCTGTAATACCACAGATCAGTCCAGACCAGTGGGGTTTGCATCCCTACCAGCAGATGGAGTCAGAGAGCAAACCTTTGGGCACTGCTACATAACTGAGAGTGCCATCTGCAGTCCCTCTGTATTGACCTGTACCCAAGCCAAGATTAATCTAAACACCCCTTGAACAGGCGGAATCACAGGGTTGGAAACCCCTGAAATTGAAAACTTTGCATGACCGCAACGAAACAAGACAAGAAACTGGAAACACCGCAGATCCTGTCCAACAAAAATAATCCTCATAGCAAAAATATTTGCTTACTAAGATCTTCACTTTCCTTCTTTTTTTTTTTTCTAAACATGGTAGGACAAAATCTATGTTTCGGAGTCAAATGGTGGGCCTCTAGACTGATCTGTAGTATTACAGGAATGAAAATTAGCAGGTAGAACCAAATTTTCCTTTCCTGAACATACCCAGATCAGGCCAGACCAGTGAGATGTATACAAGCACCCCTAAACTGGGTGGGAACATGAAAGACCCGCATGCAGAACACTCTCACTAAAGGATCCCTCATCTTGCGCCCTCACATTTAATTGATAATGTCTGGTGAAACTATGAATCGAGGACCACACCACAGCCCTACAAATCTCCTGCGCTGACGGAAGCTGACATTCCGCCCAGGACGTGGCCTGCATCCTTGTGGAGTGCGCTCTCAAACCCACAGGAATCTGCTGACCTTTACAAATGTACGCTGAACAAATTGCCTCCCTAAGCCAATGAGAGATGGTAGCCTTAGAGGCTTTGTCCCCTTTCTTCACGCCACCGTACAAGACAAAGAGATGAGTGAAACGGCGAAAGGCATTCGTGACTTCTAAATAGCATAAAAGAATCTGCCGCACATCTAAAAAATGCAACTTCTTATCCTGAGGGGAATTTCTCGACCATTCCGGGAACCCCGGTAGCTTTACCGTCTGATTGACATGGAAGGAGGATACTACTTTTGGCACAAAGGAAGACACTGTTCGCAACAACACGCTGTCGCTGTAAATCCATAAAAATGGGTCCCCACAGGACAGAGCCTGAAGCTCTGAAAGCCTCCTAGCAGAGCAAATAGCCACCAATAACACCGCCTTAAGCGTCAAATCCTTCAGGGTCGCTCTTCGCAAAGGCTCATATGGAGCTTCGCACAGGACGTGGAGAACTAGGTTTAGACTAAAAATCCAGACAAGTCTTATGCACCAGAGGATGCAAATGCTTTACCCTCTTGAGGAACCTGATTACATCTGGATGAGCGGCAAGAATTCGACCATGAAACTTGCCCTTGAGCGCACCCAAAGCTGCCACCTGAATATGAAGTGAGTTGTAGGCTATCCCCTTGGATAAACCATGCTGCAGAAATTCTAAAATATGCAAGATATCCACCGCCAGGGGATCCAGCCAACACTTCAAAAACCTTCCAGACTCTAATATATGCCATGGATGTAGTTGGTCTCCTATCCTGCAGAAGTGTGGAAATGGCTTGTTCAGAGCAACCCTTCAAATGCAGCCTCCGCCTCTCAAAAGCCAGCCTGCGAGATAAAAGAGATCCTCCTGATCTGAAAATATGGGCCCCTGACGCAGCAACCCTGGAAGATGAGTTAGCCTGAAGGGACCTGCTTCCGCGAGCTGCACCAGATCTGTGAACCATGGTTGCTGTGACCATTCCAGCGCCACCAGCACCACACTCCCAGGATGCATCTTTATGCGCCTGAGGACCCGACCAATGAGGGGCCACGGGGTGAACACATAAAGAAGGATTCCTGACAGCCAAAATTGCACCAGAACATTGAGGCCCACAGAACCGGGCTCCTTTCGTCGACTGAAAATTCTCTCCATCTTTGAGTTGACTCACATTGCCATCAAATTTAACTGGGGGACGCCCCCACCTGGCATATGTAATTCCACGCCTCGGGGGACAACTCCCACTCCCCTGGAGCCATCTGTTGCCTGTTGAGGAAATCCGCCTGCACGTTGTCTACATGCGACACTGCTAGACCTTTGAGATGGTGCTCCGCCCAAGCAAACAACCTTCTAGCTTCCGGCCTCAAGGCATGAATCTTTGTATGGCCCTACCGACTTATGTACACCACAGTGGTCACGTTGTCTGAGAATACCCGAACCATCCGCCCCCTGACCAAGGGCAAGAAAACCTCCAGGGCTCAACAGACTGCCCTCGTCTCAAGACGATTGATAGACCAGGATCTTTCTCCTGGTAGCCAAAGACCTTGCACTGACTGGCCCAAGCAAACTGCCCCCCAACCAGAGAGACTTGCATCTGTGGAAACCACCATCCAGTCTGGGAGTTCCAGGGCCATGCCTTTCTCTAAATTGAAATGAGACAGCCACCATGAGAGACTGACTTGGATTCTCGAGGCAGAGGACACCTCATGTGTGCATGAGGACTCCTATGTGGAAAAGCCCAGGGAACCAAATCCAACGTGTAAGCCATGGACCCCAGGACTTGTAAATAGTCCCACGCCATCGCACCGTCAACTGAAGGAGACGCTTCACTTGAGATTGCAACTTCACCACCTGGTCCGCTGCCAAGAAGACTCTGCCCCACCGAGTGTCAAAGAGAGCTCCTACGTACAACAAGGCCTGCATCGGCTCCAAATGATTCTTCTGCACATTTATGACCCAACCGAGCAACTGTGAGGTGACCATCACCCTCTGGAGAGATCTCTTGCACTCCTCCTTGGACTTAGCTCAAATCAGCCAATCGTCCAGATACGGATGAACCAAAATTCCTTCCTTGCAAAGGGCCGTCACCAACACAACCATCACTTTGGCAAACGTGCATAGTGCCTTCACCAGACCAAAAGGGAGGGCCTGGAACTGAAAATGCTGATCCAACCCCATGAAATAAAGTAATTTCTGATGATCCCTCCAGATGGGAACATGCAGGTATGACTCCGTGAGATCTAGAGAAGCCAAGAACTCTCCTTTGCGCACCGTCACTACTACGGTACGTAGCGTATGTACGCAAAAGCAAAGGACCCGAAGGGACTGGTTAACCTTCTATAAGTTGAGAATGGGCCGAAAGGAGCCCTCCTTTTTGGTCACCATGAAGTATGCGGAATACCTCCCCTGTCCCTGCTCCGACAACAGGACAGGAACAATGGCTTTTAGGTCGAGTAACCTCTGCAGAGTCCTCAAAACCGCCTCCTACTTGCTGCGGGAGACCACATGAGACTTCACAAAAGGCCTCCCTTACCAGGCACGAAAATTCTAGAGCGTAGCCCTCTCATATTACCTCCAAAACCCAGCGATCTGAGGTAATCCTTTCCCACTCCTTGTAAAAGCTGGACAATCTGCCTCCTACAACTTCTACAGAGGAGTAAGGGCCCCTGACTTCATTGGACTGATTTTCTGCCTCCAGAGTCCTGACTTGTCCCATTTCTGGCCAATCTGTGGGCTCCACGAAAGGATTGGTGGTATCCAACGATCTGCTTTGCTGCGGAGCCAGAAGAGGATTTGCTGGACCAGAACCTGCGAGAATCCCGAAAACAGGTCCGAGCTGAAAATAACTTCCTAGTGGGCTTCCTGTCGCCGGCAATCTGTTCCCCTTCGACTCCCCCAACACCTTCATCAACTGATCCAAGTCCTCCCTGAACAAAAGCTTCCCCTTGAATGGGAGGTTACAGAGCTGGACCTTGGTCGATAAGTCCATCGACCAATTAAGCAGCCACAGGAGTCTACAAGCTGCCACTGATGAGACCATGCTACAAGCCGACGTACACACCAAGTCATACAGTGCATCCGCCACATAGGTGGTCCCAGCCTCCAGACGGGCCGCCTGCAGGGAACCACTATCTCCTGATGCCATATGCTCTGGAACCTTCCGAACCCAACACAGACAGGCCCTCTGCATCAAGCTGGCACATACCACTGCTCGAAGACTCAACACAGAGACCTCAAACAACCATTTGAGCTGCACCTCCAGTTTGCGATCCTGAACATCTTTCAGGGCGGCTGCCCCTGCCACTGGGATGTCGTCTTCTTGGTAACAGCCATGTCGACCTTCGGAACCTTCAGCAGGTCAAGAGCTTCGTCCATCAAGGGATAAATCTTAACCATCATTCTGCCCACCTTCAGACCCATGTCCAGGGAGTCCCACTTCTGGTTCACCAACTTCCTGATCTTCTTCGGCAAAGGAAAGGCACTTGTGGGCCCTCTAAGTCAATCCAGGGCCGGACTGACCCCTTCGTTATCAGACTCCTCCTGATGACCTTCATGCGTAGCTCCTCCAGAACCTGGGGAATCATAGGCCGCAGCTCTTTCCAACTGAACAAACACACCACCCAAGGATTATCCCCTTCAGGCACCAGGAACTCATCTGGATCAGGGTCATCCTTGGAGCCATCCACATCTGGGGGTTGGCATCACCTCTGGATCTGTCTCATCATCCTGCGAGTAATCTGAATCCTTACCATCCCCGGGAGTACTGTCGGCCCCCAATCGACTCAACCACAGGCGACGTAGAATATCACCAGCCTCCTGTGAGACCCTCCTGGGCTTTTTATCTGAGGGGCAGTGGGGCCACTCTGCAGCCCGTTTTCTCCCGGAGCATCTCATGTAAAAGGAGAAGGGGAAAAATGAGATGTAAAAGGAAAGGGGAAAAATCCCCCGAATCATCTTCCCCCAAGCCTGGAGGACTGTAAATCAAATCTCCCTCCCCATTAGAGACTCGCCCTCTTGAGCCTTCTCCTCAGCAGAAGCAGGAACAGGCCTGGATGAACGGAGGCCTGGTTTCTCTCCATGGCCCCCCCACCGAGGAGCCTCCTACTCCGATCTACATTCTGGGCAGAGGGATCGGGTGTCCAGCCATGCCGCGGAGAAGCCACCAGCGTGGCATGTGGCCATCTAGTGCTTTGGCGCCATTAGGATCTCCATGTGCCATGCAGCGCACCTCCCACTAGGCTGAAGACGTGGTGCCGAAGAAAAAATGCAGCGCACAAGCTCCGACCTCTGGACCGCAGTCGCACCGAATACCAGCTCCCGCCAGCATGCTCACCCAATCGTAGCTACCAACCAACCCGCCAAAAGAAACAGCGAGGGAGAACTAACGGTCACACCACAGCCCCCTGAGCCTAAGCCTGTGCCACTCACTACACGCACCCAGAACCCCGGGCCGCCGGCACATCTGCACAAAAACCACTCTTCCACCCCTCAGGAGTGGCCAACAGCACCCAATGTCAAGGCACACCACAATCGACTGTAGACAGCCTTTCCTGAAGACTTTTTTTTTTTTTTTTAAAGAAAAGCAAGGCTTAAGAAACACTTTCCTGGACAGGAACAGTGATGATCAAGAGGGAAGTCTTGGAGAGTTGAGGAGGCCAGATCCCCTGGCTATTGGACCTTCTGGTACGCCGCGGACGAAGCCCAGTCAGGGGTATCCAAGCCCCTGGTCACCCGGCCTCACCTGAGAGATGACCCACGAAGGTACCTAACACCTCAGGGAGCGTCTGTCATCCCCTACCACCCTACACCTAACACTTTTTTTTAACTAACACCTAGACTCCAGGTTTGCACATCTACCATATGCTGGAATCAGAGAAATAATGAGGGACTGCAGATGGCACTCTCAGTTATGTAGCAATGTCTCAAAGTTTTGTTTCTCTTGACTCCATCTTCTCGTAGGGATACAAAACCCACTGATCTGGACTGATCTGGGTATGTTCAGGAAATGGCCATTTTTGGTTAGTCCAGGCTTTTCAACCACCAATCCTGGTGTATTCTGAGATATGTAGTCTGGTCCTGTTTAGGCAAATACAGCACTAGGCATAGCAAAAACTGAAAAAAAAACCCAAAACAACCCCCACCCCCACCCCCCATACACAAAACCTTAGAAAGGGAGGTGAAATATCAGAATTAGCCCAGAGGATGCTATGTATACAGAACTAATCAGAGCTCTAAATCCAATTATCTGTGGCTCTATGGCTGTGATTATGATCCCTTAGAATTTTAAAGGGGCAATTTTTAAACAGCCCATAGCTACAAAGGACTGACGCACGTTATACCTGCTTCCTTCTGTAGGTAGAATTCTGCTGGAAAGCAGCATGCATAAGTTTGAAAATGTGATCTATGCAAGTTGTTTTCCAACTCCACCCTCACATCACACTCCGCTAAGGGAGGAAGAGGACATTTGGGTAAACGTTGGGGGAAAAAAAGAGACTTGCAGACTTTCTCCTTTCTACAATTCATAAAACCCTTTCAGTTCAATCAGATCAGAATTTACATTTCTGCCTCTAAAATTAAATAAAATATACTACTGGCTAAACATATCTCTTATAAATACAAAACACAAGACAGGATGGCTAGGTGTGTGTGTGCATTTTTTTTTTTTAAATATGCAAAGTAATAAGGAATCCAGTTCCAGCCCTTCTCTTTTACAGAAAGCTGAGCACAAAAGGAAACAGTAATAAAATATGAACATTAAAAAAGTAAAAGCAATGTAGCTCAGAATTTTAAACAAATGGGAGGACTGAAAGCACAGCTGCCTCTAAAGTGGCGTGTCCGGCTGTGCAGTGCTCCTTTCTCTCTGTGTGCACTGGCTGAGGGCTGCCATCACCACAGTGATCCAAGACTCTGCCACAACACACTAACCCGGCACCATTCATTTGTACAAAGTTGTATGGCTCACACTAAGCAGCTACATCAGGGCTTCCCAAACCTCTTCTGGAGCTCCCACTGTTAGTCAGGTTGTGAGGATATCCACCTTCAATATTCAGGATAAATCTGCATACATCACAACCACCCTATATATAAATATAGCTCTCGCATATTCATTGTGAATATCCTGAAGCCCTGTTCTATGAGAAATTCGGGCAAGCTACATGGGCCTTATCTGCTATTATATTCCCTCTTCATATAAAGAGGTTTCTTATTCCTGACTCATCTCTATACTCTGACACATGAGGGCCCCCCACCCCCTGCTCTTTTATTCTGACTGGTGGACTGGAAACATATACATTCCAAAATTCTTTGGCTTCCAGGCACTATATCCCCTTTCTGGCACCATGCGACAGTAAATGGATAAAGCGTAATTCAGCATGCCATTGGGGGAGGAGAGGCACTGCATGGGAGGCGAAGGCCAGCGCTTCCAGAAATCCTCAATAAAAGTCCCAAAACAATGCACCTCAAAACAGCTTCCTCAATACAAGCACTCTTTCACCAGTAAAGCCCTATAAATATTTGCTGTCACAGCCTCATCTTTCACACGATCATCCTGATGGAAAAACTGGGATCCATTCAATCACAGTAATTAGCATAAATATTAAAATAAGAGAAATAATTAAAAAAAACAAAAAACTAGACACATCTTCACCACTATCATAGCACCTATTACCATTACAAAAAGCATTCTGTATTGCAAGGAACAAGAAACAATTGACAAGGCTAAGGAGACCCGACTGTAATTTTTAAAATGTAATACATTGGTTTATGCTTGTCAAAATTAAAAAAAAAAAAAAAAAAAAAGTTTGTGTGGGTTAATATAGCTGTAGCCATTAGCCACATGCTTTGTAACTGAAAGAAGAATAATCTTCTAAAAGAAGCCCTGGTTGTAGAGCCTCAAAGATCCAGGTTCAGCTCCCAGCACCACTGCACACTTTTCCAGCTTTAGCATTACATCTCTCTGTGCTCACAAGTAGATTATAAAAAACGAGCTTTGCAATGACAGCATCTGTTGTGTGCACCTGTTGCGTGCAATGACAGAATTCAAAAACTAATTTTTTCTAGATCCTACTTTTAAAAAAAACCGCAAAGCCCATATTCACATCCTACTGGAGCACCCAACCCTTGACCTCTATCTGCCCTCTTCTCTCAGAACTATTTTGGCATTGAACCCTAGACTCTTAAAACAGGTGGTGAGACTAAATTCCAGATGTGTTCCTTGTAATGGCATCCAGGGTGGGGGTGGAGGAAGAGAGCAAGGAAGAGAAGAACAGAATCTTTTCTTGTCAACTGCAAAGTATATCATATACCTACCTAATTATTACACATATCTTCTCCTGAAATAACATTTTGGTTATCAAGGAATATCCCTCAACTTGCCCTTTTTAGGGTTTACACTTTGCAGCCCTGAATAAAAACTTTCCAGCTTGGCAAAACTCAGGGTGAGAGTTTACAACCTGAGGTACTCTACCAGGCTGGACCAGTATTGCCATCTGGGCTAGAGCTCAAACGCCACAGGTTGCACAGCACTACAATACAGCACTATACCCACAGGGAGCATATTACTTAAGGAAAAGCTACGTGTCCTCCAATCTTCAGTACGTCTCCTGCTTCTGCACTCTAAGGAATCACTGTCCCACCTGCTGGTACCTCTTGAGAGCATCTCAGGCAAAGTACCCAGGATGCAAACCGCAAAATCCCTGTTGCAAGCCAAGCCCAGAAATTATGGACCAAATAATGAACTTATTTGCTCTTTTGAACACCATAAAGTGCTACATTATAGCGCTAGTTACATATGTAGCAACATTTTATCATAAGCCAGCATAGGTGCTGGTGATGCTTAAATACAATTGTAAAAAAAAAAAAAAAAAATGGTCTAGACCTTATAATTATTTCATTTATCTAACTAGTTCTTTCTATTCACTTTAACCAAAGAACCCTTAAAAACATCAGAGACACAGGGCTGAACACTGTTGCAACATGCAGCTTCTAGGGGTGCTTTAGTGAAGACGCCTCCTTTTCTGTCCCATCCCCCAAAACCCGCCAGTCCACAGGAGGGCTAATCAGATGCAAGTTCAGCTCTCAGTCTCCCAGGATGAGCTTAACGAAGGATGCCACATCTGTCTCTTTGGATTCGTGCAGGGTGAAAAAGGGATGTTGCTGGGGAGAAATACAAACAAAAGGAGAGAAAGTTAAGAACTTGATCATCCCGTTTACAAGGTGTGTAAAAGCAAATGACTGACTTCTAATTTTGCCTTTCTGTACACAGCAGTGCTAAGGCCTGGAGGGCCTTAGCCTACATGTCTGATGCAATGACAATAGGGTGGCACATTCTTGTACAGGTCCTGATCATGGTAACCTGCCCTATCGACAGCACCTTCTGAGGAAACTTCATAGATGTCCATCTTAAAGCAACATTTCACAAGTGGTTAGAAACCCCGGTGTTCAATCTTCCAGGGAGGACAACTCAGAACCAATGGCAGGAAATATTTCTTCACAGAAAGGGGTAGTGGATGTCTGGAATGTGCTTCCGGAGGAGGTGGTGAAGACAAAAACAGTAAAAGATTTCAAAGGGGCATGGGATAAACACTGAGGATCCCTTAAGGCTAGAGGATGTGAATGAAGAAAAGAGTGCATGGGGGTAACTTGCTGGTGTGGCGGTTACTACCCTTAACCACTAAGCCTTTGTGCTGTTGATGCAACTCCATCATTGCTCTCTGCTTCAACAGCAGGGAGAAAAGAGGAAAAGGGGATTTAGATTCAGACAGCAACCAACAAGCACACTGAATTGCATAGTCTGGGAAAACAAATAAGCATAGGGGTAGCTTGCTGCTATGGCAGTTACTACCCTTAACCAATAAGCCTTTATGATGTTGATGCAACTCCAACATTGCTCTCTGCTTCAATGGCAAGAGGTAATGGGGAATTGGACTCAAACAGCAACCAACAAGGGCCCTGCCTTTGACAGTCTGGGAAACTGATAATTATAAAGGTGGCTTGTATGGCCAGTAGTTACTACCATAAGCTTGCTAGGGATGTGCATTCGTTCCCTACGAATTGGCAATCCGCAACGTATAGGGACATATTCGTTGTATTCGTGGGGAAGCGAAACGTATCGCGATTCCCCACGAATACAACAAATCTTCGCCTAATTATTTGGCCGTCTAAAGGAGCCAATTAAAAAAAATCCCCACCCTCCTGACCCCCCCCCCAAGACTTACCAAATCTCCCTGGTGGTCCAGCGGGGGGTCCGGGAGCCATCTCCTGCACTCAGACCCTCGGCTGCTGGTTTCAAAATGGCGCCGATAGCCTTTGACCTACTATGTCACAGGGGCTAACGGTACCATTGGTCAGCCCCTGTCACATGGTAGGAGCAATGGATGGCCGGCACCATTTTGAATACTGGCAGCCGATAGCTTTTGCCCTCACTATGTCACAGGGGCTACCGGTGCCCCTGGCCCGAGTGCAGGAGATCGCTCTCTGATCCCTGCTGGACCACCAGGGGCTTTTGGCAATTCTTGGGGGACCCTCCTGACCCCGCAAGACTTGCCAAAAGTCCAGCGGGGGTCCGGGAGCCATTTTGAATACTGGCAGCCGACGGTCTGAGTGCAGGAGGTCGCTCCCAGACCCCACACTGGACTACCAGGGAGTTCTGGTAAGTCTTGGGGGGGGGGTTCAGGAGGGTGGGGGGGGTTTGTAGTTAATTTAATTTTAGCTGGGACGAATAAGAATTAACATATAAATGTATCGGGGCCCCCCCTTGCCGAATGCAACATATCTGCCCCCCGACGAATACGAATCCCGAATGCAATGTATGGCGTCCCTCTGCACATCCCTAAAGCTTGCTGGACAGACTGGATGGACCATTTGGTCCTTTTCTGCCGTCATTTCTATGTTTCTATGCGACACCTGGGGACCAGCTAGCATGGAAGGTAATGTGATATTTTGAAAAGGAATCCCTAGAAAACCTCAATACTTTATATCAGTCATCTACTTTGGCTTCATTTCTGGAAATAGAGCTTGGTTTTTCGTGAGGATTCAATTTTTTTTAAAGACTTTATAATTGGGGCTACCAGTTTCAAGGGATTTATCAACTTACTTAAACATTCAACAATACTGCAAATACAAGACCACCAAATATCCTCAAATACATCATTAGCTAAGCTCAAAACCTTGTAAGTAAACCCTGCGAAAAATGTTATATATAAAGTTGTGCTCATAAGTTTACATACCGCTGGCAGAATTAGTAAAATGTGTAGCATGTTAAGAAAACATGAGTGATCAGACAAAACACGTCTATTATTTTTAATGTGTTTCAAATTAAACTATTTTGCATCACAGAATAGAACAATTATTAAACAAACCATAGCAATAAAGTAAATAATAGTCCTGTTCAAAAGTTTGCATACCCTTAGTTCTTAATATCGTGCATTGCCCCCCTTTTGCATCATCTTTAGATATCTTTTTATATCCTTTTCCTTATTTATAAAGTTGAACTACTTTTGCTCACAGATCCTATGACAGTTCTTTTGCTTTCCTCAAGCTTCAGTAACCACCAAAGTCAGTGCAGCCCTGGATGAAATGCACAAGGGTTTCTCAAGAGCTAAGAAACTCACTGACTATTTATATACAGATACTAATTAAAATCAAACAAGGCACAGGTGTGGATACCTACCCTTCGCTGCCATTTAAACCTGTGTGTGTCAACTTGAGTGTATATGATCAGCCCAAAAATTCAAGGGTATGCAAATTTTTGAATAGCACCATTTTATTATTTCCCTTATTTCTATGGTTTGTTTAATGATTGTGGTATTCTGTGATTCATAATAGTTTAATTTGAAACATAGTAAAAAAATAAGAGACATGTTTTATCTGATCACTCGTGTTTTCTTAAAATGCTACACATCTTACAAATTCTGCCAGGGTTATGTAAACTTATGAGTACAACTGTATATGCCACAAGCACACACATCATAAAACAAAGAGTCCTACAAACAATTTTTTTCAGACCCTTCATTGTCTATTCAATCTGAGATGAGCTGGTCTCTGCTTCCCTGTGCACCCACCGAACAGCTCATGCATCCCAGTACTTTACTATAGGGAATCATGGGAGCCATTTGACCACAGCATGCATCCCAAGCACCACCTGCCCATCCTCCTCCTGCACACTGCAAGTTGAAAAGCTTCACTGAGTGGGGAGGAAAACTCAACCCCATCTGGCTGGGATGTAAAAACCATGCTGGATGGAAATATTTTTTAATGAAAGAAAATAAACATATGAGGTCAATATTCAAAACTAAAAATCTGAATGGCTAACTTGGATTTAGGTGGCTAACTTGGATAACCTGCAGGTTATCCATCTAAATGGCTTTGAAAATTGGCCTCCTATGAAGCTTAAGTGATAATCACCTTCTTCTGAATTCCTTGCCTTGCTGTACAGATTGTGTAAGAAGGAAAAATAAAAATGTAGGAAGTCAACTGTTTCTCCTATTCCTGCCACTGAGGGCTGCGGCTTCATAGAAAACCAGTCTCTGATTTTAAAGCTGCCTCTGTTTCCCCTACAGGTGTTTTTTAATTTATTACGGGCAGCGTATTCAAAGCATGTTCAGCGCTCTATAGCCAGATATATCCAGTGGCCAACAGATAGCCAGATAAGTTACTTATCCAGCTATCTTTTAGCTGCATAAAAAGTGGGTAGGCAGTGAGCAGATAATGGCGGTGCTGCTTATCCGGTTAATTAACAAGCCTTCTCAGATCCCCTCGACTCACACTAGACGACAGAACATCCGTTCATGAACAATAGATCCGTTCATGAACAATAGATCTCCACACCCCCTTCAAACTCAGAATAAGAACTCAGCAATTGTCTATATTATTTAATTTCTAATTTCTTAGCCTTTCATTCCAGCAGTCTTTGCCTCCAAGTTTATTTTCCTTGTTGAATGTAACTTTGTTCTTCCTGTTCAAACTATGGTTTTTGTTCCAATTCCCCAGTTCGATGTAAACCGATCTGATATGGTCCCTCAACCATGAAGGTCGGTATAGAAAAGTTTTAAATAAATAAATAAATAAGTAGCAGTATTTAATCATATACGATTAAGATAATTCAATAAGACAGATCAGCCATAGCATTGGTCTGACTTAGCCAGATAAGTTATATCCAGCTAAGTAGCGATTTGCATATGGATATTCAGCAGCATAGCCATATTGCTGAACATCTTTTGTAACGTAGCCAGATGTGTTATATGTGGCAAAGTTACTTAGCTGGATACGGCCGAATATCGGGCCCTACGTTTTTAAGTGACCCCCTCCCCTCCCCAGTCGAACAATAAATTATATCAAGAATACCATATGGCTTCTAATGAATTACCACCTGAGGTCACAGCAGCCCAACCACCTTCTCTGGGTTTGTGGTGTCTGCATGTTATTCTTTCCAAATACAGCATGGTTTTTAGATTTCAGATGCGCTTCCTGAGCCTCTCAGCTTTAAAGACAGCCCCCTCGAGCCCCGTCACCTCACCACTCACAGACGACATCCACAGGCAGAGGATGCAAACCTCATGTGGGTCCATGATTATGTCCACGATGGACATAGTCCGCGGGCACTGGGGGCACCAACGAAAACCGGTCCACGCCATGAAATAGACCCGGCACACGGTCGATGGCCGACGGGCACCAGTTGGTGGGGAATCGACCGCAACATCGAGTAAGAATCGAAAAATAACCTAACCGTACCAGGAGGGCACTGACCACGAAGGGGGACCCGAGGAGGATTAGAGCACAAACTGGAAAAATTTGAGAGAAAACTCGAAAAAAAAGTGGAGCTCCACAAACCGCGAGGCAACTGCACAGTGGAAAAGAAGAGGCTGAAGGGTGACCTGCTTCAATGGCAAGAGGTAATGGGGAATTGGACTCAAACAGCAACCAACAAGGGACCTTGCATGGATGCGCGGATAGTGGCAGGCTGGGCACGCTCAGTCTGCTGGCCAAAGTTTCTAAAAACTTTGACAAAAGTCTATCGTGCCGGGCTCCATCGGATGATGTCACCCACATGTGACCATCCTGCTTTCCTAGGAGAATCTCTTTTACAGACTAACTCATGCAGACCAGATTTACCTGGAACGAATTCACAAAAAAAAGAATGGCTTTAGATGCCACCTTTCCCCTAGGCTATTGTTAAAATCTAATTTTTTCACATGCCATCCAATTTTCAGTCAGTGCCCAGCTGACAATGTTTCCTGAATGCCTGGAATCTTACCATCAGAATCCAACAGAAATTAAAAGGGAAAGACAAGAAAATGCTTCTTAAATTTAGGTATAAAAAGGTTTTAAGAAAAGTAATTACCGGCAACCAAGTGTGTCAATCCAAGCAGACAAGATCAAATCAGGATGAATTGAATATTGATATTTTACCCATACATAAAAGATGCCATGCTGGATCAGACCTGTGATCCATCGAGCCCAGCATCCTGTCTTCAACAGTGGCAAATCAGGGTCACTTTAAGTACCCGGCAGATCATAATAGGAAAATGCATTCCATGTTGCTCACTCTCTTAAATTTATTTTTACTCTTCTATCAGTTAGCTTTAAGAAGCAGAGCAGAGGAGTAGCCTAGCTGCTAGAGCAGTGGACTGCAAACCAGCTAAACAGTGGTTCAAATCCTGCTGCTGCTCCTTGCAATGATGGTCAGGTCATTTCACCCCTCTATTACCTCATAGGAGGACATTTATTAAGCTGCAATATTTTATTACAGGAGGGGCCAAATATCATGGGGGATGTTCCCACGATAGTTTGCCCTCCCTAACAAAATATCGTGGCGGTCTCACCACGTGATTTTTATTTTTTTTAATCGCAGGAGAAACACGACAAAATATCATGTGGCGAAACAAGGCCTACTCATGGAATGGCGATCCACCTTACTAGGTGCCAACATTGTGTTAAAGAGCCCACAGCCCAAAATGCCCCCTCCCCCCCAAAAAAAAATACATAAATGTCCCCAAGGTCTTGGTAGATCCCACCCACCCCAGGGCTACCTGTCAAGGTGGCCCCTCAATTAAAAAGAAAAACATTTTAGAAATCATGCAGTGATGTCCCCACCCCCACTTAGCATAAAAACCCCTCCTTCACAACCAAAGATTCCCCCCTCCCCCCACTGTAGTATGCCCCTCTGGTTCCCACCAGGAAAACCCTCCCCTTCCAAAAAAATAAGTCCCTGGTGGTCTAGGGTCCCCCCCCTCCATACCTTAAAGGGGTCCAAGGTACCCCTTATTTTCAGGCCCAGCACCATTTTTCAAAATGGTGCTGGGCCTGAAAATTTTTCAAAATGGTGCTGACTGACCTTTGCCCCTACCCCATGACCAATGATTTATTTTAAGGTATGGGGGATCGGGGAGGGGGGTCCTACACCACCAGCGAATTATTTTGAGGCAATGGAGAGGGAGGGGGTCCTACCCTAGACCACAAGGAACTTTTTTTTTTTTTTTTTAGAATTGAGCCCAGAGGGAGGGGAGTTTTAGGGGAACTAGAGGGGCATACTACAGTTTGGGGGGGGGGGTGTCTTTGGATGGGTTGGTGAGGATTTGATGCTAAAGAATGGGGTTTGCATAGGAAGCAGGGAGTCGCTACATGATTCCTAAAACTTTAAAAACTTTTTTATTGTGGGGCCATCAACAGGCCCCAGAGTGGGAAAGAATCTACCAAGACTCCCGAGGAACATTTGTGTATTTTGGGGTGGGTGGGGGGTTGTTGTCCCTGGGAGACTTGTTAAAGAGTCAGGCCTCCCAAAGACAAACAACAAATAACTACACCTCCCTGAAATGCAATAAAATAACATGGCTGAATGTTTTCAAAGTCAACTGCATTATTTTATTTGCTTTGAACTGCCTATGCATTATCTGCTTTGCATCCATTAGGCAATTTCATGCATGCAAATTATGCAAAGCAGCTAATTTCCACAGTAGGATGAAATATTTTTAAAAATCATGCAATATATTGCGTTAAATGCTGTTTATTATGCATTATAGCCATAATGCAGCTTAGTACCTCTAGGCCTTAGATTGTGAGCCCTCTGGGGACAGACAAATATGTAAAATACCTAAATGTAATCTGAAAAAATTGAATATAAATCAAATAAATAAGGCATGTTCTCTAGAGCTAGTACAACTTGAAAGGGTAAATAATCATTCTTTATTAACTTATTCTACCCCACTCATGATTTTATAAACCTCTATCGTGTTGTCTTTCGATCACCTCTCTTCAAGTTGCTGTGGAACAGTATATTTACTATCAGGTCAATACAGAACAGTGCGCTCGGCTGTGCGCACAGTTAGCCCCCGTTTGGCCATTCGTTTTTGACACGCTATTATTACCCCTTATACAGTAAGGGGTAATAGTGCGAGGAAAATGTGCGGCCAACCCCCCCGAAACTAATAGCACTCATCACATGCAAATGCATGTTGATGAGCCTATTAGGTATTCACCCGCAATACAGAAAGCAAAACGTGCAGCCAAGCTGCACGTTTTACTCTCAGAAATTAACTCCTTCCAAAGGCAGGAGTTAATTTCAGACAGCACCGGGCAAGTGTACAGAAAAGTAGAAAAAACTCCTTTTCTGTACACCCTCTGACTTAATATCATAGCGATATTAAGTCGGAGGCCCCAAAAATAAAAAAATCTTCTTCAAAAAAAAAAAAAATCTGCCCGCGGATTGGAAGACGGACGTTCAATTTTGCCGACGTACATGTTCCAAACCCGTGGCTGTCAGCAGGTTCAACAACAGACACCGGTAAAATTAAGCGTCGGCAGTCAGATCCACTGACAGCCGCCGCCTCCTTATTAGCGCGGGCCCTAATTTAAATACTGAATCGCGTGTCCAGGAGAGGTGTCTGGGCGCGCACTGAGAGAGCGGGTGCTCGCCTCAGAGCGCCAGCTCTCCCACGGAGTTTACTGTATGGGCCTGTTTGATTGTTCGCCTACAAAATTTACCCAATTAATTAGCTACCTTGACAAATTTCTTTGAAAACTGTCCAACTAAAAAGGTCCACCTGTCATTTCAATATATTTTGCACCCTGACATCAGTGTCCCATTGATTATCCTCTTTCCACTAGGCCTCAGGGAGCCTATTATCTGCATAATCATTCAGTGTCATGCACTCTTAACACTCCAATCTTTTTTTTTTTTATAGATTTCTAGCATTTGCATACATTTATTTATTTATTTATTTTTCTATACCGATGTTCATCGTACATATCGCACCGGTTTACATGGAGATAGAGGGGTCTATCGCTGTGGACTTCCTATTTTACACTGGAACTTTGTGAGCTTATTGCACTTTGTTACATTATGTTGTCATATATTGTACAATAAGCTAGGTAGCTTTTTACATTGGGATTAGTGATTTTTTACAATTGAGAATAGTGACTTTTTACAATGAAGTTAGTGACTTCTTGCATTGAGACAGTTAGTAGCTTTTTCTATCGATGTAGACTTCCTATTTTACATTGGAGCTTTGCGAGCTTATTGGGCTTTGCAACATCATGTTGTTATACATTGTACAGTAAGCTAGGTAGCTTTTTACATTGAGATTAGTGACTTTTTACAATCTAAATGTATTTTCACATCTAAATGTATTTTCTATATTCCCATTTACAGTTGAGTCATTTAATTTGGAATCATTCATTTTTATAGAGGTGCTAAGTTTGAATCAGAGATCAACAAAGGATTTGGCTTTTCTGTTCAAAACTTCATGTCCACGGCAAAAGCTGGGCACAGCCAGTCCAAGGTCTGATCACTTCAGCACCACAACTTCTAATACCGCAAGACAAGGGGAAGAGAAATGACGTAGATATGAGAACACTTGCATACACACAGCAAAAGGTGACCCAAAAGATAAAGGGGTAGATTTTTTTAAAAATGCATGGGCGACCATGTGCGTGCGGCTCCCGGCGCACGCACATGAATGCGCTGATTTTATAACATGCACGCAGTGATGCGTGCATGTTATAAAATACGGTTCCTGAACAAACATGTGTGCCAGATTTTAATATCCGCATGCACAAGTGCGGATGGGTCGGGACTCACACGCGTGGGGGGGGGAGGGAATTTTAAAAATCAATGCACGGCAACACGAGTAGGCATTCCCCAGTTCCCTCCCAGTCTGTTCCAATTAAGGAGTGAACTGGGAGGGAACTTTCCTATCCCCCTAACTACCCTTCCTAACATTTTCCCTCTCCTCCCCAACACCTAACCCCTAACTACCTATCCTTATTTTTTTTTTGTTTTATAACTTGCCTGCCACTTTGAAGCAGAAGCAAGTTACGTGCGCTGGCAGCGTACTTCCCTGGGGCAGGGCCTAATGGCCGCTGTCCCGGCCAGCCCCCGCCCTGCCCAGACCACACCCCTGGCCCGTCCCTTTGAGACAGGCTGGCACTTCTGCGCATATCACGGGATACGTGAGTGGCTGGGACGTTTTTAAAATGTGCTTGGTGCACGCACAGCCCACCCACACGCGTATCCCCCAGTTTTAGCATGGCAGCATTTAGAACATTTGGGCGTAAGTGAATAGGAGGGACTGCAACTGCTGCCAAGAGGATACTATTTTAGAGAAAACACCTTTTCGGAAAATGGGCACCGCTGAACCATTGAGGCAAAAGGCTGCCTGGCAAAAGCAGGGTTCTAATTTTCAAAGAAAGGTCAAAGAGACTCTGTGGGTTACTCTTTTGTCTGAGAAGTGGTATTTAAACCATGTTAATGAGTAAAATGCCTTGATCCGATTGCAAGATGCCAGCACAAGTTCTCTCTTGGTTAAAACTAATAAAAAGTTTGCAAACTGTGCACAGACGCACCTCTTGGATGGCATGCTAAAGAGCTCTTCCTTATATATTGGATATTTACAGCACCTTGAATCTGTAGATCTAAATGAGTTTTAAAATTAAGAGTAGATGAGGTGAATAGAAATTCCTCCCCTAGGATCACTCTTAGTGTTGTGGCTGCAGGCTTCGGATCCTGATGTAGGCGCAGCCTACGGCTGATGAGGGCACGGAGACGCTGTCGGTAGCTCATGAGAGAGCGTGAGCCCCTGAACCACAGCACGACTCAAGGAGGAGCCCCAAGGCACACCGTGGGAGGTGAGAGCATGCAAGCATGGGTGGAGCAGGAACAAGCAGGACTGAAACTGAGGCAAGGAACTCGGAACAGGAACCAGGCAGGATCAGCCCTCCACTGGATCTACACACACCAGTGAGACCCAGCAATGCAATGCTGGTTTCAGGAGTAGCCCTCTGGCCACTCGAAAGCCCTTCCGGACCCACCGCTTGGGAACAACGAGTGCGTGAGGCCAGTCGGAGGCTGAGGGCAGGAACAAGACGAGGACTTGGAACTTGGAAGGACTCAGACGAGGACTTGGAAGGCACAGGTGGGCACCGTCCCTCACGGCGTCCTACAAAGCCCGCCGTGGGCTGGTCACGGACCACCTTGTCCACTTGCGCGCCCTACACAACCTAGGAAGGCTGGTCGCGGACCACACGGGAACGAGACAAGCGCCAGAAGGGGATCCAACCAAACAAGGCTCCAATGACCAGAAACAGGAACCGGATCTATATGGATTTACCCTCGAGGTGGCCATTTGGAGGACTCGAAGAGCTGGAAGACTCGGAACACAGGATCATCAGGACATCTGGAACATCAGGACTAGGCAACAAAGGACATCTAGAACATCAAGACTAGGCAACAAAGGAGCTCTGATGAGGAACGAGACCAGGAACATCAAGATACGGAACGAAGAACCATCTCAGACTCATGAAGATCACGGAGGACCTGGACCGGCAAGGAAGAACATGGACAACCATGAAGTTCGATCCGAAGGCCTCGAGGAATTGGAAGTGAGCCCTTAAATAGGGCTGAAGCAGAAAATGAAGTGAAGAGGACTTCCAGTGGGGAGCAGGCTTTTCCCGCTGCTGACCCTTTAAATACAGAAGAAGAGGCACGCGCCAAAGCCTAGAGGACCTGAGAACAGGACCAAGGACAGCCGCATGGATGGAGGAGCAGGCATGCATCGGAAGCGGCCTCCAGGCTGCAAGATGGCGTCGGCAGCGGCTTCCCGAGCGGCACAGGCCACAAAGAGGATCCCTGGCGGCAGCCACTGGGCCGCGGAGGTGGAGGCTGCGGCAGAGGCCCAGGCTGCAAAGGTGAGGGCATCCTGGGGTGGCACTAGGCCATGAAAATGCATGCTGGTGGCAGCTCCTGCCGCCGTGGGTTGAAAAGTGCAGCCGCGGCCTCCTGCCGCAATACTGAAGATCCTGGCAGCACTTCTTGCCGTGGAGAGCAGCGATGGCAGCATCAAGGCCAGGGTGCAAGCCAAGCATCCCGGCCACGGCTTGTGGTGAGGTGAAGAGCCTGCTCGAAGGATGGGCTCTGCGAGCAGGTTCGTAACATTTAGTTCTGTGCTTTGGCAGCCAAGCCTCTACATCAAATAACAGACATTCAGTAGACAATCAAGGAAAGTTGACAGTAAAGGCTGCAGTGTTCCCTACTGCAGAGCCATAGGTGGTCTTATAAAGGCGATCATGAGTATCACTCTAGAGGCACAATATTTTGATAAGTTTTAATCTACTAAAAATCAATGTTTAAAAAATTAAAAAATATATACAAATCAAAAAAGAAAAGAAAAGGAAAATTTATCCTTGCGGCTTATTGTTTGTGTTTATCCTTGCGGCTATGATAGATCGCCTACCTCTTTGTTTTCTTGTACCACAGATCAGTCCAGACTCCTGGGTTTTGCTTCCTTTCCAGCAGATGGGAACAGAGAAAGTTTCATAGACACTGCCACATAACCTGGTGTGCCACCTGCAGTCCCTCAGTATTGATAAGTACCCAAGCCATGACAGCAACAAATACCAATAACGAAATAATATCTCCCTGAATGAGCAGTGGGAAAGGGAAACTTAGAACAGATATCTTTGCCCACACTAAAAAACATGCAGGAATAACAAAACCTATGCCATTCTCCAGATTAATTACAAAAAACATATCGCGCGGACACTCCAACTCTCCCTCCCTCAACTGGGCAGGATTCTGGACTGATCTGTGGTTCTACAGGAATGAAAATTAGCAGATAAGAACCAAATTTCCTTTCCCTGTATGTATCCTGATCAGTCCAGTCTCCTGGGATATACCAAAGCTTCCCTAAATGGGGTGGGACTGTGAGAGTCCCACTCAAAGTACATTCTCTCCAAAACCCATGGCCTCGGGGACCTAGATATCCAAATGATAATGCCTGGCGAAAGTATGCAATGACTTCCAAATAGCCGCCCTACAAATCTCTTGCAGCGAAACTTGCTGACATTCGGCCCAGGAGGCCACCTGGGAATGGTAGAATGACCCCTTAACCTCTCTGGGACAGGACGACCCTGACAGAATGGCTTCCTTCAACCTTCCTTCAACCACCGCACAATTGTGGCTTTTGACACCTTATGACTCTTTTTTGCACCACTCCAGAGCACAAAATGATGATCCAACAACCGGAAGCTATTAGTAACTTTAAGATATTGCAACAAAGCACCCTGGATATTTAAGAGTTGCAATTCTCTAGCATGAGGCATCGCAACATCCAAACTTGGGAAAACTGGGTGCTCCACTGACTGAATTAAGTGGAAAGTCCATACGAGCTTCGGCAGAAAGGAAGGAACTATCCTCAAGGAGATCCCCAAATCCAAAATCCTCAAAAAAGATTCTCTCTACATGATAAAGCTTGAAGTTATGAGATCCTTCTAGCGGAACAAATTGCCACCAAGAAAACCACCTTCAAAGTGAGATTTTTCATAGTAGCCCTTTTAAGAGACTCAAACGGCATTGCACATATGTTTCTAAGGACTAATTTAAGGCTCCAGGTGGGACACAGCTTCTGAACCAGAGGGCGCAAATGCTTTGCACCCTAGAGGAAACACACCACATCCAGATGCGCAGCTAAAGCCACTCCCTGCACCTTGCCTCAAAGACAGCCCAAAGCTGCCACCTGAACTCTGAGCTGAAAGGACAAACCCTTCACCAACCCTCTTTGCAAAAAGGACAGAATATGTGCCATTGATGCTTGCATAGGATTGACCCCTGGCTCTGCACAGCAAACCTCAAAAACTCTCCATACCCTCACATACACAAAGGAGGTGGAAGTCTTTCTAGCCTGAAAAAGAGTAGAAATGACATCCTCAGAATATCCTTTTTCCCTTAAATGCTTCCTCTCAAAAGCCAAGCCGCAAGACAGACGCGAGCTACCTGAATGGAAAATATGGAGCCTTGATGCAGAAGCTTTGGCAGATGAGCGAGCCTCAATGAACCGTCCATTGCTAGGTTGATCAGATCTGCAAACCAAGGCCTCCAAGGCCACTCCAGAGCGACTAGAATTACGTCTCTTGGATGAACCTCCACTCGCCACGATATCTTGTCCACCAGCGGCCATGGTGGAAACATAGAGCAGAATGTCCCAAGGCCAAGGAAGAACCAAGGCATCGACCTCTCTACTCCACACTCTCTTCTGCGACTGAAGAAGTGTGGTGCCTTGGCATTCCGCTGAGTTGCCATTAAAGCCATGCGGGATCTTCCCCATCTGCAACTGATGAGGCACATTGCCTCCTCCAATAACTCCCACTCTCCAGGATCTAGCTGCTGCTGCCTGAGATAATCCACTTGCAAATTGTCGGTCCTGGCTACATAAGAGGCTTCTAACACCACCAGATACTGCTCTGCCCAGCGGATCAGTTCCCCAGCTTCTTGAGCCTCCGCTCAACTCTTGGTACCGCCCTGTTGGTTGATGTAAGCCACCGTCGTCGCATTGTCTGACAAAATTCTGACTGGACAGCTGCACAAGAGAGGTAGAATTGCCCACAGCGCCAACCGCACCGCTCTTGTCTCTAAGCGATGGATGGATCATGATGCTTCCTCCGCTGACCACCGACCCTGCACTGACTGAGCTTGGCAGACAGCTCCCTAACTGGAGATACCGGCATCAGTGGTAAATACCATCCACTCCGAAACCTCCAAGTCCACCCCATGACACAACTGGTCCCGACCAAGCCACCACGAGAGACTAGACCTGGCTAACTCTGTAAGAGGTAGGGGAAGATGAAATTGCTCTGACAATGGATCCCACCGTGAATACAATGCTGCCTGCAGAGGCCTCATATGAGCAAATGCCCAAGGAGCCAACTCCAAAGTAGATGCCATGGAACTAAGAACCTGCAAGTAATCTCAAACCCTGGCACCTAGCTCTCCAAACGCCTGTGAACTTGTGACTGCATTTACCCATCCGCTCCTCAGTGAGAATATCTTTCTCCACCCTAGTATCACAACGCACCCCTAGAATCTCTATCACCTGAGAAGGGGAGAGATGACTTAAACAAATTCACTATCCAGCCCAGGGATCGCACATGCTGTAGTATCAAGTCCACCGCTTGTCAGCAAAGGACCTCTGACTTTGCTCGAATGAGCCAGTCGTCCTGAGAGCTGCTGCCACCACCACCATCACCTTGATGAAAGTCCTTGGAGCTGATGCCAAACTGAATGGGAGGGCACAAAACTGAAAATGCCCCCAAAGATCATGAACCAGAGAAAACTCTGATGGTCCGGCCGGATCCCTATGTGCAAGTACGCCTCGGTCAGATCCAGGGACACCAAGAACTCTCCTTTGTGCACTACTGTGATGACAGAACATAGAGTTTCCATCTGAAAACAAGGAACTTTGAGAGACACGTTTACTTTCTTTGAATCCAAAATTGGACAAAGTCCCATCCTTCTTTGGAACCATGAAATAAATGGAATAATGCCCTGTCCCCCATTCCTCTAGGGGGATGGGAACAATGGCTCCCAGTATCTGCAGACGGTTGCTGCATCACTAGCCTCTTTTCCACTGCAAGGGGAGACCATGAACAGATCCCTTAGCGGACAAGCAAATTCTAAAGCATAACCTTGTCTTATCACACTTAAGACCCACTGGTCCAAAGTGATCTTCGCCCATTTCTCATAAAAAAGAGTCAACCAACCCTCTATGACCAGGCCTGAAGAGTGGGCCAGCCTCGCTTCATTGGGCAGATTTGGTTTCACCACTACCCTGGCCAGAGCCGTCCCTGTTCGGCTTTCAGCCTCGAAAGGACTGGTTCCAGGCCTGTGGAATAGAGGAAAAAGCAAGCACTTCTTTTTCTTTTTTTGAAAAGCTTGCCTCAGTTTTTTTTCTCTCTCAAAACCTTTACAACAAAGACAAAAATGGACTTCCCTGTATGAAGAGTGACAGCAGTCTCCGCTAACGTCCCTAACAGAAACCTAAGGTCAGCAAACAAAGCTCTCCTGACTATACCATCAGTCAAAACAGCAAGACTAACACAAGTAAGAGAGAGGGCGCTATCATTGGCAGGACCCATACTATAGAACTCCATGCCCTTGGATTTAAGGTTACAAAGAGGCAGCAAAACCTTTAGAAAAAGTTTAAAAACCTGTCTATTTAAACAAGCTTTCCAGAAAGAGAAGGGAGAATAGAAGCCAGGGATGGGCAAAGCACGAACAATTAAACAACCATACACACTGCAGAAATTCACTAAGTGTGTAGTTTTTAAGATATAGCGCACCATTACTAATGGATAAGTTACATTTTTAAAATTAGTTCTGTAATTAAAACTGAGAAGGAAAGACATGGACATGATTAATCACATTTAACAACGGACATTGATAACAAACTATGTTACCAAACCTTGTGGCACCTATGTAAATGGACAAATTGTAGTATCATTACTTTTATGTGCCTTAATGTAAACCGTTGTGACGGTCCCCACCAAACGACGGTATAGAAAAGACTTAAAATAAATAAATAAATCACTGGCCTTATAGAAAGACATGGATAAATGGAGAAGAGTCAATATGGTTTTAGCAAGGGGAAGTCTTGTCTAACCAATATTTTAGAATTTTTAGAAGATGTAAATAAACATGTAGATAAATGTTATGCCAATTGATATAGTGTATTTGGATTTTCAGAAAGCATTTGACAAAGTCCCTCATGAAAGACTCCTTAGGAAATTACAAAAAGTCATTGGATAGGAAACAGTTTTCTATTATGGATTGGTAACAGATGGCTAGAAAACAGAGGGTAGAACTAAATGGTCAGTTTTCCAAATGGAGAAAGGTCGTTAGTCGAGTACCACAGGGTACTTGGACCTGTGCTGTTTAACAAATTTATAAATGATCTCAAAAAGGGAACAATGAGTGAGGTGATCAAATTTACAGACCACACAAAAATTATTCAAACTTGTTAAAACAGCAGATTACGAGGAACTACAGAAAGACCTTGGGAGACCAGGAGACTGAGCAAGATGAGATTTAACATGGAAAAGTGCAAAGTGATACACATAGGGAAATATAATCCCATCTACAGGTACACGATGCTGGGTTCTGTATTGGGAACCCAGCACTACCCAGGAAAAGGATCTGAGAGTCCTTGTGGACAATATGTTGAATTCCTCAGCTCAGCGTGCTGCAGTGGTGAAAAAAGCAAATAGAATGTTAAAAATGATTCAAAACGTACCAAGGAGGACAAGAAAAATGATAAAGGGGATGAAACACCTTTCCTATGATGAGAGGTTATGCAGGCAGGGGATCTTCAGCTTGGAAAAGAGATGGGAGACATGATAAGGTTTATAAAATCATGAGTCGGATGGAACAGGTAAATGATGGATGGTTATTTACCCTTTCAAATAATATTAAAACAAAGGGACTCTCCATGAAACTAGCAACCCGCAGATTCAAAACAGATTGTAGAAAGTACTTTTTCCCCTCAGCACACAATCAAGCTTTTAAATGTGTTGCCAGAGGATACGATCAAGGCAACTAGAATAGTGGAGTTTAAAAGAGGTTTGGACAAGTTCCTGGAGGAAAGGTCCATAACACATTATTAGCCATGTAGACTAAAGAAAGCTATTTCTATCCCTGCAAGTGAGTAACAGATTTACTTTACGGAATCTGCCAGGTACAACCTGGATTGACCACTGTCAGAGACAGGATACTAGACTAAATGGAACGTGGTCTGACCAAGCATGGCAAGACTTATGTTCCTATGTTCTTTTGTAAATGAGATAAGGAAGCCAAGCTACGCCATTCTACATAAGAGTCCAAAGGCAGTTACTGGACAAGTATTCACTAGAGAGGGATACAATAGCTGCTTGCCATCAGCCATTTAATGAACCCTGGAAATATTAATTCTATTGCAATCCCAATTTTAAAAAAATACTTTAGTGCAATTTCCTCCAGAACCCTTTCCATCATGTTCACAAAACATATTGTTGGGAAACACAGAGCTTACCAGCCCTAACCAGAATTCATCTATGGGAGTCTTTCGAGGTACATGCTACAGAGAGGTTCTGTAAACCAGTGTAGGGCCCAAGGTAGGACCCACAATAAAAAGGGAGGGGGACATAAGAATTGCCAAGCTGGGTCCATTTAGCCTACAATTCTGTCTCCAACTGTAGTTAGTCTGGGTCACTTGGATGTATCTATCAGATCCCAATAGGAAAATTCAAACCATGTTGTTCCCTTCTAGAAGTGAAAAACAAAGATACCTAAGGCTATTTGGCTAAATAATGGTTAATGGACCTGCCCTCTAGAAACTTATTCAAACCTTTTTTTAAACTCAGCTAAATTACTAGCCTTGACCACATTCCCTGGCTGCAAATTCCATAGTTTAATTATATATTGACGGAAAAAATATTTTCTAGAATTTATTTTAAATCTACTGCTAGTTAGTATCATGGAGTGATGTAACCAACCTCATTGTCTATTGATTTTGTCCATGTTCAATACGCAGGAGGCTGCTGTCTGACGTTAATACACAGTTACTAGACCAGTTCCCACGATTACAAGTTCAGCCAAAATCCTCTATTATTTAATAACTATATATAGCAGTATTTCCCAACCCTCTCCTGGAAGCACAGCTAACCAGTTGCATTTTCAGGATATCTGAACAAATATACAAATCCATCTCATGCATATTTATTGTGGCAATCCTGAAAATCTGGACAGATGTGCCCCCAGGAGAGCGTTAAGAAGGAGAAATTATTACTTACCTGACAAATTCCTTTCCTTAAATACAGTCAGACCAGTCCAAACCAACAGGTTATGCATACCAACCAGCAGATGGAGACAGAGATCAAGAGGCCCCCTGATATCACTCCTTATATACTTTAGTGCTGACACCAGCCTGCCAGTACTCCTGTAACAAGCTAACTGTCAATAACAATTCATATCCCACTATGATTCTTTTTTTTTTTTTATTAACCAGTGAACTTCCAGAAGAGAAAGGAAGCAAAAGGGAAGGAGGGAAGAGTCCTAACCTAACCTAGAATAACTTACCTGCAATGGAGCAGATATTCATTACTATATGCAGCTCTGTGTACCTGCCTTCAATATATACTCTCCTAGGCACAGAGGATAGAAACATTACTGAAGATTCTGAAGATACCAGCAGCAAAAAGAGGGTCCTGGACTGGTCTGACTGCAGAGGATAGAGAAATTACTACTCCCTGATAATTTCCTCTTCTTAAATACAAGGTCAGACCAATGAGATGTACATAAACTAATCCCAATTGGAGTGGGTCGCTGTCCAAGACCCTTGCAAAAAGTGCCCCTCCTAGCACTCAGGTCCAACAACAACCAATTTGCTGCTTTACAAATCTCTACAAAGGAGATCAAACGCAGCTCCACTCAGAAAACAGTCTGTGCTCTCGTGAAAAAAGCCCATATTTGTTTTGCAACGGAGTGCTCAAATCTACATAAGCCACTATAATCACTTCTTTTATCCAGTATTCCACCATAGCTCAAGAGGTAGCTTCCCTTTTCTGCACACTGCCATAGAGCAGTGACATCTGGATAAAAGGACAGCAACCTACCTTGAACTTGTTCTCTATCAAGAGAGTACCGCTACTTGCACCTTCAAAGTATTAAGAGCCAAGTCTTTATAGAAGCCTTCAGAAAAAAACTCTAGAATCATAGGAATAGGTGCACTGCCTGGGATACTCTGATGTCCCAAGCACCAATCCTCAAAAACTTGTCCACACCCACACATAGGCCAAAAATGTGGAAAACATCCTTGCCTGCAGAAGAGTGGCTATTACGGCCAGAGAATAACCCTTCTTCTCTAATCTTGCCCTCTCAAGGGCCAAATTATAACACAAAATCAATTCGGATCCTCATGAAACATGAGACCCTGATCCAGAAGCTCCTTGTGAAGGGAATCCTCAGAGGACTGCCACATAGTAGGCAACAGAGATATGCATAATACAATTGGTGAGGCCAATCTAGACCCACCAGGATCACTAGCCTGGGGTACCTGGCAATTCTCTGAAGCAATCTGCCTACCATGGGCCAACTGGGAAAAATTTACAAGACCTTCCCTACTGGCCACTCTTGAACTAGAGCATCAGTTCTGAACAAACATTCAGCCCTCTTTTGACTGAAGAAAACTATGCATCTGCATTCTCGCTGGTCACCATCAGGTTCATATCTGGCAGACCCCACCTAGTGACAATCTGATCAAAGGCCTTCTGAAACAGGGACTGCTCCCCCGGATTAATGAAACTGTGATTGAGGAGATCTGCTTGAACATTGTGTACACATGCTATATGAGATGCCCACAAGGTCTACAAGTGCATCTCTGCCTAAGGAAGAAGCTTGTCCATCACCAACATCTGTGGACTTCAGGTTCCCCCTTGATTTATGTATGCTACCGCAGTAGCATTATCAGACACCACTCTGATCACCTACTTCACCATCCGAAGTGCTAACTCAAGGAGTACCAGCCAGATTGCCCTGGCTTTCAATCGGTTGATGGACCAACTTGCTCCTCTGGGGTTCGATTGACCCTGAGCAAACAGCACCTAACAATGCATCCCCTAGTGATGCCGGGCGCCAGTCTATGATCCAGGCTGGGGTCACCAAATCCACCCCCTGTTCAAGGTGCCTGCCATCCAGCCACCACTGCAAACTCTGCTTTAGTGCCTCCAGGAGAAGCAATTGTACTGCATACTCCTGAGACTGGAGATACCATCTGGAAAGCAAGGCCCATGGTACCAAATCTATTGCTGCCGCCATGGACCTGAAAGTCTGAAGGTATTTGCACACCATCAGGCTCCTGGCTACCCACAACTCTTAGACCTGGTTTTGCTCTATGAGACGCATGTATCCTATCCTCATATTCAACCAAGCTCCCAGATAATACAGACTCTTGGAGTGCCAAAGACAATCCATACGGTCCTATAACAATTGGATCACTTTTGTGATGCTACCACATTTTCCTGAAAGAACGTTGCTCTTATTCAGTCATCCAGCTAGGGATGCACCAAAATTCCTCTCTTGTCCAATGTTGCCACTAAAATCACAATCATCTTGGTGAAAGTCCTTGGGGCTCTTGATAACCCAAAGGACAGAACATGAAACTGAAAATGACGACATAGGACTGCAAATATGAGGTAAAGCTGATGATCTATCCTGATTGGTACCTTAAGATAAAGCTTCTATTAGATCCAAAAAGACGAGAAATTCTCCCTTTTAGACCATCATGATAACAACTCGCAAGGTCTCCATTCTGAAGTGCACCACCTTCAAGAAATCGTTGACCTGCTTCAGGTCCAGGATAGGATGAAAGAACCCCTCTTTTTTTGGGACCACAAAGTATATGCAGTAGCGTCCCTGCCCTTCCTGACCCTTCGAGACTAAAATCACAGTTCTTAGATTGAGAAACTTCTGTATAATCGCTCTTATCGCTTCTTTCTTGTCCTAGCGACAAAGAAAAACCATAAGTGTTGTAACTGGGATGAGTGAATAGCAGAGCATATCCATTTTTTTTATCTCTAGAATCCAGTGATCCATAGTGATTTGGGCCCACCTCTGATAGAACAGAGACAGATTGCCACCTATCCCTGATACCAGAAATAGGGCCCCAAGCACTCATTGGGCAGCTCTAGAGGAGCTGGAGACTGCTGCTCCATCCTTACCTCCTTTCTTAGGCCAAAAGGACTGAAATTTGGGTTATAGCCTCAGTCTCTGAATCAAAGAGCTGCAGCTCGGCCTGATTCTCCTGGAATCCCAGTACCTACCATGGGACGAGTAACTCCAAAGCAGAGCCTTAGACCGATCCTCTGGAAGCCTTGGGATTTTAGAGACATTCCATGCTTCAGCCATCTTTTCCAGCTCTCTCCCACACAAATGCCGCCCCTCAAAAGACAGCTTAGGTTAGTCTTGGAGATAGAGTCCACTGACCAGTGGCGCATCCACAGAAGCTGCTACGCCCCTATCATGGATGCCACTCCTCTGGCCAAGGGTTGCACCAAATTGTAACCAGTATCCACCAAATATGCAGCCCCCAGGTCCAATGGTGGAGACTCCTCTCCTAGTTCCTCCTGGGCATCTTGCGCCTTTTGCAGCCCAGACCTTGCCACAATAATGTAGCACACTGAAATCTGCAAAGCCATGTTCATAGTCTCAAAGGCTTGCTTGAGCACAGATTCTATCTTTTGGTCCTGTGTGGCCTTAAGGGCCATTCCACCTTCTACCAGAATGGTGGCCCTTTTTGTCACTGAACACACCAAGGCATTCACCTTGGGAAACCAGAACTTCTCCTTCTCCTGCGGATCCAATGGATACAACTTGGCCAGAGCTGCCCATTCTAAATCAATCAAATCCTGCACTGCCTGGTGTAGGTGAGAAAAACGTCAAGACTTTCCAAACTGATCATAATAGGGTTCTCCTTGGAAGCCGGCGTCTCCACCTTTTTATCATCCGAAATTTGCAATGTGTATAGAGACTGAGAAATCAGGGACGCCAGTTCATCTCTTTGAAATGGATACAACATGGACGTGTAGTCTTCTCCCTCCAATGGAACACCTTCTTTCAATTCTGTTTTACTGTCACCCTGGGGAAAAGTTTTAAAACTTCTGAGGGAGACCAATTGTCTGCTGGGTCTCCATCCTCACTTCCCACTGTAGGCCTCCTCTTACTTCTAACTTGCCCAGCAGGTGCGCAAGGAGAGCCAAGACAGTCCCTAGGCTGCTCCTTGCCCATTGCAAAAAGCATGTAATCCCTTCCAAATTTCCTGGGAAATAACTGACCAGGTAAAAGAGGAAATATCCACTGCAGTAGCAGAGCCCATGCACCCTGCATGGCCACAACTCCGCGCCCAACTGGAAGCTCTATATGCCGCTTAGGACTGAGAGGGGGGATAAAATGGCCACAGAGGCAGAAAGGAAAGAAGGGTAGCCTCCATGATCTGAGCTTCCCCTAAAACAAACCCCCCTGCTGATACAAAATGCCAGATAATCAGCTCTTGCAGGCCAAAAAACACTCGCAGCACAGTTTCAGAGCTGCTCTTGCATGAATATTCCTGATGTGGCATACTGTGCATAGAGTGGTCATCCTCCTGTGCTCCCCAGCCAGCACCATCTTGTTCCCATGCATCACTGCTCTAAACATATCTGTGGTTTAAATAGAGTGCCCAAAATAAATCCACCTTTCACCTAGCAGAGCTGTTCCCTGCAGCCAAAAATCAAGATCCCTTGCACTGCTGTGGTCACCTCCACTGAGCAGTTCTTCTGTCGCTGGCTGCCCAAATCTTAAGAAAAAATTCCGAGTATGCCAAAGGGACAAAGGAGGAGGAGGATGGAGAATAATAGAAGGGAAGGAAGGAAGGAGAAGAATAAGGGGGAGATCCAGAACCAGAACCCCCTGGAAGCCCCCTGGCCCTTACTAGCTCAACAGAGAGAGTGAACTAAAGCTGTCATTTCTTGAGCCCCAGGTACCCTATCCTCCTGTTTCTCCTATGGAGATATAGAGGCTCTCGTACAATGGAGGGAGAGAGAACCCAGTCTTTCACATCAGGAGCCTGAGCAGAGCCCAGTACAGCCTAACAGGCTCAAGACAACTAGACGGGATGTTTTTCTACCATCTGCTGGAGACAGACAGCAGGCTGGTGTCCGCGCAGAAGTATATAAGGAGTGACATCAGCAAGCCTCTTAATCTCTGATTCCTTCTGCTGGTTGGCGTGCATAACACATTGGTCTGTACTGGTCTAACTGTATGCAGAGGAAACACTGATATATAGCTCCATGTCAATAGGAGGACAAGCCAGTCCTGGTTTTACCCCATTGCATGAACAGTCATACCATCACTGAGCGCAGGGCCCTCTGTGGCACAGTTGCCCCCTCCTCTAACCCTGATTTCAACTTGGGTAGACAGAGGGTGCAGACTGATATTGGGGGGGGGGGGGGGGGGGGCGGTGAAGACTGGACAGGCTCAGTGCAATATCTGTGAAAAGATGGGCCCGGACAAAGAAGAGGAAATATCTAAAAGCAGGGATGGCATAATGCCCTTAAGTCTGTCTAATGGAAAATCCAGGCCTGTTTGAGCTTCTGGGGAGGTATACACTCAAGTAAAAATGTAATACTCACCATAAGCTCTGGATAGGTTGGCCGTTCTTTGGAATTCTTCTTCAAGCTTAAATAGGTAGAAGAGGGAAATACATTTAGGAAAAATGTCAACACTCCACAAAAACTCACAGCACGTACAGCATAGTACTTTAGCATTTTTACCAAAAGAGGTTGAAACCAGAACAGTATTCAGTTTTCTAAATACATTTAAAACTCGCTACAAATGCATTTGAAGAGCTGATTACATGAGGACTGTATATAATCCATATACACAAAGCCAACTGTAGAACAATCAATACAGAAAAGATAATTTTTTTAGAATTCAGAAATAATTCTATTGTCCTGGATGCTAAAAGCTGAGTTTCCCAAAGTGCTTGATAAGATGTGATGTAAATTTGGTTTATGACTTTAGATGTCAATTTTCAAAGGGTCTAGCTGCCAAACTTTGGGAGTTGGTTTGCTAAATTGGTCCCTTTGAAAATTTACTAGGGCTGTTTCCCTAAATATAGGCTCTTAGTTTCATAGGCTCCCTATGGATCCTAAGAAGTGGGAGGCTATGGGACCAGAATTAGGGTGGGGGAGAAAAAAATGGCTGCTTAGCATTGATTTTCAGCACTATCTTAGGCATCTACATCTAAGCGAATGAATAGCAATCCTAAATTTAGGTCCCTTCGTTTTTGGTTCCTGAATTTAGGTGAATTTCGAGCTTAAAGCTTAGGCCTCTTAGGGCCAGATTAATTAAGGTTTTTCTCTCATTTTGTATCTATGGGAAAAACCCTTAGTGAATCAGGTATTTAGTTGTTAGTTGAAATTAGGAACCTAACTTTAAATTTAAGAGCTCAGTTTTTCTCGTGTTTGTTTTGGTTTTTAGCATGTACTTGACCTCACATGACCACATTTTGCTACAGGATGGCCAGGATGCACAGCTGGCTGTAACTTGGACCTCAGGGGTGGAACGCTTACATTTTCTTTCAAGAGAAAATATAGTTTAAGACAGGAAATAGTTTACAGCCAAATTTCATTCTCTTCAAATAACCAAGTGGGAAAAAAGTGCCACACCAGACAGACAAACAAAATGTGACACTGGCTACTATAATGAACACATCCTCCCCAGGGCTTAGCAATCTTGGGAAGATGAGAGGGGAGGATATAAAAGGACCAGACCCTTCCTGACTCATCTTGCCATGAACTGTTCGATCAGATCTCATGCAAGTGTTGAGCCAGGACACAGACAGATCAAGATTACCTAAACAAAGAAGGTGCACATCATACCTTCTAGAGCCATAGAGACTTCTTCATGAATTAAACAGCAGGGATTTTATTAGAAAATTCTTTAAAAACTGATCTGCTGATTTTTAATTGATGAATTGAATGCTAATGCTGAATAAGCAGCTACAGTACCATCGGTGAGATGCTTACCAGTTACCTGATGAGTCATACAAACCCCTGCAAAAATCAATTAAACACATGGATGGCTGAAACACAGGGTCACATAGCAGGTTAAGCTTATTGATGAACACTGACCAAAAGTTAATGAGGCTGACAAGACAGCATATCTCAAACCAGCTGCAGTAGGTATGGTGGGATGGGACTCTGCCAGGGAGAGCTACCATAATTGTAAAGATCTAGGAGAGCAGTCCTAGTCTTACCATTCAGTTTTAATTTAAATTCAGAAATTCCCCAGCCTTATCAAGAGTTTAATCATCCCCTTGTAGGTCACTACGAGTTAAATAGTGAAAACACTAATACATTTAAAGGACTCTAATTGTACACATTCCAACTCCCAAAGCAACTTAAATTTAACTAGGAACCGAACAAAATTAAGATGAAGGCAGCAGTCCGGCAGCAAGAGGGAAGCCTTCCTGTCTTTTGCATCGAGTGACATGTATGATTTTTTTTACCTGCTGGTGAGAGGTTGTATGTGTGCACCCGGTGCAAAGAGCTCCTGTCTCTCAGAGAATGAGTCCAGTCTCTGGAGGCTAGAGTGGTAGACTGGAAGAGCTGAGGCAGACAGAGAGGTATATATATGAGACCTTCAGGGACATCGTAGCCAAGTCCCAACTCCAGTCTGGAGGAGGAAGATCTTGGAGGAGGAAGGTCTTCTGGACAGAAAGCATCAACCTGCTGCAGCAGGAAATGATCCTGTAGCAAGGATCTTCTCTCCAGGTGATGCATTGTCCTCTTGCACTGAGGATGTGTCTCCCAGGGATACTGCCCAGGAGGAAAGGGTTAGGTCGGCCATCATAGTTAGTGATTCGATTATTAGGAATGTAGACAGCTGGGTGGCTAGTGGATGTGAGGAGCACCTGGTAACATGCTTACCTAGTTCAAAAGTGGCGGACCTCCCATGTCATCTAAATATGATTTTAGACAGTACTGGGGAGGAGTCGGCTGTAGTGGTACATGTGGGCACCAACAGCATAGGAAAATGTGGGAGGGAGGTTCTGGAAGCCAAATTTAGGCTCTTAGGTAGAAAGCTGAAATACAGAACCTCCAGGGTGGCATTCTCTGAAATGCTCCCTGTTCCATGCACAGGTACACAGAGGCAGGCAGAGCTCCGTAGTCTCAATGATTGGATGAAACCATGGTGCAAGAAAGTTGATTCAGCTTTGTAAAGAACTAGGGAACCTTTTGTGGAAGGGGCACTCTTTTCTGAAGGAATGAGCTCCACCTTATCCAAGGTAGAACCAGGCTGTGCGCTAATCTTTAAAAAGGAGACAGAACAGCTTGTAAACTAAATCAACCGATGTCACACATGGTTCGGAGGGAGATATCTTCGAAAGATACTAATGAAGCATTAGAGTTAGGGCATCCCAACAGAGAGGTTCCAATAATAAGAAAAGTAGTCCATGTGCCTATAATTAAAGACTCAACTCAGCTAAAAGATTCAGAATTCTCTCTGTCAACTGAAAAGCAGAACGTAAATACAAACAAAAAACAGACTTTGAAATGTTTGTATACTAATGCCAGAAGTCTAAAAAGTAAGATGAGAGAGATAGAGTGTATAGCAGTGAATAATGACAGACTTAATTGGCATCTCAGAGATATGGTTGAAAGAGGATAACCAATGGGATAGTGCTATTCCAGGGTACAAATTATATCGCAATGATAGACAGGAGCATCCTGGTGGTGGAGTGGCGCTTTATGTCCGGGATGGCATAGAGTCCAACAGGATAAAGATCCTGCAAGAGACTAAATGCACAATTGAATCTTTATGGGTAGAAATCCCTAGTGTGTTGGGGAAGAATATAGTGATAGGAGTATACTACTGTCCACCTGGCCAAAATGATGAGATAGACAGTGAAATGCTAAGAGAAATTAGGGAAGCTAACTAAATTGGTAGTGCTCTTGTGAACCACCGTGTCTGAATGACGGCATATAAATAAACAAGTAAATAAATAAATAAATAAATAATGGGAGATTTCAATTACCCCGATATTGACTGGGTAAATGTAACATCGGGTCATGCTAGAGAGATGAAGTTCCTGGATGCAATAAATGACAGTTTTACGGAGCAATTGGTTCAGGAACTGACAAGAGGGATCAATTTTTAGATCTAATTCTCAGTGGAGCACAGGATTTGGTGAGAGAGGTAACGGAGGGGGGGCTCAAACTCAACCTATGCCCAAACTTCAAAAAACTCCTTGAAATACGTTAAATCGACTATCAGGGGAAAAACAGTCTTTCGGCAGCGACAGGGAGGGTCTATGGATTGATCTGTGGTATTATAGGAACGAATATTAGCAGGTAAGAACCAATTTTTCTTTCCTGCTCATACCCAGATCAGTCCAGACAAGTGGGATGTACCAAAGTACCCCTACATTGGGCAGGACCCTGAAAGACCTGCTTGCAATACACTCTCACCAAAAGACGCAACCTCCTGTGCCCTCACATCCAAATGGTAATGCCTGGTGAAAGTATGAAGCCAGAACCACACTGCCGCTCTACAAATCTCGAGGAGATAACTGACACTCTGCCCAAGAGGTTGCCTGCACTCTAGTAGAATGCACTTTCAGCCCCACTGGAATCTTGCGCCCCTTACAAATATAAGCAGAGCAAATGGCATCCTTCAGCCAACAAGAAATCTAGGCCTTGTCTCCTTTCTTTGAGCCACCGCACAACAAAAAAAGATGATCTGATCGCCGAAAAGAATAAGTAACCTCCAAATACCGCAACAGAGTCCACCGAACATCCAATAGATGCAACTCTCTCCCCTGGGGAGAATCCTTAGACCACTCCTGAAAACGCCAGAAGATCCACCGTTTGAGTAACATGAAAAGATGAGACCACCTTTGGCATATCGAGGGGACCGTCCACAACGTAACCTCATCATTAGAAATCTGCAAAAAGGGTCCCTGCACAACAGCGCCTGCAACTCCGAAATCCGCTTGGCAGAGCATATGGCTACCAGAAACACTGTCTTCAATGTCAGATCCTTCAACGTCGCCCTTCTCAAAGGCTGAAAGGTTGCACCACAGAGTCTTCTGGAGGCCACAAATGCTTGACCCCTTCAGGAATTGAACCACAACAGGATGGAAAGCTAAAGATTTACCCCGCAATTTACCCCAAAGAAACCCAAAAAGGAGGGAACTATAGGCTAGACTCTTAGACAATCCCTCCTGCAAAAAGGCTGAGTAACGTCCACAGACAGAGGATGCAATCTCTGAAGGATGCACCATGACGCAAAGACTCTCAAAACCCTAACATACGCCAGAGACGCAGAGGGTTTCCGAGGCTGGAGCAATGTAGATATGACCTGTTCCAAATATCCTTTCAGTCATAATTGCTGCCTTTCAAAAGCCAGGCCGTGAGACAGAAGTGATCTTCCCAATCGGAACATATGGGACCTTGCTGAAACAGGCGTGGCAGATGGGCCAACCTGAGGGGCTTGTCCACTGCGAGATACACCAGATCCGTGAACCACGGGCGCCGTGGAAACTCCGGCGCACCAGCACCACCGACCCCAGATGTGCCTCTTCACACTGCAGAACTCGCCCAATGAGCAGCCACTGAGGAAACACATACAGATGTATCCCTGTCGGCCAAGGGCACACCAGAGCATCCAGCCTCGCTGCGCCTACTTCTCATCTGTGACTGAAAAACCTTGCCGTCTTGGCGTTGGCCCTTGTTGCCATTAGATCCAACTTGGAACACCCCATCTGGCACAAATGCAATTCCATGCCTCCAGGGACAACTCCCATTCCCCTGGATCCAACCACTGCCTGCTGAGGAAATCCACCTGCACATTGTATGAACCCGCAACATGAGAACCCATTTCCTCTAGATGGAGCTCCACCCAAACAACTGTTGAGCTTCCAGAGCCACCACTTGACTCTTCATCCCACCTTACTGGTTGATGTATGCCACCATCGTCGCATTGTCCGAGAAGACCCAAAGCATCCTACTTCTGATCCAGGGAAAGAAGGCCTCCAGTGCCCGAACTGCCCTTGATTCGAGGTGATTGATGGACCAGGACCTCTCTTCCACTGACCAAAGCTTTTGGGCAGACCTTCCCAGGCACACCGCTTCCCAACTTTTAAGACTGTCATCCGTGGTCACTACCACCCAATTTGAGGTTTCTAGATCCATTCCCTTTACCAAGTTGTGTCACGATTGTGACGCGACAGCCACCACGATAGACTGGAGACTTGGATTCTCGCAGAAGATGCAAAGGCAGATGATACTCCTCCAACAAGGGATTCCACCTGGACAAGAGCGCGCTCTGCAGTGGACCCATGTGTGTGAAATCCACAGAACCAAATCCAATGAGGAAGCCATGGCCCCCAGAACCTGTAAATAATCCCAGACCGTTGGGACTGACAGCTGAAGCAGACGCGTCACCTGTGCCTGTAACTTCGCCAGCCTGTCTGGGGTCAGAAACACCTTGCCCTTCTGGGTATCGAAGAGCGCCCCCAGATACTCCAATGACTAGGAAGGCACCAGGTGACTTTTTGCCACAGTTATTACCCAACCCAGTGACCGCAAGGTGCCCATAAATCACTGGAGACCACTCGCACTCCTCCTTCTCTTTGCACAAATGAGTCAATCATCCAGATACAGATGAACCAATGCCCCTTCTCGAAGGGCTGCTGCCACTACCACCATCACCTTCATGAAGGTCGTGGTGCCGTGGCCAAGCCGCATGGCAGAGCTCAAAGCTGGAAGTGTTGACCCAACACCATGAACTGAAGAAACTTCTGATGGTCCTGTTGAATAGAAATATGCACATATGCCTCTGTCAGGTCCAACGACGCCAAGAACTCTCCTTTGCAAATCAACGCAATGACAGTTCGTAATATCTCCATCCGAAAACACGGAACCCGCAAGACCCTATTCACGTTTTGCAAGTCGAGAATGGGCCGAAACATTCCTTCCCTCTTGGGAACCACAAAATAATGGAGTACCTTCCTCGTCCATGCTCCTCCCACGGGATGGGAACTATTATGATTAAGCTTAGCCTCCACACTGCCTCTCGCTTGCTTCGAGAGTCAACGTGGGACTCCAAAATGGCTTTCCTGACTGGGCGAGAAAACTCTAGCATAATGCTATCTCTCATCACCTCTAGAAACCAGTGATCTGAGGTAATCTTGGCCAACTCCTCGTAAAAGTTGGACAATCTGCCCCCTACCACTTCTACGGAGGAATGGGCAATACTGGTTTCATTGCAATGACTTTCAACCACCAGTCCCTTAGCCGGCAACATCTGTGAAAGATCTGCAGGAGCCATGAAAGGACTGCTGCCGGCCCACCAACTGCTTTGCTCCTGCACCAGAGGAAGGCTTGCCTAAGCGGAAGCTACGCAACTCCTGAAAATGGGACCAAGACAGAAAAACTTTCTTGTTGGTTTTCCTGTCCTCAGGCATCCAGTTCCCTCTGGACTCTCCCAAAGTCTTCATCAATTAATCCAAATCCTCCCCAAAAAGGAGCTTCCCTTTAAAGGGAAGATTTCACAACTGGGAGCCCGATTCACACTGAAATACCCGTGTAAGGCTTGTATATGTTTTATGAATAATAATTATATCTTTCAGGAACCTGTCCAATTAAGATGGTTTCTGGCAGCACCCCCCCCCCCCAAGTAACCACAATAGAACCAGAGTAAGATAAGACATTTTGTTCTCAGCACTAATCAGCACAGTTAAAAATTAATGCGCTTAATGCGTATAGTAAATATAATTTACCCACCACCTTATTATCTTATAATTTGATGTCTAACAATAATCTCATGGAGTTGCATGTATGTATTTAAATACTATTTGAATGGAGTATTTCTTTTGTTTAAGACATCTATATTTGCTGTACAAGTGTTTATTTTCTTGGGATAAATTTTCAAAAAATTGAAAATAAAGAATTAAAAAAATAAATAAAAAGAAGATTACACAACTGGGCCTTGGCATCATGCTGCCACAAACCACAGTCCGGAGACTCAAAGCAGAAACTTCAAACATTCGCTTCAATTGAATTTCCAACTTGCGGTCCTGAACATCCCTCAGAGTGGCAGCCCCCCCCTGTCGAACTTCAGCCCATCTTCCGGAAAGTCCCACTCCCGGTTCACCAATTCCAAAACTTCTTAGGCAAGTTGAGGGCACTAGGAGGGCCTCGCAGCCTATCCAGGACTGGATTAATTTATTTATTTATTTATTTAAGTTCTTTTACTATACCGATACTCAAGACGAGGTCTTATCGTACCGGTTTACAATATAACAGGGGGAAACCAATTAACAACTAAGTGGAAAGGTAAAGTTACATTAAACAGGGAGCAAAGAAATGGGAGATGGAAAACAGGAGAGATTTTAAACGATAACAACTGGAGAGTGATAAAATTAACAAACAATATATTAGCGAGATATAAACATATTTATCTTAGGCGATTATTAACATAATATATCTGGGAGGAGGAGAATTGGGGAGGTGAGCGGGGGTGGAGTTAGGGCAGGGGCTGGAGACGGGAAGGGACTGATGCGGGGAGGGGGGAGGGATAGGGGAAGAGGTAGAAGGGTGATTAATGTCTTCATTATCCAATTCCTCCCAAGTCACTTTGACCCCCAGTTCCTGCAACACCTGAGGAATAAGGGGATGCAATTCTTCCTTTTTTAAATAAATGGACCCACCTGAGGTCATTTCCTTCTGACACTAGAAACTCATCCATATCAGGATCATCCTGATTCACATCCGGATCTGCCTGAGAAGCAGCATCCACATCCACATCTGGTTCTGCCCCATGCAACTTCAGGAGGGGAAACTTGGGGAGGTGAATACCCTTCTCCCCGGGGACTCGAGGGTGGCCTCAATCAGGGTGGTGTTTGCAAGGGGCACACTGTGACAGCCGCAGGTGCGACTTAAGTTTTCTCTTCCTTGGGCTGTTGGTGCTGCTTAGCTGTGTTTTTGCTGCGACTGCGGCATAGCTTTCTCCTGCTCGCCGACTGGGGCTGACTTTTTTGGCGCGGCGAGCTCAACTGTGTGGGTGGCCTGCTGCGGTTTTCAGCAAACTTTGTGGTGTTATGGCACCAAAGCCACATGTAGCGGCCTGTGGGCTGTCATCCGCGCAGCTCAGTGTTCGGTCCTTTAGCTCAGGCTAGGAGGTGGGAGACGAAGGCACCTCAGCAGGGTAAGCCTCGCAGAAGAGGGCCCTCTATTCTTTGGGGGCCACAGCTGTGGCACCGGGGGGCCTTGGGGTTCAGCCATCCCCGCAGGAGAGCGCAGGAAGGATCCTGCTGTCACTGTGCACTCACCACCGTGCCCAGACTGCTCCCACAGCCAAAAACTGCAAGCAACATTTTTTTTTTTAATACAAACTTTAATGGCACAAAACACAAAACAGGGTACTTCCCTGATAAACCGGGGAGCTCTCTGGTGTGGACCTCGAAGATCCTGAGGGAACCAGTCCCCTGGCTATCAGGACCTCCAGGCAGACACAACACCAGTCAGGGGTTTCCAACCCTCCCCCCAGTTGCCATGCTTCACCTGAGGGATGGTCCACGAAGCAGCCTAATACCTCAAGGAGCATCCGCCTGCTTTTCTCCTAAATTTCCTCTGGTGGATCCTCCTCTACAGCCATCCCATTTTCAATTGGTGTGCCTCAGGGTTCTGTCCTGGGACCTCTTCTCGTCTCCCTGTGCATTAATTCCCATAGTACTCTGATTTCCTCTCGTGGCTTTCAATACCATTTTTATGCCAATGACTCTCAGATCCACCTCTCTATACCAGAAATTCAGTCCCAGATATCAGCTTGCTCATCTGATATTGCTGCCTAGTTGTCCCACTGTCACCTTAAACTCAAATGAGCTCCTTACCTTTCCCCCTAAGCCCATCTCCCTTCTTCCTCCCTCCTCTATGTATTTCTGTGGATAACACTGTCATCCTCCCATACAGAATATCCAAAAATTATGCAAATCGTACAGTTTCTTTCCTTATTACATCACTCATATCTATCCCTTTCTTTCTTAACATACTAGCAGAACCCTTATCCATTCTATCATCTCCTTCCTCTTTTTCATTTTGCACCATCTTTGCAGCTTCTCTTGAGCAAAGTGCCTTTGTAGATTCTATCTACATTGCATATTCATGAAATATTTGTATGTAGCATCCTGGTTCCTAAATCCCAATATCTAATGCAAATATATGTCAATGCATACTTATTAGGGGTAGTCCAAAGCCCAGAGCAGTTCAGGATACTCCTTGAAGACTAGGTTGAGAACCACTAATCAAAATGAACTGGGTCCAGTTTACTCTACACCACATTCTAAAACTTCCCGGTAACTCCCCTGGATTATTAATCCACCCCTGCATGGAAATAACCTCATGTATCACTGCCTAGACCATCCCAGAGCAGGCCCATGTCTCTTCCCGTACTGTGCGAGTGTCACACTGACCTCCAAAACCAAAATTTCCCTCAAGACACAGGAAGTATACAAACTCAGAGGCTAGACTTGTCTGACATAGAGTAACCTTCCTTTTGGGATTCAATGTGAGTTAGGGTCACACCTCACAACACAGGAAAAGTGTCTTCGGCTGCTGACGTGAACTAAGGCCATGGAAACAAGGGATATATATATTTCTCATCGGATACCTTCCCTTCCTTGGCTTGTATTTACAGCTTAGTATGCTAATCACAATGTGCAAAAACAGAAAATCTCTCATTCAACAAAAGGCATCCTGTCTTGTTTAACAATGATGTTACACAGCAGAGAGAATAAATACAAATATATATGTAAGAGGTGACGGAAGAATGATTACTCTTATGCACTGTGAAGTTTTTAAAAGCTTAAATCAAAGTAAACCTGGGATAGAGTCAGAACAGAATCAAGATGCTCGCCCACCCCCAGTTAACCTACATCACATAGGAAATGCTCTTGCAGAAAGGAATGTCAGGCTATGTTGTCAGTGGGCAATTACTTCTCAGGTGTACTGGGAGACACAAAGCTGAGCACCGAAAGACTCCAGCTTCCGAGTAAGACAACGGCACACATCCTGCTGCCGTTCAATGGAACTATGCCATGCTGCTGCTTAAAAAAACATTTTCCTTTAACCGCTGCGTGATCCTGTTTTGACTGAACCTTAAGAATCCAAGCTCTGCGGACAGCTGAAACCATTTTTCCACAACAGAGAAAAGCTCAATTCCAAATTAATTTATCTTTGCTGTTCTACCTTTGTATTATATCTCAGAACACTGTGAAAAAGGGGATGTGTTCTTCACTGTACTCCTACCCCCTGCTATCCCTCTGATGGCCTAGTAAATCCGTTTTATTATATGTCACTCATTCTTCCTCCAAATATCGCTGGAATCTCAGTGTTTTTAATATTCAGGAGGCTTTTATTTTTCTGGCCATGTTTTTAAAGTAGGGATGGGGGAGGGGGCACAAGTGAAGGCACCGAAATGATATGGGGGGGCACAAGGGAACTAGGGTACAAACGTACAGAAGAATATTCCCTAAAGGAAAATTGGTTCTTGCCTGCTAATTTTCATTCCTGTAGTACCACAGATCAGTCCAGACTCCTGGGTTTTCCCTCCCTTCCAGCAGATGGAGACAGAGAAAGTTTTACTGACACTGCTACATAACCACATGTGCTACCTGCAGTTCCTCGGTGTTAATCTACATCCAAGCCAATCACAATAAATTTCAAAAACGTCCAAACTTTCCAAAACTTCCAAAATATGAAAAATATTCTCTGCTACAAAAAACAGAATGAGAAGACGACTCTCTCCCTCAATAAAATGGGTGGGTTCTAGACTCATCTGTGGTACTACAGGAACAAAAATTAGCAGGTAAAGGCCAATTTTCCTTTCCCTATACGTACGCAGATCAGTCCAGATTCCTGGGATGTACCAAAGCTCCCTACTTAGGGTGGGACCTGGAGTGTACCGCTCGCAGAATACTTTCACCAAAAGATGGGGACCCCGTACCTCCCACAGCCAGACAACAGTGTCTTGCAAAAGTATGTAGCGGCTTTCAAGTCGCTGCTCTGCAAATCTCCTGTGGAGAAACAAGCTGAGCCCCTGCCCACAAGGCCATCTGAGAACATGAGGAATGAGCATGCAATCCCTCCAGAACCGGACAACCATGAATAATGTAAGTGGAACCAATAGTCTCCTTAAGCCAACGAGCAATAGTAGCCTTAGAAGCCTGAAAGCCCCTCTTTGGACCGCTCCACAGAACAAAAAGGTGATCTGACCTCCTGAAGTCATTCATTACCTTGAGATACCTCAAACAAAGCTTTTCTTACATCTAACAACTTAAGCTCCCTCACATGAGGAGCGGATGTGTCCACCAGGGGAAAGACTGGGAGCTCCACTGTCTGATTCACGTGAAACGCCGAAACCACTTTTGGCAAAAAGGAAGGTACTGTCCTCAACGAGAACCCCAAATTCGAAATGTGAAGGAATGGGTCCCAACACAACTGAGCCTGAAACTCAGAAATCCTCCTAGCCGAACATATGGCCACCAGAAAAACAACCTTAAGAGTCAAGTACTTCAGCATCACTCTACGGCAGAGCTTTCCAAAGTGTGTGTCGGGACACATTAGTGTGTCGCCTGTAGTGTGGAGGTGTGTCGCCCGGTCCACAGGGCCGGCGGAAGCAGGGAACTATAGCAGGAAGATCGCCGGGCAGTGGTGGAGCTTACATCACCACAGCCCGAAGAAAAGGGTCACGTTCACTCCTCCTCCTTCCTGCCTGTGCAGCCCTGGAAGAAAAACGTTGCCGGAGCCGCGTGGGCAGGAAGGAGGAGGAGCATCTGCTGCGTACAGAAGAAGAGCAGCATTAATGGGCCGTTGCGGATCCCACGTCGCGACGGCCTGAGAAGAGGAGGAAACCCGATAGAAGGGCCACTGCGGCTCCCACGTCGCGGCAGCCCGAGAAGAGGAGGAAACCCGATAGCAGGGCCGCTGCAGATCCCATGTCACGGCCAGGGAAGATCAGGGCCTCTGAAGAGCCCATCCTTCGGCAACCCGTGCAGAGGGACAGCATGTGCCAGTGAGAGCCTGTGCTTGAGCAAGAGAGCATGTAGGAGTGAGAGAGCCTGTGTGTGTGAGAGTGAGACACATGTGCACGAGAGAGACAGTATGTATGTATGTATGTATGTATGTATGAGAGAGAGGCATGTGAGAGTGAGAACTGTGGATGTGTGAGATTGCATGTGAGTGAGAGCCTGTGTGTGTGAGAATGTGTGAGATAGCATGTGAGAATGAGAACCTGATTGTGTGTTTGAGGGAAGACAGATGGAGAGAAAAGAAATAGAAAAAAAGACCCTGTAAAAGGAATTGGCAAAAAAACAAGAAAGGAAAGGTGGAAAAAAAAGCCTGTGACCAACCGATTAGAAAACTAAGATCAGACAGCAAAGGTAAAAAAAAAAATTACTTTTTAGTGATTGGCACATGTAATCTTTGGGAATGTGCAAGAGTAGCACTTTCTCTATGCCAATCTCACAATGTACGAGATCAGAATGGAGGAAGTGGAAGCCTGCAAATATTTATTATGAGATAGGTTGTGTTGTGAAACATTTTATTTATGTATATATTTAAGGAAACATACATAAATTGTTGAAATACATTTTGTTCGTTTAACCTTTAACTTCTGGTTTGCTGGTAGACTGAATTACTGTGTCACGAAAATTATGTTTGTCTAAAAAGTGTGTCACCAACATGAAAAGTTTGGAAAGCTCTGCTCTACGGAGTGGTTCAAAAGGAGCTTCATATAAACTCCTGAGGACAAGATAAAGATTCCAGGATGGACGAACCCGTCAAAGTGGAGGATGCAAATTCTTTGTCCCTTTAAGGAACTGAATAACATACGGATGTACAGAAATAGAGGACCCATCTATCTTGTCAAGAAAACAACTTAGATCTGCCACTTGAACTTTAAGTGAGCTGAGACAAGTCTTTGGCAAAACCTTCTTGCAGGAAGGGCAAAATGTCAGAGACTGATGACCTGAGAGGGCGAACACCTTTAGCGGAGCATCAGAACTCAAAAACCTTCCATACCCATATGTAGGAAATATTAGTAGACTTTCTCCTGGCTTGCAACAACGTAGTAATGATCACCTCTACATAACCCCTATGTCTCAAACGCCACCTCTCAAAAGCCATGCCACTAGACAAAAGTGAGCAGCCTGGTCGAAAAATATGGATCCCTCATGCAGAAGACCTTCTAGATGACCAAAGCGAATTGGTCCGGCCACAGCCAAGTTGACTAGATCCATGAACCACGGACACCGCAGCCATTCCGGTGCCACCAATACTACTTCTCCCTGATGCTTTTCTATGCGATGAAACACCTTGCCCACGAGCAGCCAGGAAGGAAAGATATAAAAGTAAACACCCCCCTCCCCCGCTGCCAAGGTAGTACCAGAGCATCGATGCCCTCGGCCTGTGCTCTCGCCTCTGACTGAAAAATCAAAACACCTTGGCATTCAGACAAGTCACCATTAAGTCCACATAGGGGGAGACCCACCACTTGCAAATGAGCTGCATCACGGACTCCAACAATTCCGACTTGCCCAGATCCAGCACCGTCTGACTCAAGTAATCCACTTGAACGTTTTCGACCCTGACTATGTGGGATGTGCTATTCACTCCAGGTGCTGCTCTGCCCAAAAAACTAACTCTTGTGCCTCCCGGGCTACTGCTTGACTCCTGGTTCTGCCCTGATGATTGATATACGCCTCCGTCGTCGCATTGTCCAAGAGAACCCTCACTAACGATAGAAATTCCTGCAGGGCTAAGTGGACCGCTCTCGTCTCTAGCTGGTTGATAGACCACGCAGACTCTTTCATGGACCAGCCATCCTGAGCTGTCTGGTACTGACACACTACTCCCCAACCAGAGAGACTAGAATCAGCAGTAACTACTACCCAATTCGAGTCTTCAAGGTCCACACCCCAGATGAGATTGGAAGTTAGAAGCCACCAGGAAAGACTCTCTCATGTGATAGCCTCGAATGGTAATGAAAGTTGAAACTCCTCCAAGACCGGGTTCCACCGAGCCAAAAGCACTCTCTGCAATGGTCTCATGTGAGCAAAAGCCCATGGCACTACATCCAAGGTCGAGGCCGTAGAGTCCAGAACTTGCTATTAATCCCATACTTTGGGCACCTGTAACTGCAACAATCGCCGGATCTGCCCCTGCAACTTCAGCACACACTTCTCTGAGAGATACACCTTGCCGGCTAGAGTGTTGAACCGAGCCCCCAGATACTCCAAGGACTGCGTCGGTAACAGGCCACATTCACCACCCAACCTTGTGACTGGAGGACATCGAGAACCTTTTGAACCAATTGGCGACAAAGAACCTCCAACTTCGCCCTGATAAGTGTTAGATCCAGAGACGCCAGAAACTCTCCTTTACGAACCGCCACAATCACCAACCTTAAGGTTTCCATCTGAAAACACGGAACCTTTAGTGCTGCATATACTTTCTTTAAATCTAAAATCAGGCGGAAAGTCCCTTCCTTCTTTGGGACCACAAAGTAAATGGAATATCTTCCCCTGTGAACCTCTTTGCAGGGAACCAGAATCACTGCTTCCAGGCGACGCAGCTGGTCCAGCGTCTCTTGAACCACTACTTGTTTGTCCAAGCAGCCACACAGGGAAAATAAAAACAAATCGCGGATGGGATGAGCAATTTCTAAAACATAGCCGTCCTTTACCACGCTGAGGACCCACTGGTCCTGAGTAATTCTGGCCCAAGCCTCGTAAAACCGTGACAGGCAACCTCATATAATAGGAATGATGAAGTAGACCAGCCTCGCCGCATTGCAAGGACTTAAGCCCAGATGCACCCCTCGGCAGTGCCTCGGGATGGCCTTTGGGCACCCCAAAAGGATTGAATCCAGGACTGCCCCCAAAGGGAAAACTGTCTTTGAGGCCCAGCTGCCGAAAACGGGAACGCATCTGAAAAATCCTCTTGCCCTTAGGCTTATCCTCCGGACCTTATTATCCCCAAGAGATTGCATCAACTGCTTGAGGTCCTCACCAAATAAGAGTCAACCCTTGAAAGGCAACGAGCCTAACTGCACCTTGGAGGAGATGTCCGCCACCCAGTTTCACAGCCAGAGCAACATTCTGGCAGAAACCACAGATGCCATAAACCGAGATGAGGTACAAACCAAGCATCCACTCTTTAGGCAACTGCCACCTCAATTCGCTCATCCCTGTCTGTCTCCTCGCCCGACTTCGACAGGCTTTTCTTGCATCTGCTACACCCAGCGGAGACAAGCACGTTGCATAAAACTCATACAAATAGAAGCATGCAAACCCAGAGCTGAGACCTCATAAATCCTCTTGAGGTGCACCTCCAGCTTACGATCCTGAATGTCCTTCAACGCCACGGAGCCTACCACAGGGATAGTCACCTCTTAGTAACCACCAAAACTGCAGCATCGACTTTATGCAGAGCAAAACATTCCAACACCTACTCAGGCAATAGATAAAGCTTTGCCATGGCCTTTCCCACCTAAACCCAGAATCAGGAGCTCCCCATTCTGCTTCCACTAGCTTCTTTACTGAATTGTGAATCAGGAAGGCCGTCGGGGACCCCGCATTCCATCCAGAACCAGATCCGCCCCCTGCAAATCAGAGTCCTCCTGGAAGTTCGTAACTCCCAGAACCTGAAAAGCCAGAGGTAGCAAGGCATCAAGCTCTTCTCTTCTAAAAAGTCAGACGACCTTTGGGGACTGGGACTAGCAGATCATCCCCTTGACCCGCACCTCTGGCCACAGGATCCACTGGATCTACCGGAACATCCAGGTCAAGAGCCTCCTCTGCCCCCACCGGAACCTCGCCAGACTCATCGGACTCATCCTCCCCTGGGCCAGAATCTGAGGGGAGACCCAGCAACTGCTGAACTGGGGAAACCCAATGTCTCCCAGAATTAATCTGTTTTGGGCCTACCATACACCCCTCAGTTGTCTGGGCTGGCCAGGACCGCGAATCCCTAGCCACACAAGCTGCTTGGCCAGGTAAGCCTCATGCAGCAGCAGCAGCACAAAACCTGTAGAAAATGGCCTTAATGCTCCAGACCCCGCAGGGAAAGTGCCAGGAACCGGTAGCATGGGGCCCCTTCCTCCTCAAAGTCCCCATGATCGCATCCAGAGACTGAACGGGCCGGAGACAAGCATGAGGGGGCATCCCCCCCCTCTCCAGCAGCACGGGAATGGCTAAAAGCGATTCCAAGATGGCCACTCTTCCCACACTGATCAAGAAAGGATCAGCATCTCGGCAAGGGCCGAGCCGCAGTCCATTGCAAACGGGGAGAAGCTGACTGACACACAAGTAGGAGAAAACCAAAAACAAAATAAACCTGCTTCAGTCACCTTAAACAGTGAAGTAGCCGCCTGCCCAGCCGAGCCGTGCAACTACCTTCAGTTCCTTTCCTTTTCATTTCTTTTTTTAACCTTACTCAAACTCCCAAACCGAGGCACAAAGTCTATAAAAAGAATAGACTGCCTCAGACTAAAGGATATCTGGAGCCTACAGCTGCCTGAGTGGCCTCATGAAGGGGAGGGATCTGGACCACCAGATTTACACCCCATGGACGCATGATATGAACACACACAAGGGTCACCAACCCCCAGCTCGTCCGCCTCAACTGGACAGGGAAGAACCCACCAGGCTTCAAAAACCCCCAAGAGGAAAGCTCAAAAAGGAAAAAAATTGCCCAGACTGCAGGTTTTGCACCCATCTACCATCTGCTGGATACAGAGAAATACTGAGGAACCACAGGTAGCACATGTGGTTAATTAGCAGTGTCAGTAAAGCTTTCTTTTATCTCCATCTGCTGGAAGGGAGGCAAAACCCAGGAGTCTGAACTGATCTGGGTACATTCAGGGAAATACCTTTCATTGAGCAGAAGCTCCACAAAATCCATTATAAGCCAATGGGCTACAATAATAACAAAGGAAAAGAGATTGGGCAGGGGGAGGGGGAGCAGGAGCTGGTAATACCCTTCCTTGGTGAAGTTTGGTTAGACACAAAGAACATGATAGTAGATAAAGACCAGACAGCTCAACCACATCTCCTGCTCAGCTTTATACTCCCTTCCTATCCCTTAGAAGTCCCCAGCATTTGTTCCATGCTTTCATGATTCTGACACTGCCCTGGTCTCCAACACTACCACATGGAGGCTGTTCCAAGAAAGATTTCCTTCAATTATTCCCGATTCTACTGCCTTTCAGCTTCACCCCATGACTCTTGTTCTAGAGCCTCTTTCCATTGAAAGACACCCACTTCCTGTGCATTTAGTCATTGGAGGTATTTAAATGTTGATGATATCTCTCTTTTCCCTCCTTTCCTCTAGGATATACATGTTTAGATTTTTAAGTTTGTCCCAATATACTTTGGGGCGGATTTTCAGAGCCCTGCTCGCGTAAATCCGCCCAAAACCGGGCGGATTTACGCGAGCAGGGCCCTGCGCGCCGGGAAGCCTATTTTACATAGGCCTCCCGGCGCGCGCAGAGCCCCGGGACTCGCGTACGTCCCGGGGTTCTCGGAGGGGGGCGTGTCGGGGGGCGGGACCGGAGCGCGCGGCGTTGCGGGGGCGTGTCGGCAGCGTTTTGGGGGCGGGTACGGGGCGTGGCTACGGCCCGGGGGCGTGGCCGCACCCTCCGTACCCGCCCCCAGGTCGCGGCCCGGCGCGCAGCAGGCCCGCTGGCGCGCGGGGATTTACGTCTCCCTCCGGGAGGCGTAAATCCCCCGACAAAGGTAAGGGGGGGGTGTAGACAGGGCCGGGTGGGTGGGTTAGGTAGGGGAAGGGAGGGTAAGGTGAGGGGAGGGCAAAGGAAAGTTCCCTCCGAGGCCGCTCCGATTTCGGAGCGGCCTTGGAGGGAACGGGGGTAGGCAGCGCGGCTCGGCGCGCGCAGGCTATACAAAATCGATAGCCTTGCGCGCGCCGATCCAGGATTTTAGTGGATACGCGCGGCTCCGCGCGTATCTACTAAAATCCAGCGTACTTTTGCTTGAGTCTGATGCGCAAGCAAAAGTAGGCTGATCGCGCTTCTTTTAAAATCTACCCCTTTATGTTGAAGACCGCTGACCTTATTAGTAGCTGACCTCTGGACCGGCTTTATATTGTTTATATTCTTTTGAAGGTATGGTCTTCAGAATTGTACACAGTACTCCAAATGTGGTGTCATCATAAACTTATATAGAGGAAATATCACTTCCCTTTTTCCTGTTGGCTATTCCTCTCCCTAAACATCCAAGCATCCCTTTTGATCTTCTGCCACTGTCTTATCTTGTGTAGCCACTTTATAAAAATCAGATAGGATCACCCCCAGATTCTGCTTTTCAACTAACATCAGCTCCCACTACCCTCCATGTCTCATACTAGACGTCTCAACACTGTTTTCTATCGCTGCCCTCAGTTACCTGTACCCAGCATGCCCAAATTCTGGTACAATGCTGGCGTTCACCATTTTTAATGGTAGGCCACTTCAGACCTTCGCTTCCTCTTTGATTATTACAAGATCAATACTTGATATAACACTCAGGTCCCCTTCCAGGTCTTGCTAACAAGTTTGGTAATAATCTGCACAGTTGCCAAAATCAGTGAAGCTATTGTCCAAAATATCCAGCCTCCTCATGCTCATTCTTGCCTGGGTTTTATTGAAAGTCATGTCTAACCCCTCCTCCACAAATCAATAAAAGGAAGGGAATAAGTCTAAAATTGAGAGTCTGTTTGTTCTATGCAATGAATTATCCCCACTATGCACTCTTTCCTTTCACAGACAGGGCACAAACAATGGGACTGGCTCTCTTCGGCAGCTTACCACTGTGAGGTAAAATCAACAAACTCTGCCGAAAATCTGTCTGCAGGGAGCTGTGGCGAAGGTTCCTCCACCACCTGCTTGAGTTGCTGGAAAGGAGTCCCCCAGGAGTCGTAGGGAAACCGCAAGATGGCCAATTCAATCTGCAGAGAGCGAGGAACAAGTCAGAACTCGGAGCAGGCAATTGCAGAGTCCCCCACCCCCCTCTCCAAGGCTCCCCAAAATCCTGTCCAATTATGTTTCTGACTGTGGCATAAAAAAAAACCCAATACTGTGGATCCGCAGTCCTATTGTACAGGCTGAACGCAATCTAACTTCAGTGGATGGTTGAGGGATGCAGATGCAACTAATTGAAAAATGCCCATTTAAGGTGCTGCAGTAGTACACAATAAAAAAAAGCAAGATATTTTACTGTGATGGAGAAAGGGTCACCGTGCATGTTATAAAATACGATATCCGCACGCAGGGGGGGGAATTTTCAACATGTGCAGCGACACGATCAGCCTTTTTTCCAGTTCCCTCTCAGTCCGCTCCTTAATTGGGAACTTCCCTACCCCCCTGCTTAACCTTCCTTCCCTTTCCACCCCAAACCCTAACCCCTACCTAGCCACCCCAATTTTTTTTTATTTCACCTACTTACTGCTCCTCTGGAGCTGAAGTATTTTCTGCGCCGAGCTGCCAGCACGCGCTTCCCCAGGACAGCATCTAATGGCGCTGTCCCGGCCCGATCCACCCCGCCCAGGCATTTCCAAAAATGCGTGCGGTGCATGCAAGGCCCGGCCACGCGCGTAACCCCCTTTATTTACTCGCGTGGCCCTTTTAAAATCGGGCTGTTAGTGTACCTGAATGTAACTTGCCTTGAGCTACCATTGAAAAGGAATGAACTAAACCTAAATAAATCCAGAGTTCATCTTTGCCATGCAGCAAAGTGCATTAAATGCCTGACTGTTCAGAGCCCTGCAGTGCTGAACAGATTCATTTACTCTTTTGTGCAAATACTGACCTCTGCTGGCCCTAAACTGGAACGGACAGTTAAAGCCAAAATATGACATATTGCACATCTTGCCTGCATCGACTCGTGGGGGGCATAATACCCTCATTCAAAACAGCCACCTTCCTTCCTGCATCGTTTTCTTCGCTAGAGTTACAGCCTGGCTCACCCTTAATTAACAGCAGTGGCTCAAACTAAGGAACTGCCTTTCATCCCCTTTCCGGAAATCTTCTCATTTACATGTTACTGAGGCTGGGAAAGGCCACCCCGTAACCCATTAAGAGGGAGCCCACCAATGTCCTGCCACCAACAAAAAGCATAAGATGAAGCAGAGTTTCATACCATTGTGATTCCCAAACTCCAGATATCAGATTTGACACTGTATCCCTTCTGATTTAGTTCAGGGTTTATCCTTTCGGGCTGCAAAGAAACAGGCAGATATTTAAAAAAAAAATAATAATAATAATAATAATAATAAAAGTTTCCCATCAGCCCTGATTATTTCCCTCTACATATTAGAACTATATTCCCACAATAATGGAAGCTTCTTTCCTTCCAATTAAAGTTAGACATTAAGGAGGTCAATATTCAAAAGATATTTAGATGGATAACACAAGTTATCTGACTAAATGGCTAATGTGGTATATTCTGCTGCTAATCCAGCCAAATTATAGGCGGATAAATACTTATCCGGCCATAAATTTAATCATATAAAAAAAAGGGGCATTTCAGTGGGTTCAGGGGAGGAGCTGAGATATCTGGCTAACTTTGCCAAATATTGTGTATATCTGGCTAGGATAGCTGGATAATTTTAGACCTGCTCCAGAGCAAGGCAACCTTGTTTGGCCAGATAACGTGCTCCTTAATCGGATATCTTGAAAAGATATCCAGCTAAGTTGCGCTGTCATCACCAACTAAACTAAAATAAAAGATAAGCTGCCCAATCCCCTCCTTCCCCCCAAAGCATAATACAAGCCAGGCCATGTATCCTAAACCTGCCCCCTAAAGCCTTTTAAAGATTAGCAAATTGCCCGGTATTGTAGGCCAAGCCCCCATCCTACTTTAACATTCACATCAAGATCAGCCTGCTTCCCCGTCTTCCCCCCCACTCATCCCCATCCCCGCCAATACCCTCTGCCCTGCTCCTGGCGCCTCCAGCACTGCTCTATATGTAGCCAGATAGCTTTGGGCTGGCATATTCAGCAGGTCGTTTCTCCCACTGAATATATGGGACAAATTATACAGCTAACTTTAGCCAGATAATTTGTCCACTAACTGGCCTATTGAATATGGACCTCTATTTCTTTTTCAGTTGGTCTAAAAATCTCAAACAAAGAGTTGGGTCAAGTATTCCACTGTCATAATGCAACACCTCTGGCCAGATTATGGGCCCATTATTGCAAGGCTTTGTAAGGAGCTCTACTGTGTGGCCCCCGGCCACAGGCTGGGCAAAGTTAGTTGAGAAGAGATATAAAATAGTGTAACAGGGGTTACAGAAAACCCAGAGTAGTTATAAAATTAGACTCATGGCACAGCACAGTAATTTTGCTTACTATAAATGGTGTTTTTTGTAGATAGCGGGATGAATTAGCCATAACATGCAGGGTGACATCACCCAGTGACACTGAATGGACTTCTCTCACAGCTAGTAAGAGCTTTTGCTATACTGAGCATGTGTGGGAATTCCTGCACAGGCATTTCCTCATGAGTTCACTCAGTCAATTTTAGATCTGTCTAGCTACATAGTGGACTCTCCAGGGAGGCAGTTGGGTATTTAGTATGACTAAGTCGTCCTGCTCTCTACAAAAAAACATTTATGGTACGCAAACTTGCTTTTTCCATCAATAAAAAGAGATTAATTAGCTATAGCATTTGAGGAGTCTCGAGCTGATGGATGCAATTCATAAGAACATAAGACTTACCATACTAGGTCAGAACAAAAGGTACATCAAGCCCAGTATCCTGTTTCCAACAGTGGACAATCCAGGTCACAAGTACCTGGGAAGACCTGGAAGTCCTGACAGCATAGATGTGCTGCTACTACTGCAACATTTGGTGAATATCCTCGACCGAAGAGAAGTACTTTATATAGATAGTGAGAAGAATCCATCACACAGCACAGATATTGCTAATAAGAAGGGTGGCTGGGTATGTAAGCATAAGCATCTTTTATATCCAGAGTGCACATCCACTCTCCCTTCTGGACAAAGGGGAAAATTGTGTGGAGGGAATTCATTTTGAACTTCTCCATGTTTCTTAAATCCAAAATTGGTCTCAGTCCCTCAGATTTCTTTGAGATGAGGAAATAACAGGAGTAAAACCCCTGGCCACCGAGATGGGGAGGAACCGTTTCTATTGCCTGCTGTTCGAGTAGCGAGTCTACCTCCTGGGAGAGCTGTGTTGAATGAGATGGATCCTAATTTAAGGCTAAGTGGTGAGAAAGCATGGGAAGCTGGGAGAAACGCAAGCGGTATCCAGACTCCACAATCTTGAGAACCCAGCAATCTTTGGTGATCTTGTGCCAGTCTTCTAGGTAGTGATAGATTCTCCCCCCTACCGGATAGGATATTGCAGGACTTGAAAGCTGGTCAAAAACATGGTCCAAGCTTTGGCTGAACCTGTTTTGTTGCTTTTTGGTTAATGGTGTTCATGCTGTCGAACGCGAGTCGGAAGTTGTTGTTGTTGCTGAAGTAGGGATAGCATCCGATATTGCAGGAATTGACAGAAGGGGTGTCTCTGGAAATATAACCTTTTAAAGGCATAGAATGTAGCCTTGTAAAACACTGCTGTTCCAGTCCTGTGGAGAGAAACTCATTTCCATGTGTTGTTCCTTTATTTGAGCCACTGTTTCTCTGAGCTTTTCTCTGACGAGATTATCACCCAAACAGGGCACATCCGCCAACTTTTCATGAACATCCTTGCATAGAGTACTGGCTCTCAACCAGGCCATATGACAAGCTGTAATAGAGGTCAACAAGCAGCATGAGATGGTACTGAATGCTTCACAGACAGATCGAAGAAGATGGTATATACACTCTTCAGCATCAATAGTGGCTGAGGGTATGCAATTCTGCCATCTCCAACCAGAAGAAAAGGCTTCAGTTATTGTATACAATTGTGTGTAGAACTGATGAGCAGTGATCCATGCATTAAGCATGGAGCTTTGAAATATCTTCTTGCCAAAATTGTCCAACAGTCTGGGATCGTTCCCTGGCGGCATATTTTAATATATTGTTTTCTTTGCTCTTTTAAGAGCAGATTCTACTTCTACTGATTGATGGGGTAACTGTACTATTCCAAAATCTGTGGATTTTTTTTTTTAATTATGTAAAGGTCAGGTTTCCTTGCTTCTGGGGTACAGGAAATGGGATTTTTCTACATTCTCATTTATAAATCTTGAAGGATCCACTGGAGCTTCCAAAACCTGGAAGAGACTCAAGACGTCTGTATGAGGATCTTTGTCCTTACATACATTTACTCCAAGGACTTTTCCTAATTTGTCCAGAAACCTAGAGTAGGAAAGGTCTTCTAGGGGAGATAAGTGTTCCGGGGGGGGGGGGGGGGGGGGGGGGGAGATGCAGGCGGAGGTTGGAGGGAATTGCCACTGATCTCTCTACAAAGCCTAAAGGTGAGGAAACACTGATTCAGTGATGAAGCTCATCTCAGAGGTGTGTACTCCTCATGAACATCCTCTAAGCAGCTAGAGTCTGCTGCATGGGAATGCCATGTGCTAGAAGCCTCTTGTGGGGGTTCCAGAGTATCAACATGTATTGGGGATGCTGATACTCCCTCTTATGGAAGTTAAAGATGACATCTTTAAATGGAAAGGTTGTATGGTATCCTCCTTATCCTTAGTCATTAATGAAATAAAACATTTTTCACCAACTCCACTACTTGGTAAAGTGGTTGACGTACCCTCTGACCTAGTGTGGGTGGTAGATCATCATCTTCCAATATTAGAATGGAATCTTGCACATCTTCTGGACTTTGAAGAATTTGGACTGGAGTCCAACTGTAAACAAGAGGTATCGGAGAGCAAATTGGATCTGGCATTTCTAGACACAGTCCTTGTGACAGTAATTTTGTTGACAAAGAGTGCTCTAGTAATCAGTGCTGGAAGAGGGATCATGCTCCCTTCTTTTTCTGTGAAGAGCTTGATCTGAATACGATATGGCTGTGTAAGAAGGTTTGCAGTATGATGTGCTGATACTTCCAATGGCTTAATGGCTGAAGATGTCGAAGATCAACGATCTGGAGCACAATGTGTCTAGGGCTTATGAATTGGATGTGCCAGAGACTTCTGCGCCAATGGTGGCAGCACCTTATATTTCAACAGCAATACTGCAGTCTTGTGCACCAACAGTGCCAAAGGCATTGACGGGACTCTAAGCATCGATGGGGCTGTCAAGGCCAGGCTACCCTCTGCTGGTTCCTGGGGGTAGCCCTGCAGCCACTCCAAAGCCCTTTCAGACTGACGAACAGGAACAGTGAATGCATGAGCCCCTGTGCCGTGGCGCAACCGCAAGGCAAGGCCCAAGGCCCATGCCATCGGCAGGCGAGCGTGTCCTGACATGGACCAGACAGAAACCATGAATCTGTACAAAGGTAGGACATATAGCTGAAGGCTTGACAAAGACAAGCTGAAATAGAGAACTAGCAAGGGCAAGGCTGATGGCTTGCAAAATGCAGAGCTGAACTGGAGCAGAACTGAAAACTGGAACCAGGCCAAACCAAGCTGAACTAAGAATGCAGCAGCAGAACCTGACAGAAGGGCCAAGGTCTGGCAGATAGAAGGCAAGTGAGATCCAACACAATCCAGTTTCGAGGCAGGCAGCGAGCAAGGAGAATCCAGTAACTGGTCCAGGGTCAAGGCAGGCAGAATCCAGAACAGTCCAAGGTCGAAACAGGTAGCAAGTAGGCACAATCCAAAACCAGGCACAGACCAGGAACAGGCTAAGGAACCTGTTCCTGGTCCTTGGTCCAGAGGCAGAGAGTCAGGTTCAGGCAGGCTAAGTAGTCTGGAGCATGTGACATTATCATTTTTCATCCAAACACAAGCAAAGACTCTAGATGTTTGCTACAAAACACCACCGTCTTGTATTGAAAACAGCTCCATTTATTCATTTTAAGGAGCAGATGAAGCCTCATGGTTAGAGTTCCAGACTATGACTCAGCAGAAGTCCTGGTACATTAGATCAAGATTCCCTCTCCCATTGACTCTCTGCATGATCTTGGACAATAAAAATATTGTTATGCAGGAGATGGACCCTTGGGCCAAGGTGGGGTTGACGCTACCCACAGGGCAAGCCCTATGGGTCCCCACCGTCGGCAGGCGGAGCTGGATGATTGATGGAGGCTGGCAGGAGCTTCGCCAATACCAGCCCTCGTTCCCCGCAGGTTGAGCCCTTGGTACCGGGGCCAGCTGGTCTTAGGTGGGCCTCCATCCGAGGTCCTCCCAGAAGCGATGTGAGAATCAGCCAGTGGCCAGCAGTGATGACTGAGATCGGAGAACAAGTCCAGACAAGGCACAGTCCCGGAGACCCAGGTGCCAAGGAGAACTAGGAGCAAGACAGGGGGTGCCCGAGTAGGAACAGGCCGAAGTCTGAGAGGCCAAGTCCAGAGTAGATTCAGCAGAGGCATGGTTGAGCAGGCTGAGATCAGGGCAAGTAGCAGGCAAGGAGAAGTGGCAAAATGGAGATGGGTCAAACCAGGAGTCAGAGGATGGTCGGGCAAGGCAAAGGTCAAACCAGGAGTCAAGCAGGAACGTAGCCAGTCGAAGCAGAGGTCAAGCCAGGTATCAATCAGTAGTGAGACAAGCAGGGTAGACACGGAACTCAGGAACAGGAACGGATACCAGGAGCAAGGCAGGATGAATCAAGAACACAGACGAAGCAGGAACAAACCGGGAACCAGGAACACAGAGGAAACGCAGGAACGAGTAACTAAGCACATGACAAGCGTGGAGACCTGTTGCTGAGGCAAGGAAGCACTGGCTGGGCCTGGCCTTAAATACCGGGACCCCGTGACATCACTGAAAAGGTCCGGGAGCCTTAGCATACCACGGGCCCTTTAAATAATCTAAAGAAGCATGCACATGCGCCTGGGGAGCCGGATATAAGGAATGGATGGCAGCGGCGTTTCCGCTGCACTTCGAAGTTTGTCGGCAGCAGGTAGGGCCGCAGAAAGGAGGGCAGCGCGGGAGGCGCTCCCTCTGCGTTGCAGAGGAGTTGGAGCCCGTCCCCGGCGAGGCGGCGAAAGGGGTGAGGAAAGCCGGTTGCGAGTTCTGCAGCCAACTGACGCAACAAATATAGGATGTGCCATGCTGTGTCAGAACAAGGTCCATCGAGCCCAGCATGGGACTAATCTGGGTCACAAACACACAGCAGACCCCAGTAAGAGTAGCTCCATTTCTTGTTGCTTGCTCCCAGGAATAAGCAGTGACTTTCCCAAATCTACCTGACTAATAATCGTTTATAAACGTTTCCTCCAGGAACTAGTCCAAATCCCATTTAAACCCAGCTTTGCCAAATGCCTTGACTAATTCTTGACTAATTCTACATAGACCTATGACTCGAAAACCGTTCTTATTATAATAAGCTGTTCCAATGTGTTTAAATTGTATTAAGTTGTTCTCATGTAAACCGGAGAGAAGGCAGTCCGTCATACTTTGGCATATAAAAGCCTTGAAGTATCGCTCCATGGTGAGACCACCCTTGAATACTGTGTACAATTCTGGTCGCCACATCTCAAAAAAGATATAATTGCGATGGAGAAGGTACAGAGAAGGGCTACCAAAATGATAAGGGGAATGGAACAACTCCCCTATGAGGAAAGACTAAAGAGGTTAGGACTTTTCAGCTTGGAGAAGAGACGGCTGAGGGGGGATATGATAGAGGTGTTTAAAATCATGAGAGGTCTAGAACGGGTAGATGTGAATCGGTTATTTACTCTTTCGGATAGTAGAAAGACTAGGGGACATTCCATGAAGTTAGCATGGGGCACATTTAAAACTAAATCGGAGAAAGTTCTTTTTTACTCAACGCACAATTAAACTCTGGAATTTGTTGCCAGAGGATGTGGTTAGTGCAGTTAGTATAGCTGTGTTTAAAAAAGGATTGGATAAGTTCTTGGAGGAGAAGTCCATTACCTGCTATTAAGTTCACTTAGAGAATAGCCACTGCCATTAGCAATGGTAACATGGAATAGACTTAGTTTTTGGGTACTTGCCAGGTTCTTATGGCCTGGATAGGCCACTGTTGGAAACAGGATGCTGGGCTTGATGGACCCTTGGTCTGACCCAGTATGGCATTTTCTTATGTTCTTAATAAATAAATAAATAGCCTGACTGTATGAGCACTTTCTACAATTTTTTTTAATCTGCTGGTTGTTAGTTTCATAGAATGTCCCCTTGTTTTAATATTATTTGAAAGGGTAAATAATCATCTTTTATTTACCCATTCCACCCCACTCTTGATTTTATACATTTCTATCATGTCCCTTCTCAACAATTTCTTTTCCAAGCTGGAAAAGCCCTAACCCCTAACCTCTGCACCTTTTTTAGTTCTACTATATATCTTTTTTGAGAATGGGCGACCAGAACTGCAAACAATACTTGAGCTGTGATCGCACTATGGATCAATATAAAGGCAATATGATATTTTATTCTCCATTCCTTTTCAGATCATTCCTAACATTTTATTTGAATTTTTGACCACTGCTGCACACTAAGCTGAGGATTTCAATGTAATGGGCCACAATAGGCCCCCCCAAGGTCCTTTTCTTGGCTGGTAATTTCTAATACAGAACACAGCAGTGTGTATCAATAATTAGGATTTATTTCCTCTATGTGTACCTCTGCATTTATCCACATTAAATTTCATCTGACATTTAGATGTGAAGTCCCCTCACTTGCAAGGTTTTTTCTGCAGTTCCTCACAAATGAATAATTTTTTTATCATCTGCAAATTTGATCACCGCTCTCATTGTTCCCTTTTCCTGATCATGTATGAATATATGTTAAACAGCCCTGGTCACCGTACAGATCCCTGTGGTGCTCCACTAATGACCTTTCTCCATTTGGAAAACTGGCCATTTAGTCCTACCTTCTGTTTCCTGTCTTTTGACTGGTTACCAATCCACAATAGAAATCCTATCCCATGACTTTGTAATTTCCTGAGGAATCTCTCATGGAGATCTCTGTTAAATGCCTTCTGAAAATTCAGCTAAACTACATTGACTGGCTCACCCTTATCCATATTTTTATTAACACTTTCAAAAACTCTGATAGACTGGTAAAGCAGGACTTCCCTTAGCTAAATCTGTTTTGGCTCTTCCCAACTAAGCCACATCTATCCATATAGCCACTGATTTTGTTTTTATAAAAAGCTTCTATCATTTTGTCTGGACCCAATGTCAGGTTCACAGGTCTACACAGTTTCCTGGATCACCCCTGGAGTCCTTTATAAAAATTGGCATTACACTGGCCACACTCCAGTTTTAAGGGTCTGAGGCATTTTTATTTTTTAAATAACAAGCTACCTTACCTTTCTGTATCACTAAGATCCAGTAAAAAAATAAATAAATAAAGACATTTGACTTAATCTAGTTTCTTGGACAACAAATTTAATTAACTATACAAGGATGATGAATTTTCAGTCACAGAGTGCATACCAGGGGAAATGTTTTATACACACTGTAGTGATATTTCATCAAATAATTAACACCTTTCTAGGAATAAGATAAAATTTGCTTACTTATGTTCTTCCAGTGCACCTTACAAATTTAATGAGCATCATTGGTCAAGCAGGACTTACTGCCATGTAGGGCTTGCATCCTGCATCCATGGTTTTAGCAACTGAATCCACAAGGTGGCCACTAATTCCAAAATCGCACATTTTTACTTGGCCTTGTGTGTTTATTAACACATTAGAGGGTTTTACATCTGTAACAGGAAATAAAATCAAAACAAAAATACCATCATCCACATGCATTCATGATAGGACCAGCATGAGTTCATACAGGCCTCCGACCAGAACAAAAAATAAAACATCACATCAGAAACAAACATTTATCTGCAGTCATTTCTTATCAGGATCAAGGTGTAATGGGTGCTGCACATTTATGAGAATTAAAAAACGTATACAGCCAAGTCAACTTGGATCCAGCAGAAGGCACCAAAAGCAGCCGAATCCATGTCAGCTCTGCATGGTCCAAGCTGCTTTACTTGAAAATTTGAAAGACCTAGCACCTGGATGTCTAATGTCATCATGCATAAAAGGCTGAACAAGGGTGGACAGATCAGATGGATCATTGTCTTTAAAATCTATTATTAATCCTAAGCAGAGGAAACTGAATTAAAAATGAAATCATACACTATACATTCTATTTTTTTCAGGCAACAGCTGAAAGAAAAGGATGCGCAAAATAAATACAATTTTGAGGGGCTGGCCGTTGACTCGGGAGGCAGTGCTACACACCACCATAGGTTCAATTCCTGGATCAGGTATCCTGATCCTCAGGCTAACCGAGGGATGCTGCAGAGGCAGCGCTCATAACCCCTGGAGGGAGGAAGCAGGGGAGAGAATAGTGACACCTAGTGAGCAGATTTAGGGCCCATGATTGCAGGATTCCAGAAAAGGCCCTGGTGAGATGAGGACTGCCATTGCAATGGCTGGAATTTATTTCTGTGCATTCATATGGATTAACAGCAGCCACAGTGCTTTATCCGTGACAGGATTAAGCTAAATTGGGAGGGGGCATAAACTAGGAGAAAAATCTCCAGGCCGTTGCAAATGAAGGCTCATGCTGCAAGATCCCAGCCCTTGTTGCAATCAAGCTGCAAACCCAAAGGAACAGGGGGAAAGCTCTGGGGGAAAAAAATGTTTTTTTAAACATCTCATATTAGCCTTAAATGTTTGAAGTCACATGTTCTCTCTTCAGCCAATCAGCTTGCCCCATTTCTCCAGGCATCTCCCATTGTCATACGCACCTCTGTGAATCACAGAGAGGTGGCTATGTAGATGTTCTAAGGCTTTTACAATCTGAAAAAGGGAAGGAAGGAAACAACGTTACCGGCAGTAAAGAATCCTAGCAGAAAAGTAAACTTTCAGCATGTCAGCATCTATGGCTCCTGTATAACGTCATGGTGGGAGTATTGCTAGCAGGTCACATTATTATGACGAAAATATCTCTGAATATATATAATTGAAAGATACACTACAAACACATCAGAGTTTAAACTGCCAGTTGTGAATTCACTTAAAGAGCTATTTTCAAAGCCATTAATGCAGGTGAAACAAACAGTACTTTTTGAAAATTGCCCAATCTTTATATGGATAAAAAGTATGCTTACAGTGCCACTAGGTCCGGGATTTCACCTGCCTTTGGGAAGCGTTCCCAGAACAGGGTTGGTGCAGGGACTGCAATAAAATGCTTATTTTTTTTAATTTCAAACAGTATATACCTGGTTTTAGCTTAAAAAAGTACCCGCACAAAAAAAAAAGAGGTACAAAGTTGTGCAGGTACTTTTTCTTAGACAATTTTCAAAGGGATTGTCCATCAGAAAAAAGTACCCACAAACCTGGCACTTCTATAAGCAGTTTGAAAAATGTCCCCATAAAGTGCAGTACAGGAGGAGTAGGACCTAGTCACGTGGTTGGCTGGTTTAAATTAAAAAGTCAGCCCCTTCAGTTTAACCTACCCAAATGATCCACGTTAAGGGAAATTACTTGTTTTTTGGAGACCCAGTGAAAAGACAGAGAACTTTGTAAGCCCTTTAAAGGAAAATTGGTTCTTACCTGCTAATTTTCGTTCCTGAAGTACCACATATCAGTCCAGACAAGTAGGTTTTGCATCCTTACCAGCAGATGGAGGCAGAGAACTAAAAACTCTGAGGCACTGCTACATAATCGAGAGTGCAACCTGCAGTCCCTCAGTATTGACCTGTACCTAAGCCAACTATAGAGTAGCAGCTCCTCAACAACTCAACAACCCCCTAAATGAGGGTGAATGCCAAACCCAAAAGTTGGAGCCCTCCAAACATAAAAAACACAGATCAACCCAAGGGGCTAACCACAATCTGGCAAACCTCTTTAGGTTCTGTATATAGACATTCTGACAGTTCTTTCCAGTAAGCATGCCAGAACACGGACTTGCCATAATGGTCTTGAGAACATTAAGGGGCTGGGTCTCTGAACTGATCTGTGGTACTTCAGGAATGAAAATTAGCAAGTAAGAACCAATTTTCTTATTCGGACACCAGATCAGTCCAGACAAGTGGAATGTACCAAAGCACCCCTACATTGGGCAGGCCCGTGAAACACACTTTCAGCAAAGTTCTTCTCTCCTGGAGCCTGAACATCTAAGCTGTAACAGCAAGATAAAGTGTGAAGAGGAGACCACGTCATCGCTCTACAAATCTCCTGCGGCAACACTAACTGACACTCGGTCCACAACGCTGCCTGCACCCTAGTAGAGTGCATACGCAACCCCTCTGGAATTCTTCTCTCTTTAGAAAGTTAGGCTGAAACAAAGCTTCCTTCAGCCAACGAATTATCATGCCCTTGGAGGCCTTGCATCCTTTTCTGGCACCTCCAAACAATACAAAGAAATGATCCGACTGCCGAAAACTGTGACCTTTGCCACCGGCAACTCAGCAGATCAATTTGGGAAGGCAGGAGCTCCACAGCCTGATTCACGTGAAATGAAGATACCACTTTAGATAGGAATGAAGGTACCATGTGCAAAGACACCCCCTCATCTGAAATCTTCAAAAATGGTTCCCTACCAGACAAAGCTTGCAGCTCCGAGATCCTTCTGATCGAAAAAACTGCCACCAAAAATACCACCTTCAGCATGAGGTCCTTTAACGATGCCTTCCTCAACAGCTAAAAAAGGAGGCCCAAAAAGCACCCACAAGACCAAGTTTAAACTCCATGACGGACCCAATCTATGCACCCGTGGCTGCAGATGCTTGACCCCCTTGAAAAACCTCACAACATCTGGATGCGAGGCCAACAACCTTTTCCTGGTAGTATAGCTCTGAGACACCCCAAAGCTGCCACCTGAACCCGCAAGGAATTGTAAATTAAGCTCTTAAAAATCAAGGGCTCAGAATATCCTTTTTGTCACAAGTGCTTGCTCTCAAAAGTCAAGTCGAGAGACAAAAGTGATCCGCCCGATCCGAGAAAATAGGACCTTGCCTTAACAGCTCTTGTAAATGAGCCAATCTCAGGGACCATCAATTGTGCGCTGAACCAGATCAGTGAACCACAGATGATGCAACCTCTCCGGCACCCCCAGTACCACCAGGCCCAGATGCCTCTCGATGTGCCTAAACACTCGACCTATTAACGGTCATGGAAGGAACACATAGCAGGATCCTTATCAGCCATGGAAGAATTTGAGCGTCTATGCCCCGGCTGTAACCTATCATCCACAGCTGAAGAAACTTGCTGTCTTTGCGTTGTTCCTTGTCCCCATCAGATCCAGATGGGGACTGCCTCAACAAGACTGAATAAGGCCGAAGGCCTCTTTCGACAGCTCCCATTCTCCCGGGTCCAACTGTTACCTGCTGAGATAGTCTGCTTGCACATCGTCCACTCCTGCAACATGTGAAGTGGCTAACCCCTGCAAATGTCGCTCTGCCTAGGCAAAAAGGTCCTGGGCTCCTTGGAAAACCGTGTGACTCTTCATTCCCCCTTGCCGATTGATATAAGCCACCGTTGTTGCATTATCTGAAAACACTGACCATTTGACCTTGGACCTGTGGAAGGCATTCCACCAACAGCCTGCACATTGCTCTCGCTTCCAAGCAATTGATAGATCAGGATGCTTCCACTGGAGACCACAGTCCTTGTGCCAGACGTTCTTGACAGATCGCTTCCCATAAACCCTATATCCCAGTCCAGAACCTCCAGGCCCATCTCTTTCTCCAAATTGGGCAGACACAGCCACCACAAGAGACTTGACCTGGAAGTATCCTGCAGTGGTAATGCCTGATGAAACTCCTCTGACAATGGATTCCAGCGTGACAGCAATGCCTCCTGTAGAGGGCGCATGTGGGCAAAAGTCCATGGCACCAAATTCAACATAGACTGGGATTGTAACTTTCAAATCTTCTCTGAGGTGAAAAACACTCTGCCAAGCTGAGTATCGAACTTTGCCTCCAAATATTCCAGCATCTGCATAGGGCTCAGGTGACTCTTCACCAAATTCACCACCCAGCTCAAAGACCACAACATATCCATCACCGTGCGCACAGACTACCATCATACCTCCTCCGATTTCCTTCTGATAAGCCAGTCATCTGGATAAGTATAAACTAGGATCCCCTCCCTGCGGAGAGCTGCTGCCACCACCACCATCAACTTTGTGAGCGTGCAAGGAGCAGTCGCCAAACCAAACAGGAAGGCCTGAAACTGGAAAAATTACCCCAGAACCATAACATGAAGAAACTCTGATGTTCTTCCCGAATGGGTATGTGTAGATAGACTTCCATTAAGTCTAGCGAGGGCCGAAAAACTCCACAAGACAAGCTGCCGCTATCACCGTCCACAATGTTTCCATACGGAAAAATGGGGAACTCGCAGTATCACATTTCACCTTTTGCAGATTGAGGATGGGTCGAAAGGTTCCTTCCTTTTTTGGCACAACAAGGTAAATAGAGTACTTCCCATGACCGCACTTCCTGGCCGCTATCATGCCAGCACTGAAGGCGACAAATGTGTCCCAAATCGCCTCTTGCTTGCCTCAGACACTGCAATGAGACACCACGAAAGCTTCCGTGATGGGGCGAAAAAATTCTAATGTATAGCCATCCCTTATTACCTCTAGGACCCACTGGTCCGAGGTAATCCTGGTCCATTCTTTGTAAAACTGTGATAGACGGCCTTCCACCGCCATCTCGAGAGAGTGGACCAGTCTGGCTTCATTGTGAAACTTTACTGCTGCCGACCCCCTGGTCAGAGCCCTCTCAGGGAAGTTTAAGGGCACCTCGAAAGGCCTGCTGCCTAGCAGAACCCTTATTGGGACAAAAACCACTGGAACCCCTGAAACCTAGAGCGAGGCAGAAAATATTTCCTGTCATCTTATCCTCCGGCAGCTTATTCCCTTTAGACTTCCCCAAAACCTTCATCAATTGTTTCAGGTCCTCCCTGAACAACAATTTTCCTTCCTTTAAAGGGAAGATTACAGAGCTGAGACTTGAATCACATATCAGCTGACCAATTCTGCAACCATAGCAGATGTTGCACCGAGGCCGCCACGGCCATATCCCTGGCCAAAATCCAGCTCAAGTCATAAAGCGTGTCAGCCTCATATGAAATCCCGACCTCCACCTGAATTGCCTGGCTATTGACACCAGTGTCTGCTGAAGACTTCTCCTGTGACTTCTGGAACCAGCACAAACAGGTCCTCTACATGAGACTTCACAGATTTCTACTCCAAACTTCTTCTCCCGATGAATTACAGTCCTGCGTATCCTTTAACCCTGCCAAACCCGCAACCAAAATGGTCGACTTGTTAGTGACTGGTGAGATGGAAGCATGTACCTTCAGGAATTCCAGCAGCTGCAGGATATCCTCTGTGAGGCAATACAGTTTTACTTTGGCTCTTATGTTCTTATGTTCTAGCCACCTTGGGGATCGCCTCTGGGAAGTCCTATTCCTGGTTTACCAGCTTTTTGATCCTTTTAGGGAGAGGAAAAGCTTTTAGTGGGCCCCGGAGTCCAAACAACACTGGATCCACCCCTTCATTGTCAGAGTCCTCCTGGACCACCTTAATACCCAGTTCCTTCCGAACATGGGAAATAAGGGGCCTCAACTCCTCCTTACGAAACAGACGAGCCACCTGTGGGTCATCTCCTTCCATTATCTGGACCTCTTCGGGATCAGCCTGATTGACATCCACCATGAGATCTGCTAGGTCATCTTGATCCACCCCCAGACCAAACCCATGACCATCTTCTGGATTATCCAGGTCCCAATCATCTGAGCCACCAGGCCCCTCAGGATGGTCCAGGCCCAGCCGGCAAAGGAGGTTCCCTGACTTCCAGCCAAGGAGCCCCTCTGACTCTTTGCAGCAGAACAAGATGTCTGACAGAAATGCCCTTTTATAGCCAGTGCTTTTCCTGGTTAAAAAGGCCTTATGCATAAGCAAGACAAATTCTGAGAAAAACTCCACATCATCCTTTCACATGTCTAGCCCAAAGCTTGCATCTCCCCTCCTCCAACAGGATCACCGGAGACAACGAGGGAGGGGAGTCCCTGGGCTCCCGGGAGTCTGTCACCTTCTGAACTATAGACCTTCTTCTGCCTGACAGGCTGTTTAGGCTCCCAGTATTGATCCTGACAGGGCCTTGGGAACCTGTGGCTCTCCTACCAACTTCGTTCTCCCCCGGAGGGCCCTTCCCCTCCAGAAACGAATCACGGCATAGCACCTCTGTATTTAGCTGTCCCTGAGCCAACTGCCGGCCTGACAAGCTTTCCTGCACTGGGAAATCTCTGTCAGCGCCATCTTGTCTCCATGTGACCAGGTCTCCTGCAGAGGAACAGAAAGAAGTTGCATGATCACGGCATGTGGGAGAGGTGGGGAACACTACCCAATGCAGCCTCCAGCTCCCAGAGCAGCCCGAAGCTTTCCTACGCTGGGAAACTGCTGTCGGAGCCATCTTGTCTCCATGCAGTTGGGCCTGCTACAGAGGAACAGAAGCCACATGATCACTGCACGTAGGAGAGGAAGGGAGCACTGCCCAATGCAGCTTCCAGCTCCATGAGCAGCCCGAAGCTTTTCCATGTTGGGAAACTGCTGTCAGAGCCATCTTGTCTCCATGCAGCCGGGCCTGCTACAGAGGCTCAGAAGTCGCATGATCGTGGCATGTGAGAGAGGAGGGGAACACGGCCCAATGCAGCCTCCAGCTCCCCTAGCAGCCCGAAGCCGCAAGAAGAGGAGCTACACTGCTCCCTTCCTCCAGCCTGGGCCTTCCCTGATGATCAAACCAGAAACAGCCAGAGTGGTTGTTGCTGAAAGAAAAAATGTAACACTTTTTTTTTTCTTTAAAAAACAGCAGCCACAGCAAAGGAAGAAATTAAAAAAAAAAAAGGAATACTTCCCTGTTGCTGGCAATACCTCTGGGAAGGAGCCTTCAGGGAATAAGAGGGAACCAGGACCCTGGCTGTGAGACCCCTGGATCTGCTGCGGGCTAAAACTGAACAGGGATTACCAACTCCTTGCTTGCCCGGCTCAACCTGAGGGATGGCCTCCTTGTAACCTTGGGCAAGTCACTTTACCCTCCATTGCCTCAGGTACAAAACTTAAGATTGTAGGGAGCCTGCCGGCGCGAGAAAGGAGGATATGGGGCAGACGGACCAAACCCCGGAAGGAGCCGTGTGAGACCGGAGCTCCGCCTACCCCGACGTCAGTGGGACCTGCTGTGGCTATATTAAGACCTACACAGCGGCGCGCAGCCGCCGGCGCGCTGCCGAAGCCACGCGCCAAAGGGGCGTGCCCCTGGGCGTTTTTTTCAAGTCTTCTTTGGAAGAAGTAAACAACTGATGGGGAGGAAGAGGAAGGTTAAAACCTCAACGCCGACGGTAAAGGAAGTTCGAGGCCCTATGGATGTTCATCTCCAACGGAGGGTGAGTTACAATTTGAGAGAACTGGTCACTGACATATCTTTTTCATCAGGGGAATCCGGGAGTCCACCCCAGAATCAAACATCTATTTCCCCCCTGGCTGGAAGGGAGCCCATAGAAGTAACTGTTGACTCTTCCCAAATGGCAATAAAAACTGCTAACAGTTCAGGGGCAGAGTTTGAAGTTCAGGATATGGCTTTGGGAGCAGTAGGAGGAGAGAGTACTGCAAAAGAGGGTATTCAAGGTCCCCTCCCGAACTTGGGATCAAGCCTACCTGAACCTGAAAACATTTTCTTAACCGATATATGGAGGGCAGTAACCAACATGGATAGGAGATTAGTCCAATCCATGAATTTAGCCACTGCTTTTTCTACAGATACTAAGAGAGCCCTAGAGGATCATGAAAAAAGACTGAAAAACTTAGAGGCAACTGAAGCGGCTGTAACCGCACAAGTAGCCACTATTCAAGCGTCAGGTTCAGCATTTATGAAGGATACATTAATGATATATAGACAAATGGAAAATATAGATAATGTATTGAGGAAAAAAAATCTTCGTATATTGAATTTCCCTATAACCAGACTTTTGTCTGCTAAGGAATTGTTTAAGAAATACTCAAAAGAAATTTTGGGCATTTCTGAGGAAATAATTACCTCTAATTTGTATTATGTATCAAATGTGAAAAAAAATCTCGCGAAGAATGATGGTGAAATGGATATACTCCAACCAGAAAGTCCCAATTTGACATCGTTTTTGGAGGCATCGATGGATAATATCCAGATAAGATCAACCCTAGTGGTGGTATTTGCACTAGAGAGCCAGAAAAATCTGGTTCTACAAAAGTATTTTTTGAATAAAAATATTGCTTTTTGTGGACAAACAATGCAAATGTTCCCTGACGTGTCAAGGGCAACCCAACACAGAAGGAAACAATTTTTGGAAATGAAGCAGAGAGTACTGGCTCTTGGAGCCACATTCTTTTTAAAGTACCCCTGTAAATGTATGATTTTATATCAAAAAAATAAGTTCGTTTTCGTGGACCCAGGGCACTTGGAAAATTTTCTTCAAGATAAAAGTGGCTAATTGGCTATAGCCCTATTTAGAGTTTAAGTTTGATATAAGGAAAGTGATGAATCTCGCTGAAATATGAATGGGTCATATTTACCTTTATTGTTATGTAAGGAAGAAAGGCTCCCACATAGATAATGGGGTCTGTATAGTTTGTTGCAAGAGATTTCCTGTATTGTTAGGTTAAATCATGATATGTGATGTAACATATTATTTTCTTTTTATTTCATATATAATGAATGTAAGAAATTTAATAAATCGTAAATAAAAAAAAAAAAAAAAAAAAAAAAAAGATTGTAAGCCCTCTGGGGATAGGGAAATACCTACAGTACCTGAATGTAAACCGATGTGATATCTCGATTGAGATCGAATGTCGGTATATAAAAAATAATAATAAATAATAAATAAATAACACCTCAGGGAGCATCCTCTTACTTTTCTTCTGTCCCTTCTTTCTTTCTTAACTGCAGGCTTGCATCTCTACCATCTGCTGGAGACAGAGAAATACTGAGGGACTGCAGGTGGCATTCTCGGTTATGTAGCAGTGCCTCACAGTTTTTAGTTCTCTGCCTCCATCTGCTGGTAGGGATGCAAAACCTACTTGTCCGGACTGATCTGGGGTACGAACAAGAAACTAACAATGTGCTACAGAAAAAAAATTCCTTTCTGATCCTAAGATGGTGATCAGAGCAATGCTCAGCCAATCAGAACGCTAAAAGTAACCATTAAGGTGCAGGAAACTCAGAAATGGTTTAACAGCTCAACTTGCACAAATGAGTAACTTATAGCAACTTATTCATTTTCAGAGTGAGGAACTTGGGCAAAAAGCCATGAAAGACCTAACCTATCTACTCATGACTCTCCAATCATCAGGGGATTGGATCATGAGGTGCAACGCTAATCCTCCTTATGGTGATGTAAAAATCTATATCCAAATAGTAGTATTCACTCACATACGTATCTCATCCTAACAACCAGTTTGAGCTGCAAGTTTTCTCTTGATCACTAGAAGGAAATACTTGCTACATCAGAGAAAAGAGTGGTTTGGCCATGAGCACAATGGTCACTGCAGCAGCTGTGATCTCTCAGTCAAAATTTAATTGTGTACTATGGGAGCTGCCATTGTTCTCTGCTATCCCTCCTTCTCATACAGCAAACACACAGGGTCATTGCTGCCCAGAAGTTTTCATATACTCACAGACACTGCAATTTTTCCTAATATGTCTTCCGGAATTGTCATGCCTTTATCAATAACATGTTTGTAGAATTTATCCAGTGACGTATCCATCAGCTCCATGCAGATCCACACATCTCCCTAGGAAAGAGGAAAGAAAGAGAAGCTCTTCCAAGTGAAAACAATTCACATTTCTGGAACTACCAGGAGCAACCTTCTATACTTTATGAGCACACAAGGGGCATCTCTCTTACCCTCCCCTCTCCCATACTTCTGGAAACAACAAGGTCACTGTCCTCCCTTACCTCTGTTCTTTTCTCTACATAATATACCATAGAAGATCCTGTAGCCTCTGCTGTACCACAGAGTAAATTGCTGGCTATTCTGATCTATTTTTAGAGATATGTGCCCAATAAAGAAATGTATTCCATAATACGGGCAATCCTTGCTCAAGTTCTTCATGACCAATATTATAGTACTGGCACCTCTCGAAAGAGCGCTCCGTAAAACGTTACAGTAAAGAGGCAATCCACCGTCCTCATGGAGATGTCTAAGTCCATCAGCAGCCTCTTCTGCTCCTGAGTATTCACTGTTGCCCGGATCCGCTGGGAAGAGATGAAAGAAAGAAAGATATGTCAGTCATTCACCAAGCGAAGCTAAAGTCATTGGTAAGGGTCCAGAGAGAGTTTGGATATATATGCACTGAGTATAGTTTATATTCAAAGTTCAATAAATAAAAAGGTTATATAAAGAGATCCCATTTTATTGGATTAATTTATACATTGCTTGATATATCAACTTATACAATGCATTAAGTTACTCCAATAAAAAGGTATCTCCTTATATAATCTTTTTGTTCATTGCATTCAAATGGCCCCAAATGACTTTGTCCAAGAAGCATTCTCATGAAACGCTTAAAGGTGATTATTACTTAGCAGTTCCCTAGCAGCTAAGAGCAAGGTAACCACCTGAAGGCACATCTTTTTATCCAATAACAAAGCTATCTCTTCAGTTTCACCAGTGTGTCAATTTATCATGTGATATCAGCTGCAATGGGAAAGTGCTGTGGGATACATTTTAAGACAGATGAAATCAAACTTAAAGTTGACTTGTACTGTGTTTAGGAATACATCAGAGGTAACACACCCTATTAAATTAAAGGTGAGTGTCATGACCAGAATGGGCAGCAGGAGGCATGAGAATGAGAAGGACAGGGGTGGGTGGGGCACTCCCAACACAGAGACCACCAGGAACGTCCCTGCCAGCAAATTAGAACTGTAAAACAATAATAAAATATAAATTCCTTAATACCCAGATAAGAGTATTTGTATAAACAGAGCCTAGTATGACTACTCTAATAGTTCAATGTGCCTGACAATTTGATTTTACAAGTTTCATTGTTTAAAGCCCCTGGAGACTAACAATATTGCATAATTAAACTGCTATGAGCTGTAGAGAGTGTAGGACACAGTTAGTAATATGACAATATCTCCGTGCCCTGCTGTATGAAACAGACTACTCTGCGAACATCTGCTCTGTAGCACTTCCTGCTGCCTTACTAAAGTCAGCAGACAACAGGATCAGCATGGCAGGGGTTAGGACGACACACTGAAACATTTGGTCTTCCATCAAGCCAGGAAAGAGATAATCTCTTTGGTAAAGTCATTTTACTCTCAAACTCAAACTCTAACAATCCGAGCAGGCACTTCTGGTTTATTTACATCAAAGCTGGTTCCACCGCTTCTAGCAACAATGTTCACTTTTTGTTCTGAATATATTTCTTAATTGCTGAAAATAGTATGGATGTAAAGCAGACATCACAGTATATATAGCTCTGCACTGACATCAGCTCACCAGTATTCTCTGCAAAAGCCAAGTGTGGACAAACTGATAATATGTGAACATAATCATGAACAGACAACTCATGTGCCCAACCAATAGGAAACACTGAGCTCGGATAAGAATATAATGACACTACCTTAGGGACTGGTTCTGTTACTTAGCGGACATCCTGGGAACCGCGGTCACCTAAGAGGACAAACTGAAATAAGCAGGCAGCCAAGGGCGGGAAGGTGGATTAGCCTGTCTTCCTTCAAGGAAAGGAAATTATCAGATAAGTAGTAACTTCACCTTCCTTTACACTCATCAGGCTAATCCACGACCGGTGAGATGGACCAAAAGCTACTCCCGAATAGGGTGGGAGGCTGCCTGCGGTCCAACCAACACCACATGAGCAAAGGCTGCATCTTCCCTGGCCTGCACATCCAAGCGATAATGCCTGGAAAAGGTATGTAAGGAGGGCCATGTCACTGCTCTGCAAATCTCGAGCATAGACACTAAAAGAAGCTCCACCCAGGACACTGCCTGAACCCTGGTGGTATGCGCCTTAACCTGTTTAGGCAAAGCCAACTTGGCATCCACATATGTGGCCGTGATAACCTCCTTAATCCAGCACGCAACTGTTGCCTGCGTAGTCGGCTCACCTTGTTTACCTCCACCATGGAGCATAAACTGCTGGTCAGACTTCCTGAAAGGTCTAGTAACCTCTTAAGTACTGCATCAGATGCCGTTTGACATCTAACATCCGCAAGAGACGATACTCCTCACCATCTCTAACCCTTAGCAGCGATGGCAGGGAAATAGATTGATTCAAGTGAAATTCTGAGACTACTTTCGGCAAAAAGGCTGGAACAGTCCAAAGCTGTACCGCCGCCGGAGTCACACACAGGAATATTTCAAGGCAAGAAAGAGCCTGCAATTCAGATACAGATTGTAACCAGAAAAACAGTCTTCAAAAGTAAGTAACCTCAAGGAGAGGATACGTAGCAGCCGAAAGGTGGAACCCACTAAGAATTCCAGAACCAGACTGAGGTTCAACAAGGGCACTGGCAACTGCAGGGAGGCCGAAGATGCTTCACTCCCTTTAAAAACCAGGAAACATCTGGATGGGCCAACAAGGATCCACCATTTACTCAACCTCTAAAACAGGCGAGACCTGCCACCTGAACCTTCAAGGAAGTAAGGGCCAAACCCTTAAGCAGACTACCCTGCAACAACTCCAAAATTAATGGGAGGTTGAGCTCTGGGCTCCTCACACCAAGCCTCAAACACTCTCCAAATTCTAATATAAGCTAAGGAAGTAGAGAACTTCCTAGCTCGAAGCAAGGTAGAAATCACGGCAGTGGAATATCCACGCTTCAATAACCAAGCCCTTTCAAGGGCAATACTGTAAGACAAAATAGAGTCGGAACATCGTGAAGCATGGGCCCCAGCCACAACAAATCCCTGTGGGCTGGCAGCCTGAGAGGAGCACTCATCATGAGCCTCTGCAGGTTGGCTTACCATAGCCTCTTGGGCCAGTCCAGAGCAATCAGAAGCACCAGCACTGCGTGCCTCATGATTCTTGGATTATCATCCTGCCTAGTAAGGGTCATGGTGAAAAGGCATATAGCAACTTGACCCTCAGCCACTCCTGAATGAGCGCACCGATGCAGAGGGCCATCGGATTTCTCCAGCGACTGAAGAATTGAGGAACCTTCACACTGAGTGAAGTCACTAGCAAATCCAGATATGGGAGACCCTAACACTCCACTATGAGCTGGAATGCTAGGTCCAACAACTTCCATTCTCCTGGGTCTAGACTCTATCTGCTTAGGAAATCAGCTCTTATGTTGTCCTTTCCCGCTATGTGAGAGGCGGATATGTCTAGAAGATGCACTTCTGTCCACTTCATGAGCTCGTCTATCTCATGTGACACCTCCTGGCTTTTGGTTCCTCCCTGGTGATTGATATAAACCAGGGTGTTTGCGTTGTCTGACAGGACTAGGACTGCTCGACCTTGCAACCAGTTGAAAAACCACAAGCATGCCAGCCAAACCACTCGCGCTTCCAGGTGATTGATGCTCCACTGAGACTCCTTGGTGCTCCAGCACCGCTGTGTAACCAAATCCTGACAGTGAGCCTCCCACCCCTGGAGGCTCGCATCTATCGCGAGTACTATCCACTCCAGTGTCTGCACAGGGAATCCTCAGATCTTCCTCCTGCAACCACCACTGCAGGTAGACATTGACTTCCATCGGTAAGTGGATCCTCACTGAGTAGTCCTGGGACTGTGGACTCCACCGTGAAAATAGGGATAGCTGAAGGGGGCACATATGCCCTTTGCCCAGAGAACCACCTCCAGGTAGCAGCCATCAAACTGAGAACTTGAAGGTAAGACCACACAGTCTGTTGAATTGTTGTTCTCAGCCTCTGCACCTGTGCCATCAATCTCTGAACATTAACATCTGGCAGAAAAACTCTGCCCTGCTTCATGAGGAAAAGAACACCGAGATATTCCAGCATCTGAGACGGCCTCAAGTTGCTCTTGGCTAGGTTCACCATCCAGCCTATTTCTTGAAGCAAGGAGACCACCTTGCAAGAATGGAAAATACTTTCTTCTACACTCCTGGCCCCGATCAGCCAGTCATCTAAATACAGATGGATCAGAATGCCCTCCATGCACAATGACGCTGCTACTACCACCATGACCTTTGAGAAGGTCCTGGGAGCTGTGGCCAAACTGAAGGGCAACACCTAAAACTGATAATGCCGCCCCAAAATGGAAAACCGCAGGAACTGTTGATGTTCCAGAGGATGGGGATATGTAGATAAGCTCCGACAAGTCCAAAGATGTTAGGAACTCCCCCGATTGCACTGCCATTATGACTAACCGCAAGGTTTCCATGTGAAAGTGAGTCACTCGCAAATGCTGACTGACTCCTTTGAGGTCTAGAATGGTATGAAAGAAACACGCTTTTTGGGTACAACAAAATAAATGGAATAGTGGCTTGTATTTTCTTGTGATGTAGGAACAGGCACCACAGCCTTCAAAGCCAGTAGCCTGTTCAACGTAACCTCCATTGCTGCCTTCTTCTGCAGGGAGATATCATAAAGGCATCCCGAGGAATATGAAGAAACACTAGATCATAGCCATCCCGTATCACTTGTAGGACCCATTGGTCTGACATGATCTGGACCCACCTCTGATAAAAGAGAGATAGACGGCCGCCTATCTCCTGATCCAGCAGGTGGGTCGGTGCACCCTCATTGCGAGGCTCAAGGGGCTCTGTTACCGAAGCCTGTGCTCTTTCTGGGCTAGCTAGGCTGAAAGAACTGAAACCTACCAAACGGCCACGACATCTGCGGAGCCACCCCTCTGTAGGGACAAAAATGCCTGTAGCCCCTGGTGTGGCCTCATGCTCCAAAAGAACGTGGCACCAACTTCTTGCCCTCTGGCAATTGAGGGACCTGAGATTCACCCCCACCTATTTACCATCTTTTCCAATTCACTACCAAACTGGAGGGAGCCCTTAAAGGGTAACCATGTGAGGTTGGACTTTGAAATTGTATCAGCCAACCAATTCCGCAGCCATGGCTGCCGCCTTGCTGTTATCACTGAAGCCACACCTCTGGCTGCTGTATGGACCAGGTCACAGCCCGCGTCTGCCAAGAATGCGGCACCCAGTTCCAACAATGCTCTGGAATTCAAAACCGCTTCATCAGCCTCCTGACAGAGACGCAGTCTAGCGTGATCCACCAGGAGCAGCACGAGGAAATCTGCAAATTCATCACCATGGCGTCATATGCCTGCTTAAGGATAGCCTTGATTCTTCTATCCTGCACGTCCTTCAATGCTGCTCCACCTTCAGCAAGGAAGGTTGTTCGCTTGCTGACGGAACACACCAGCGCATCCACATTCGGAAAGTGCAACTGTTCCCTTGCTATCGGATCCAGGAGTACAGCCTTGCCAAAGTGCAGCCCCCTTTAAAATTAGCTTCTGGGGCGCCCCATTTAAGGTCAATCAACTCTTGAATCATATCCAATATCGGAAAGAAGCACGATGCCTTGCAAAGGGTAGCCAAAATGGAATCCTTCTTTGACACACTCATGGAATCCACTCCAGGCATTCCCAGCATTTTCAAATTCTGGGCCACAAGAGCTGGCAACTCGTCCTTATGAAAGGGACATAGCATTGTCCTATAAGGCTTCAAATCCAGACAACTTTCCCCTTTTTCCAAAGAGTACGGATCCCCATCATCATCAGTACCATCCAGACCTCCACCGTTGTGGTCCTCATCAGGCCGCAACGTACCCTGGCGCTTACCCCCAGAGCTAGCCTGGGGAGCCGGATTCTTGGGTGGTTCCATCAAGTGGGCCTGTAGAAAGGAATGCAGCCCTTGAAAAAATTCCACTCAAGAAAAGGTGGAAGGCTCTATTCCAAACCCTGTGGACCCTATCATGGCATCCGCCGATCTATACTCCCCCAAGAACGAACCAGTCAGGGAAGCATCAGATCAAGGTGCACTCCAGATAGGCTACTGAACAGTCCCACTCCCACTGACTGCTGGGAAGGACCTGTGTCTGCAAAATCTGCCAAAGACAACTCACCCTGAGCCTCCAAACAGCACTGATAAAGATTGGAGGAGGTGCCAGGCTGCGATGCCCGTAGATGGCAAGCAGTACATATCGCTAAGTGCTTAGGTTTCTTCACCACCGCGCCATTGATAAGCGTCCAATTATGGCTCTCAGCAAGCGTGAAAAGCCACTGTAAACTAGATGTCCAGCTGAATGCTCAGTGCGGGATGTCCAAAACACAGGCATGCACAGCGGCACTGGACACCTGTCCCTGGATGTCCAAAGTCTGGCATCCATTTCTGGACATCCAAGCCCCGGCGCTTATGGATGCGGTAGGCACCCACGCCCTGCTGGATGCTCACAAAAACTGGACGCCCAAAAACTAGATGTCCCAGCAGTCCCTGCAACCGGACGCACAAACTAGATGCGCAGGCGTGGTTGACATCATGCCAAAGCCTCGCAGGGGACTTGTGTAGAAGAAAACGCGGGAAACGCCACTGCGACCTAACACGTAGCTACCTCAGGCGAGCCTGAGCACAGGACCTAGCCACTGGCTGCTCAACCCACCAAAAACACTGCAACATTCTAACTCCCAGAGGAGAAGAAGGGATGCCGACCAGACGCACTGAGAAATGGAGACCCCAAAAGGTAAGAGAAGGAACCCACACATCTCTATTTAACACATGCAATGTACTTTATTCTTTACTTTTTTTTTTTTTTACCTGAGCTCAGCCCCTCCCAGCTAAGCATTTTACCTGAGCTCAGCCCCTCCCAGCTGAGTATACGATCGGGTCTCCGGCTGCAGGGGGAGAGGGGTAAGGCTTTCACTGCCACGCCTCTGCGTCCTGCAACTGCTAGGCCTTTTTATAGTTTTAAGTCCACACCGAAACCAGCTACTGGACCAAGGCAGGGACCCCATGGTATCGCCTTAGGAGTACAGCGGTGCTCTCCTGATCTTCTTTCTCCTTTAGTGTTTTTGGGTTTTTTTTGTTACTAGTAATCCCCAGTAGGGAAATGCACGTCCACCATCTGCGGGCTGATTTCAGTGCAGAGCTATATATATACTGTGACGTCAACTTTACTCCCTATCCATCTGCTGGTAGAAGTGCATAACCCACTGGTGGTGGATTAGCCTGCTTTGAGAGCAAAGGAAACGTAGATTCAGGAGCACATCAGGTACAGGTCAAGTTGTGGGATAACCGACTGGAAAACAAGAGGTTGGGCAGTGGTTATGGAGGTGCTCAGCTTGTTGGAAGCACGAGACACCCTCACATGATCCAGGGGTATTCTATTTAGCAGAATTTTAACTTAAATGCTTTTAATGCTTAATGAGACACCCATACTGAAACCTCTGGAGATGCTACCCACCTTTACGGCCATGATCTGCCCACTTGGCACATGTCGCATCTTTTCCACCACTCCATATGCACCTCGTCCCAGTTCTTCTATGGGTTCTAGGTCATCAGCCTTCACTTCAAAGTTCTGGGGATGAGAGAGCAGGGAGATCCAGTTACATTTTACTTTACTTGCATTCAGTTTATCATCTGCCTTTCCAATGTTAGCTAACATCTTCCTTAAAAAGTGATAGCTAATCAAATTTAGCTTATAGAAATCACTAACAATTAGCCCATCTACATCAAAATATAGAACATTGTTAGAGTGTTTAAGTTAAGGTCACTGTTATACCAGTGTAACTCTTCCTGTGCTGTCAGAATAGGTTAGGCTGCCTGAGCCACAAAAATGCGAAAAACATAACACAGGATGTCAAATTTAAAGGAAAGAAGAAGCTTTGAGGATTCTGATACTACTTGTATGGGAAAAATCTGTGTGGCATGCATCCACTATGCGACACATGCATGAAATGCAGCTGGTTGGCGATTGGGGAGATGATATCATGATTTTTTTCAAGACCCTTAAAAAGAATCTTTGAACATTTTAAAATAAGAAAAAGCTGCAAACCTGACACTTGAAATACCAAAGTCATTTTTAGGATGCCCTATGTGTACAAATTTGTTTTTTTTTTTTTTTTTTGCCAAACTTCCAAATTGTATCTTTTTTTTTTTTTTTTGGGCACTGGACAGTCTCCAAAAAGTACCGAACTGATTTTTCTAAAATCTGTCAGACTGACTGGACTGGGCCTCTTGCTCAGTCAAGCAACATGTCAGGATAATGCAGCAACCCTTTTCTGGCGATCTGCTGACCAAGTAATTCAGCACAGAGATGAACTTGAAATAAAGGTGCCTACACATAAACTCACATACTATACCTGTTTTAACTCTTAAAGGTCTTAATTCTTAAAGAAAATTCCTTATCACTGTAAATACCAAATGTCTGAAAACATCCGACCACTGACATATTGTTCAAGCTGCAGAATAAAGATGTTCTCTCTCTCTCACCTATACCTAAATCTCTCTCTATCTATTCTATATCTAGACATGGGAAGGCAATTTCCAGAAGTCATTTACCCGAGAAAAAGGAAAGGACTGTCTGACAATTGCTCTCCCTTAACTCAGCTAAATGTCTGCGTGGGATTCAGAAACCGTGGACGTTTAGCTAGATTAAGAGCAAACATTCCGCGGGCAAGGGGAAGGAGGTTTCGGCAGGAGGAGAAAACATCATGAGTACATCGTATTTTAAAATCTTTGCGCATGATCTTCCATAGAAATTTCACCTGCATGAGGCAGGCGCAACTTGCGCACACGGGCCGGCTGCCAGCGCGCCATGTTCCAGTCCGGGGGCTGGTCTGGAGGCCATGGTCTTGCCCCCGGAACGCCCCCCGAGGATGTGCCGGCCACGACATACCCCCCCGACACGCCCCCCAGGAAAGCCCCGGGACTTACACAACATAGGCTCGGCGCGCGCAGGGGGTGGAAAGGGCAGCTTTTCGGGCACTTATCTTACGCGCGTACCCTTTGAAAATCTGCCCCTATATTCTCCTCAGGGAATATTTAGCTCTGTCTTGCGGAGATCTACTCCTGTCCTAATTTTTTTGTTAGGGTTTTGGGGGTTTTTTTGCACACCTCCTGAATTTAGCCAAACTAAAGCTACTTTGACTTTCAACACTTCTAGGAACACGAGAGATGTGCATGCATTCCCTTGCTTAAAATTATGCAAAAAAATATTACAGTAATACAATTTTTGATTCTAGATGCCTATAAGGAATTATTTCTGGACTGTAAACATAATGTAACAATTAAAAAAAAAAAAAGTCTTTACCTTCTCTCCAATCAAGATACAGGCTTTTGAGTCCAAGTCTCTGGGGGGTCTACAAAAGGAAAAACAGTGAATTTATTTAACTCTTGTATAGATCACTGGTATAAGCATTGGGCTGAGAGCAGGAAAGGCAGTGGACCAAATTTCACAAATCACAGCTGTTCTCGAAGGCAGATTCATGGTATGAGACAGTACACAATGGATGGCAGGCAGGATCTTTGCACCAAAGGGTGTCTAATTTCAACACAGAGAATTTGGCTCTGACTATGAAGCAAAGCAATGGTTCCGCCAGCCGTCTGGTTACACTTATGTTTTGAAAGCCAAAAACTAAAAATTCCAGGTTGCACCTTTAAAGAAGTCAAAATAATCACTGAATCCCAAATACAACTGGCTTGGGAACCAGTCGCTTCCCTTCCTTTATTCCTGAGTAACAAATATCAAAATGGAGGCTGCACTAGTACTAATATCTATACCCCTCCAAATAACATCTCAGTTGTTTTTATTGGGCTTTTTACTCTTCTTAGGTTATCTGATTCTTGATTATCCACAGATTTTTTAATACTTTTACATTTTCTTAAAATATCCAGTGCTTTTGTCCGGCTAAGTTCAGCACTTAGCAGGATAATTGCCCAGGTTCCAAACTGCCTGTGTGCTTAACATCTTAGCTATTCAACTAAGTAATTAGTTGTTTTTTGTTTTTTTTTATTCATCATTACTATTAGTTTTACATTTTCAACAAGCACAAAAAATGACAGATAGGTCTCTAGTACCGCTACCAGACAGCAGGCACTATTAACAGAATTCACTAAACAACAATCAAATCTCTGTTCCCTTCTGAAAAGATCATTAACTACAACCATCAAGGGAACTCCCTGATGTGCAGTTGCTATATCTGAGGTAACCACTCTGTGATTCTCTCATTTAATAGCTACCGTCTTTATTCTTCAAATGTTTTATTTTGTATATAATTTTTGTTTTTTTATTTTTCAACCATATACTTCACATCTATAATGTATCATCCCCCTGGCAGTCAACTCGATCTTTTTTAGCATTCTCGCTTCTTTATGCAAGTACTTATCGGTTCTAGATGAATTCCTGCCACTTCTATAAGTTCGAAGCCGCCTGCCTCTCCGGGTGAGATTGCCACCATTTCTCTGGAGGAGAAGGCTCAGAGGGAAGGTTTTCCGATTCCTCAGTAGAGGATATGGACATTTCCCCTTCCCAGGGGTCATAAGGGGCCTCTCCTTCACTGCGATCCACCAGGGATGCAGGGGCTGGGAGAACCAGCTGCGTCCGGGGTGCGGGCCTCGAGGACACCGAGAAAGGTGCTGGAGGCACAGATGGGTTTTGAGGTTGCATGAGCGCCAACAGATCCGCCGGCATCGGCGGAACCAATCCCATTGGTCTTGGAAGAGCTGGAAGGTGGCGAAGTACCGTGCGTCTCCGAGCCAACATAGAACCTGATGGCCCTTCCTCCTCGGAGGTATGGGGGCCGGTGGTGGTGGCAACTGTGCCCCTATTGGCCGCGAAGAAGCTTGGGGCTCCGAAGCCGGCTGCATTGGTAAGACACTGAGCAACATATTGAGCGACTCCAGTAAGGGCACAAGCACCAGTGTAGTAGGCTCCTGCGGTAGTGGTAGTCCCAGTGGCACCGGAGGCTCGAAGCCTTGCAGGGCCCGGCCAACCGCCAACTGCATGCGCCTCTCTAACTCCTTCTCAAAGGCAGCTGATGACAAGACTGTTTGAGGAGGAGAAAGCAGAATTGGGACATCCCCCAGAGAGCTGGGGGGCACAGATTCCTCCACCGGTGTTGGTGGAGGCTGCCGAGAGGCTTCAGAAGGACCGGAGTGAACTGCTTCCTCCACCTGGGACTGCTTCGGAGGAGGTACTGATGTCGATGCCAGTCCGTGGCCCAGTTTCGATGACGATGAGCGGTGACGATGTTCTTTTCAATCGCTCTCAGTGGTCACCACGGTCTTTTCCTGGAACTGAGGGAGATGGAGAGGAACCCGACCGGGAATGGGATGACAGAGACCGTGGTCGGTCCCCTACTCCTAAATTGGGTCTGGGGAGCAGTTGGAATTGAAATTTAAACCTCCTTACTGAGAGAGGTGGAGGTTCCCGATGCCAACAATGGATCTGGCCCTTTGGGGCCGAATAATTTCTCCATCTTATCGAGACGTGCTCGATGGCCCTTTGGGGTCATCCGTGCACAAAGATCACAACTGCGGACATCGTGGGACGCCCCCAGGCAGAGAACACAGACCTATGAGGGTCTGTGATGAACACAATCAGGGGACACAGGTGGAAACCGATCGACACCATCGGAAAAAGTATGCAGCGCGTGGTCGATGATCAGCGGACACCAGTAGTTTGAGCCTTCGGCGATCAACCACAAAGAAGCGAAAAACTTACCAGGTCATGGAGAAAGGAGCCGACGAAAAATCTGAGGGACCGTATGCAATGCGGGAGTAAAAAGTTTGAAAAATTGTGAAAAAAGCGCAAGCTCACAAACCGCAAGGCAGCAGCTTCGCAGAAGAGACAGAAAAAAGACCCCGCGTGGACATGTGGTTAGCAGCATACTGGCCATGCTCAGTGTGCCAAGCAAAGTTTCTAGAAACTTTGATAAATGTTTTCCGTGCCAGGCTCCATCCAATTATGTCACCCATGTGTGAGGACTACCATCCTGTTTGACCTTGGAGAAACAGTACAATAAAAAACCCCAAATAGCTTGAAAATATGAAATTATCACAAAATATAAGATTCAGCTATGAATAAAGGAACTCTTATTAGAGGAGTCTTACGACCATCATACAATGCCCCTAGAAGCGATTGGCTTATATATGAAGCCTATATAGCTCTGGGCTGACTAATCATAGGTTGCAAGATATCCTAATATTCTCAGTCAGGAGCTATTGCACAAGATAAGGCACTGATTTGTACACTTAGCTTGGATCCACTGTCAACGTGTGAAATCCTGAAGACTATCCTCCGACACAGCAGTGTTTTGGAGTGTAATACTCCTTCTTCAGGGAGCTTCAGGAACCAAAGGTCTACTGGTACGTAGACAGACGCTATTGTGGTCAGTTCTGGGCTGGTAGTAGCGAAAACATGCGGTGCGCGGCAACGCGCTACCTACTGGCGTTTCGTCTCGCAGCTGATTGACAAAGCCTTTGAAATGTATCCGGTTGGCCTAAAGTAGGTACAAGACATTTTTGTTCACAGGATTTTAAGTTTCACAGCAAGGACATAAGAACATGCCATACTGGGTCACACCAAGGGTCCATCAAGTCCAGCATCCTGTTTCCAACAGTGGCCAATCCAGGCCATAAGAACCTGGCAAGAGCCCAAAAACTAAGTCTATTCCATGTTACCGTTGCTAGTAATAGCAGTGGCTATTTTCTAAGTCAACTCAATTAATAGCAGGTAATGGACTTCTCCTCTAAGAACTTATCCAATCCTTTTTTAAACACAGCTTTACTAACTGCACTAACCACATCCTCTGGCAACATATTCCAGAGTTTAATTGTGCGTTGAGTGAAAAAGAGCTTTCTCCGATTAGTTTTAAATGTGCCACATGCTAACTTCATGGAATGCCCCCTAGTCCTTCTATTAACTGAAAGAGTAAATAACCAATTCACATCTACCTGTTCTAGACCTCTCATGATTTTAAACACCTCTATCATATCCCCTCTCAGCCGTCTCTTCTCCAAGCTGAACAGTCCTACCCTGTTCAGTTTTTCCTCATAGGGGAGCTGTTCCATCCCCTTTATCATTTTGGTCACCCTTCTCTGTACCTTCTCCATCGCAACTATATCTTTTTTGTGATGCGGCAACCAGAATTGTACACAGTATTCAAGGTGCGGTCTCACCATGGAGCAATACAGAGGCATTATGACATGTTCCATTTTATTCACCATTCCCTTCCTAATAATTCCTAACATTCTGTTTGCTTTTTTGACTGTTGCAGTGCACTGAGCAGACAATTTCAATATATTATTCACTATGATGCCTAGATCTGTTTCCTGGGTGGTAGCTCCTAATATGGAACCTAACATCGTGTAACTATAGCAAGGGTTATTTTTCCCTATATGCATCACCTTGCACTTATCCACATTAAATTTCATCTGCCATTTGGATGCCCAATTTTCAAGTCTCCCAAGGACCACCTGCAATTTATCACAGTCTGCTTGTGATTTAACTACTCTGAATAATTTTGTATCATCTGCAAATCTGATTACTTCACTCGTCATATTCCTTTCCAGATCATTTATAAATATATTGAAAAGCACGGGTCCCAGTATAGATCCCTCTGGCACTCCACTACCCACCCCCCTCTAGTGAGAAAATTGTCCATTTAATCCTACTCTCTGTTTCCTGTCTTTTAGCCAGTTTGTAATCCACGAAAGGACATCGCCACCTATCCCATTCCCATGACTTTTTACTTTTTCTAGAAGCCTCTCATGAGGAACTTTGTCAAATGCCTTCTGAAAATCCAAATATACTACATCTACTGGTTCACCTTTATCTACATGTTTATTAACCCCTTCAAAAAAGTGAAGCAGATTTGGGAGGCAAGACTTGCCTTTCCTAAAGCCATGCTGATTTTGTTCCATTAAACCATGCCTTTCTAAATGTTTTGTGATTTTGATCTTTAGAACACTTTCCACTATTTGTCCTGGCACTGACATCAGGCTAACTGGTCTGTAGTTTCCCGTATCGCCCCTGGAGTCCTTTTTAAATATCGGTGTTACATTAACCACCCTCCAGTCTTCAGGTACAATGGATGATTTTAATGACAGGTTACAAATTTCTACTAATAGATCTGAAATTTAATTTTTGAGTTCCTTCAGAACTCTGGGGTGTATACCATCCGTCCAGGTGATTTACTACTCTTCAGTTTGGCAATCAGGCCTACCACATCTTCAAGGTTTACCGTGATTTGGTTCAGTCCATCTGAATCATTACCCATGAAAACCTTCTCCGGAATGGGTATCTCCCCAAAATCCTCTTCAGTAAACACCGAAGCAAATAAATCGTTTAATCTTTCTGTTGCATCCAGTCTCAGACGGCTTAGACCTCTGTGCCTCACCTTTCTTCCTTCTCTCTCCACAAGCCTTGGAAAGATGGCTGCTGCCACGTCATCATGCCGCTCTCTCCGGCATCCCCGGAACGGCTACGGCGACGGTGTTCACCATGTTTCTCCTGAGGGCCTCCTAGGGTGCGCGCTCGCATGCCACCTAAGTCTTTATCCACATCATGGCAGGAACCTCGAGGGCGGCCCCTCCGAGTGACGTCACGTCATCCGGATATTTAGCCTGCCCTTCGTTTGCTAACAAACTGAGTTAGCAAGGATTGGATTTGCCTCCGGTCTAAACTGCTCTGCTGCTTCCTTGTTGCTGCTGGAAGTTCTCTCTGCCCTCCGGGGCCATTCACCTCTAACCTGGGTACCCGCTCCTCGGGGGCCCTATGCTTTCTTTCAGGTGCCTAACTGGGATACCGGGTACTCGCTCCTCGAGGGCCTGCTCTCCCTGCCTTGGTGCCTGCAAACCAACTACTTCTGCCTGCCAAGATCTTCATCATATACAGCTATCTATTCAGTGAGTAAACTAACCTTGACAGCTTGTCTCACCTCCAGCGTTGCAAGTCTACATCCGGAACTCTCTCTTCTACCCAGCGCAGCTTACCATCTATTGGAGCATGGGACGGGTCTCCTCTGCCGAGGACCCCTGGACTACTCTACTGAGTTACCTCACTGCTGCCACCCCTGGGCAGTACCACCAAGCTGTATAATAAACACGAATTCTCTGTGTCTGCGTGTATAGAGTCTAGCCTAGTACTGAGATTCCTCACGGGGCTCCTCCCAGTGGGTGTGGCCATCTCCGCAGTACCCAAGAATCCACTCCAACACCTCAAAACCATAACACTTTCCACTATGGCCTTATCTTCTCTAAGTGCCCCTTTAACCCCTTGATTATCTAACGGTCCAACTGACTCCTCGCAGGCGTTCTGCTTCGGATATATTTTAAAAAGCTTTTACTGTGAGTTTTTGCCTCTACGGCCAACTTCTTTTCAAATTCTCTCTTAGCCTGTCTTATCAATGTCTTACATTTAACTTGCCAATGCTTATGCTTTATCCTATTTTCTTCTGTTGGATCCTTCTTCCAATTTTTTAAAGAAGATCTTTTGACTAAAATAGCCTCTTTCACCTCAACTTTTAACCATGCTGGTAATCGTTTTGCCTTCCTTCCACCTTTCTTAATGTGTGGAATACATCTGGACCTAAGCTTCAAGGATGATATTTTTTAACAATATTCACACCTCTTGCACACTTTTTACCTTTGTAGCTGCTCCTTTCAGTTATTTTCTATTTTTTTCATTTTATCAAAAAGTTTCCCTTTTGAAAGTTTAGCACTAGAGCCATGGAATTTTTTATTGTCCCCCTTGCAGTCATTAATTCAAATTTGATCATATTATGATCACTATTGCCAAACAGCCCCACCACTGTTACCTCTCTCACCAAATCCTGAGCTACACTGAAAATTAGATCTAAAATTGCTCCCTCTCTCGTTAGTTCTTAAACCAATTGCTCCATAAAACTGTCATTTGTTCCATCCAGGAACTTTATCTCTCTAGCATGTCCCGATGTTACATTTACCCAGCCAATATTGGGGTAATTGAAATCTCCCATTTTTACTGCACTACCAATTTGGTTAGCTTCCCTAATTTCTCTTAGCATTTCACTGTCCGTCTCATCACCTTGGCCAGGTGGACGGTAGTATACTCCTATCACTATACTCTTCCCCAACACACAAGGGATTTCTACCCCTAAAAGATTCGTTTGTGTATTTAGTCTCATGTAGGATCTTTATCCTGTTGGACTCTAGGCCATCCTAGACATACAGTGCCACCCTGCCTCCCAGATGTTCCTCTCTGTCATTGCGATATAATTTGTACCCCAGTATAACGCTGTCCCATTGGTTATCTTCCTTCCACCTTGTCTCTGAGATGCCAATTAAGTCTATGTCATCATTCACTGCTATATATTCTAATTCTTCCATCTTACTTCTTTGACTTCTGGCATTAGCAAACAAACATTTCAAAGTGTGTTTTTTGTTTGTATTTTCATTCAGCTTTTTAATTGATAGGGATAAATTGGAATTTTTTTTAGCTCAGGTGAGTTTTTAATTACAGGCTCTTTGACTACTTTTCTTATTGGAACCTCATTGTTGGGATGGCCTAATTCTAATGCATCATTAGTATCCTTTAAAGATACCTCCCTCTGAACCATGCGCTGCTGAGTGATTGTTGGCTTTTCCCTTTGTTCTAGTTTAAAAGCTGCTCTCTCCCCTTTTTAAAGATTAACGCCAGCAGTCTGGTTCCACCGAGGTTAAGGTGGAGCCCATCCTTTCGGAAAAGACTCCCCCTTCCCCAAAAGGTTCCCCAGTTCCTTACAAAACTGAATCCCTCTTTCTTGCACCATTGTCTCATCCACGCATTGAGACTCCAGACCTCTGCCTGCCTCTGGGGACCTGTACGTGGAATAGGGAGCATGTAAGATAATTCTACCCTGGAGGTTCTGGATTTCAGCTTTCTAAGAGCCTAAATTTGGCTTCCAGAACCTCCCTCCCACATTTTCTTCTGTCGTTGGTGCCCACATGTACCATGACAGCCGGCTCCTCCCCAGCACTGTCTAAAATCCTATCTAGGTGATTCGTGAGGTCTGCCAACTTCGCACCAGGTAGGCATATTACCAGGCGATCCTCACGCCCACCAGCCACCCGGCTGTCGACATTCCTAATAATCAAATCACCAACTATGACAGCTGACCTAACCCTTCCCTCCTGGGCAGTAGCCGTGGGAGACACATCCTCGGTGCGAAAGGACAATGCTTTAATCAAAAACCCAATCCAACTCCGCCACCCCTGCCTTTACTTGACAAACTAATGAACTCTATACTCCCCACCACCCACACCAGGAACCTTGGAATTATCATCGATAAAGAGCTTTCATTCAAGAACCACATATCAAATAAAACTAAAGAAGGATATCACAGACTTCTAACCCTAAGACACTTAAAACCGTTTCCTAACCCTTATGATTTCAGAACGGTCTTACAACTACTCATTTTCTCCACCTTCGACTACTGCAACTCCTTACTAATTGGAATACATTATTCAAACCTCAAACTGCTCCAGATTCTGCAGAACTCAGCAGCCAGAGTTCTAACAGGTACAAAAAGAAATGAACACAATGCCCATATTGATCTCACTTCATTGGCTCCCAATTAAAGTACGCATCGAACACAAATCAATGACCATCATTCATAAAATTCTAAACAATGATCATCATGGACTAAATGGCTTATTTATTTATTTATGAAATTTTTTTTTTATATACCGACATCCGTTTGCACATCGTATCGGTTTACAAATAACTTGGAACTTTTAGGCAAAGCCTTTACATGGAACAGTAACTCAAACTATATAATAACAAGGAACAGTAAAACTATATGAACAAGGAACTATTTGAAGCAAGTAATAGAAAATATTGACAGATGAAGTAGGGCGAAGCAAGGTTACAGGAGCAAAGGCATAGGGAGAAAATGAAGATTAAGATAAGAGAAAGCATGTAATATACATAAAGTTCAGGAGAATTAGATCGAGAGGGAGTTAACAGCAAAAAATAGAAACAAAATCATTAGCAAGAGTTTCAGGAATTCATCAAAGGCATTAATGTGATGGCAAGTAGTACAAGGTTATTCAGTTAGGCGGTAAAGATGTAATGATGAATAATATAAGGTTATTCAGAGAGGGTATAAGACTTGGAGAGAGAGTGAGATCATGAGGGGAGAGACAGAAGAGGTTTAAACATAACCCCCCAGAATCCTCAAAGAAACCTATGTTCAAACAACTCAGGATGCTTAAACATCCCCCCCCCATCAGAGATGCGCATCTAACAACAACAAGAGAAAGAGCCTTTACCATTGCCTCCCCTAAATTTTGGAACTCCCTACCTAAAGATCTAAGAACCCAACCCAACCTCAAAACGTTCAAAAAAGACCTAAAAACATTGCTGTTCACAAATTCTACACTGATCTTCATACTTCTGAACATCCTAACTCCCAATCGAACTTTCATCCAAAAACCTCAAAATAACTTCTCTCCAACCAGAACAAACAATCCCTCCTCCTCCCATATAATGATACTTTCTGGATTTGAAATGTTTAACCTCTGTTTAATATGCACATTGTTATATTTTTTCCACAATTGTTAAGAGAGTTACAATTTAAATTTTGTAAACCGTTATGATGGCTTTACCGAATGACGGTATATAAAACTCAACAAATAAATAAATAAATGGAAATGGAAAGATACACTTCGTACAGGTCCAAAGAGGTCAGAAATTCCCCCAACTGCATGACCATTAGCATTGAACGCAAGGTCTCCATGTGAAAATGTGTCATCTGCAGATGATGGTTGACACCTTTGAGATCCAGGATGGGACAAAAGGATCCCTCTTTCATGGAACAATGACATAAATTGAATATCGCCGCATATTTTCTTGAAACATGGGCATCAGAATCACATCCCGCAGACAGAGGAGCCTTGCCAATGTATCCTCCATTGCCTGCTTCTTCTATGGGGAGTGGCAGAGAGAGACCATGAACACGTCCCGAGGACTACTGCAAAACTCCAGGGCATATCCTTCTCTTATCACCTCCAGGACCCATTGATCCAATGTGATCTCGACCCACCTCTGATAGGGGGACACTTCTCTTCTATCTAGTTCACAGGGGTGGGTCGGCAAACCTTCATTGGGAGGCTTGGGAGGATCCAGTATCCGAGCAGGTGCCCCATCTGGGATGAAAAGACTGAAACCTACCAAAAGGCTGAATCTTCTGAAAGGTCGCTCTCCTCTATAGGGTCAAAAACACTTGAATCCCCTAGCATGACCTATCATGCTAAAGGAGCGTGACGTCTACTTTTCATTCTCCGGTAATCGAGGAACCAGTGATTCACCTCATTTACTGGCCACTTTCTCCAACTCACTCCCAAAAAAGACCGAACCTTTAAAGGGTAATTTCGTGAAATTAGCCTTGGAGGTCACATCAGCCGACCAATTTCTCAACCATAACTGATGCCTAGCTGCTATTACCGAAGCTGCTATTACCGTAGCCTGCATCTACCAAGAAGGCGACCGTAGGCTCATAACTGTCCTGGAATTCGCCCCAGAATCATCAACCTCTTGAGACAAGTAAACAAGAGTGAGCCACCAGGGAACAACAAGAAGGTATTTGCAAAGTCATTGCCACTGCTTCAAATGCCTGCTTAAGGATAGTTTCAATCCTATCATGATCATCCTTCAAGGCCTCTCCTCCTTTCAAGGAAACAGTGTTCCGCATGGAAACTGTACACACAATTGCATCCACCTTCGGAAAACGCTCTCTGATCCCCTTTGAAACTAGCCTCTGCGGTGTCCCACTCAAAACCAATCAGTTCTTGAATGGCCTCCATCACTGCTTTATGCAAGGAACCAAAACTAGATTTCTCTTTGGCTCAGACTCGGAATCTGCTCCAGGAACCCCGAGCATTTTCAAGGTCTGGGAAAACAGAACTGGTAGTTCATCTCTATGAAAGAACTGTCACAAAGTCCTATATGGTTCTAGTCCAGGAGGAATTTCACTATCCTCAAGAGTCAGGATCAGCGTCATCATCTGTGCCATCCAGATCTCTATCGGACAATCCCGTTGCTGCTCTAGGAATACTCCAGCACTTAACATTAGGTCCAGGGAAGGCTCCTACTTGTGACTCTGCCCTGGGAGCATTAGCCAGGGTTGAGAACTGTGCCTGAAGAAAAGATTGCAATCCCTAGAAAATTCTACCAGGAGGTACCTGAGGCACACTCACTGGGCCGCCGTCCCCTGCTGACGACCCAGTTAGGGGAGTTACAAAATCAGGTACCCACCTGAATCGACTTTACCCAGACCTACATCTAGCTGGAAGAACTAGACTTAGTGAACTCAGAGAAAGATAAATCTCCCTGAGCCTCCAAACGCATTGGCAGAAGTCAGCAGGCACTCCTAGCTGAGATGCCTGACTATAACAAGCAGTACAAAGAGAAAGGCACTTAGGTTTCTTAAATATAGATGTCATTAGGCCAGCAGCGCGTCGATCAGAAACATGCGTCTAGTTTTTTTTTTTTTTGTTTTTTTTAAGACGTCCAAAAATTGTAGGCATCCACCTTAAGGCATCCAACACTTAAGTGTCCCATACCTAGGCGTCCCAATACCTAGGCATCTAAGACTTAGGACTCCCTAGGATAGGCGCCGCAAAAAACTTAAGCACACAGGTAAGTGAATGGCCACTTAAGGCGCCACTTAACTTGGATGCACAGATTACTAGGCCCACCTAAGTGTCAAAATGTGGATGCACAACTTGGACACATAGCTAGATGCACACACCGAGCCAACAATCCTGTAGAGGGCAGCCTAAAAATAGTGTG